>NC_134357.1:45810663-46146913 GCF_048569485.1 Anomaloglossus baeobatrachus
TCAGGATCTCGTCCGGGACTCGCACGTCCTGGTATACTCAGACAATGTCACAACAGTGGCACATCTCCGCCATCAGGGCAGTACACGCTCCGGCGCCCTGAAGTCGATGTCCTCCCGGATCTTTCAATGGGCGGAACACTCACTGCTATCCCTGTCTGCAGTGCATCTCAAGGGCTCACTAAATCTTCAGGCAGATTTCCTAAGTCGTCGGGATGTTCATCCGGGGGAATGGAGTCTGGATCAGGCGGTGTTCTGCTCTCTGGTGGCACGGTGGGGTGCTCCAGAAGTGGACCTCTTTGCTTCAGCAGGAAATCGCAAGGTCGCAACATATTTCTCCCTGAACCCTCGGGACAAGGCGTTGGGGGTGGACGCCTTCTGTCACGTATGGTCCTTTGGCCTCGCCTACGCTTTCCCCCCTCTTCCTCTTCTCGCACGGACCCTGAGGAAGATCAGAGACGAGGGGGTCACAACTATCCTGGTAGCCCCTCTGTGGCCTCGGAGGAGTTGGTACAGCCTGATCATGACTCTCGGGATAGACGGTCCGGTCCTCTTGGGTTCCGACCCCAGTTTACTATCCCAGGGTCCGATTTTCCATCCGGATCCCCAGAAACTCAAATTGGCTGCCTGGCTTCTGAGGCCCGGGCACTGAAGGCCCAAGGACTATCTGACAAAGTTGTGGCTACCCTACAGAAGAACCGAAAACCAGTGACTAATAGTATTTACAACAAAATCTGGAAGCAATTTTCCTCCTGGTGTGGTTCTCGGCCTCCTGACCCGCTCCGGCCTCATGTTGCACAGATTCTGGACTTCCTCCAGAGTGGATTGGACTTAGGCCTTCGGCCTAGCACCCTGAAAGTTCAGGTATCTGCACTCAGTGCAGTCTTTGACACGGCTCTGGCGGATCATCGCTGGATCCGCCGGTTCTTTGTATCCGCTAGTAGACTTTGTCCACGTCAGCGGGTCCTGACGCCTCGCTGGGATCTCAATGTGGTCCTTACCGGACTTTCTCAGTCACCCTTTGAGCCACTGTCCTCCGGTGCCATTCGTTCTCTTTCTCACAAGACTGCCTTTCTTGTGGCCATTACGTCTGCTCGTAGAGTCGGGGAACTTCAGGCTTTGTCTATTCGGGAGCCTTACCTGACCATCAGAGATGACAGCATTGTGTTTCAGCTGGATCCTTCCTTCCTTCCCAAGGTGGTTTCGGATTTTCACCGGTCCCAGTCCATCATCCTACCTTCCTTCTGTCAGCATCCTCGGACTCCGGGTGAGGAAGTGTTTCTATCTTTGGACGTTCGTCGGATTGTGTTGCACTACCTGGAGGTTACTGCTCCTTGGCGCCTTGATCATAACCTGTTCATCCAGCCCTTTGGTCGAAATAAGGGCAGGAAGGTGGCTAAGAGTACCATCGCCAACTGGATTGTGCGGGCAATTAGAGACGCCTACCTCGCTCAGCATCTCTCTCCCCCTACCGGGTTTACGGCGCACTCCACCAGGGCTACCTCTGCCTCCTGGGCTGAACGGGCAGGGGCTTCTCCTGATCAGATCTGGAAGGCAGCTACGTGGTCTTCCCTCCATACGTTCACGAAGCATTATCGTTTGGATCTGGATTCCAACAGGGATTTGGCTTTTGGCAGGAAGGTCCTGCAGGCTGTGGTCCCCCCCTAGGTATCAATTCTTTGGTATTCCTCCTATGCTGTCGTGGAAGGGACTAGAGAAATAAGAATTATTCTTACCGTTAATTCGGTTTCTAGGACCTTCCACGACAGCAGGTAATTCCCTCCCGCTATTGTATTCATTTATTCATGGATACGTAGTACTTCTCATTGCTATGGGTTCTTTGTAAGACACTGGCTGTGGGAGGTGGGAGGGTCCTTTTAAACCTCTCGTACTTCCTGTCCCAATTAGGGCGTGGAGAGACAACCTCCTATGCTGTCGTGGAAGGTCCTAGAAACCGAATTAACGGTAAGAATAATTCTTATTTTTTTTATAAGTGGACTAAGATAAGGAAGGGTGTAGAAGATCAGATGCTATTACTCAGTGTTCTCAAATTAAATCTAAATAATTATCCTTATTTTTTAATACATAACCTATCAAATTTAGTATAAAGTAACCCTACCTGAGATTAACAGTGACTTATTTAGGCGCTCATTAGAGCAAGTGGCATTACAATGCATGGGTTCCTTCGTATATCTGACCTAATGATCTTCATTTATTTTTCTAATTACTCTTCCATACCTTAGGCAGCCGGCCAACATTTTCCCAGGTGTTCAGAAAGTTAATAGGGGTGTTGAAGTAAGAATTTAAGGTCAATGTATGTTCTTCAGAGATCATTTTTATTTACAACCTTTTTTAAGTGAAATTTCCTGTGTAATACATGGAAATTTCTGTGCAGGAAGAAACAGAAATCTTCCAAATCATGGCCCCACTGTACTCGAAAATAGGGTCTAAGCTAATGAATTCTGCTGACCCTCTACGTGCTTAGGAGGTCAACGCTGCTTTTCATTGACCCTTTCTGGTACGAGCTCTCTAATGATAACATTAGGTGACACACTGACTGCTCAATGTTTTCTCAGCTTGAAATTCACTTGATATCATCCTTCACATGTATGGGTTACAGATTTAATGGAGGATCATAAAATCCTCATCTTAAAAATGTTCTTCCTCTGTTTTCATGTTTGGGTTATCGTTGACGGGAAACACATGGCATACCTAGGACAGGCTATAGCATTGCTATGGGGTCAAGGCAACAATCTACAGTAACAAATTAATAATTGACCAATGATGATTTACAATTAATAATTATCATTTTTAAAAAAAAGCCTCTATTTTGGGAGAAGTGCACTTATTGTGCATTTATGTGACCCATCGAGCTTTTTCAATATTGATTTAGGTGTCGAAATCTGAAACCAGCACTGGCAATTTTGATGGATACTCTACCTTCATATTTACGTTTTATCTTCTAGAATCATAAAACAAGAGCTACAGTATCATCATAAAATGTTTTTGTGCTACAGGTATTTTTTTTTCATTTTGGCAATGTTTTATTTATTTATTTTTTCACCATGATCTTTGTTAAAAAACAAAACAAATTGAGTAAACTTGCAATTTTCACACCGGCCACTGGGAATTCTTTAGTCTCATACTTCCTGTTCTTTCAGGAAAGTTATAAGTAGGCTCACTATCGTCAGAGGCAGGATTACAATGACAGGTAACACCTCTACATACATATTTATGCAATGTCACAGCTCACCCTATATTTATAATGACTACTGATGAGTGAGCACTACCGTGCTCGGGTACTCGGCACTCATAAAGAGCAGTTGATGCCCAGATGGGCACAAGTGTCAAAGTATAATATAATTCAATGGAGAACTTCAGCATCAAAATACTTGTTACACGTCTTGAGCACCCAAGCATGGTAGTGCCCGCTCATCACTAGTTATGATTACTGAGCACCTGAGCATGGTAGTGCTCACTCATCACTAGTTACGAGTACTGATCACTCAAGTACGGTAGTGTCCGCTCATCACTAGTTACAATGACTGAGCACCCGAGCATGGTAGCGCTCACTCATCACTAGTTATGAGTACCAAGCACCCGAGCATGATAGTGCTCGCTCATCACTAGTTACGAGTACCGAGCACTCGAGCATGGTAGTGCTCACTCATCACTAGTTATGAGTACTGAGCACCCGAGCATGGTAGTGCTCGCTCACCACTAGTTACGAGTACTGAGCAGCCAAGCATGGTAGTGCTTCATCACTAGTTACGAGTACTGAGCAGCCAAGCATGGTAGTGCTCACTCATCACTAGTTACGAGTACTGAGCAGCCAAGCATGGTAGTGCTCACTCATCACTAGTTACGAGTACTGAGCACCCGAGCATGGAAGTGCTTACTCATCACTAGTTACGAGTACCGAGCACCCGAGCATGGTAGTGCTCGCTCATCACTAGTTACGAGTACTGAGCACCCGAGCATGGTAGTGCTCGCTCATCACTAGTTACGAGTACCGAGCTCCTGAGCATGGTAGTGCTCACTCATCACTAGTATTAACCAAACAATAGCAAAATGGATAAGGACAGCTATGAGTCCTGTCCGTTAATCACATTAACTGCCTTTGTGGTTTGTATGCCTTTTCTGTATATATACACCACACAGGAACTGTAAAGCTATTTTAAAAAAGGTTGTGAGTGAAAACACAATGCATATTAAAAACTTGTGAACTTTCTATTATACAACCATTAAAACAGTCATCATCACAAAAATTTTAAATCTGCAGCACCATTCAACTGATCTCTGCGAGTCTTGTTTTAATACGATGCCTTAACAGTTAACACCTGAATAAAATGTTAAAAAATACAGTCAGAAAAAATATATTTATCCTGCATTAAGAATCTGAAAATGTTTCCACAAGACAACAAGTTGCTTGAGAAAAATATATTCTTCTTACATTCTGGAAGAGAGAAGGTAAAAAAATGGATGCAGATAATGTTCATGCTCACACTGCCAAAAAATAATAAATAAGACCTTCCCTATGGATCATAGTTGCAGAGTGGAATTTTAAATGTCAGTTCATATCGAATTCAGTACTGGTAAAAATGGAAGCCGGTGTGCTCTGCCGGACAGCCAACTAAATCATTTACTCCTGCGAATGTAGACTGCTCTGACCGAGCCATTGAAATGAATGCTCCAAATTAGATTTCTATTCATAAAATAATTGTAAAACATCAGATACATGTGTAATATGTTCCATTGATGCATCTGTATATAATATTTGTAAAATCCTAAAATTTAGATTTCGGAACTGATTATGTTCAGGAGGTCTTTGGCTTTTATATAGACGCTGCCTTTCATTTTTTTGCAAAAGCCATATATCGTAGAGATCCTTCCATTACACAAGCTACTAACAGAATGACCCATAGTGCCCTCATTAAAGGGAACCAACCAGCAGGATTTTCATATATAAAGTAAAGCCAGTGCTATTCTGGCTCTAGGATGCTGGATGTAAGCATAGCTTTTGTCCTGAGATTGGATGTTTTATTTCAGAAATATGTGCAAGTAAAGTTCCTGCAACTGGTATTTGATTGACAGGTGCAACAGGAAGGGAATATGATTTTGCTATCTATTCCCGTCTCTGTCTGCTTGCCTGGCCTGACTTCTCCTGTTGCTATCATAGACGGTAATTCGGTGCAGGCAGAGACAGTGGCGAGAATAGCTAGCTAGACCTGACCCCCATATTCGCTTCCTATTGCACCTGTCAATCAAATAGCAGTGCATTGCTGGGACTTTACTTGCACATATTTCAGAAATTAAACATCCAATCTCTGAACAAAAGCTATGCTTACATTCAGCATCTTAGTGCCAGTATAGCACTGGCTTACTTTATATATGAAAATCCTGGTGGTAGGTTCCCTTTAAAATAAAATGAGCTCTTCAGCAGCAGATCTGTGTCATACAGATCTGTATCATAGCTGAGATATAAGTTTATCCCTTTAAAAAAAAATGCTCCTAAGCAATAGTTGGAGACATTTTTAAGCAAAATGCTTCACAATCCCGGAGATGGCAGAGTACTTGCAGTGGAATAGACAATGAATGATCCAGTATCATGCATGTTTATTGAAATAGAGATCTTCAGAGCTCTATTCATAAGGATTTCAATGGTGGAACTTCCAGAAATTATTATATTAGCATCCGATACATAGGCAATGGGAAAAACCCTTTACTCAAAACTTGTCAACTATTAATATCCTTCTATATAGATGAGGAGCACTATTTTGGTCTGTCATTCAATGACATCAGCTAAGGTCAGATTACCTGTAATCACAGGTGGAGATACGTGGGAACCTCAAGCTGTGACCTGCAAATAACCTGAGTGGCGTCACTGCTCATGGCGTGACTCAGTCTCTGCCTGAAGCTCACAGTGGGTGGTCATGTTCTATGGCTGCTCGCTGTCACTTCAGAGCTGGAATCATGTGGGACCTCGTGTGGATTAGGTCGGACCTTGGTGTTTTGGGGGTTAATAAAGGTGTGAAAGAGGGTGGTTTTTTTTGTATTTTATTTCAAATAAAGGATTTTTGGTGCTTGTGTTCATTTCTTTTCACTTATTGATTAGTAATGGGGGGTCTCATAGACACCTCCCGTTACTAATCTAAGGCTTAGTAGCAGCTGTGAGCTGTTAATAATCCCTTATCACCCTGATTTCCACTGCACCAGGACAATCGGAAAGAGCTAGGTAAAGTTTTGAGATTGTCTCATCTAATGGATGCGACAATTCTGGGCAGGTTTTTTTAGGATGGGGGGCCCCAATAACCATGGGCTTCCCCAGCCTGAGAATACAGTTCCCAGCTGTCAGGTTTATCATGGCTAGGTATCCAGATTGGTGGGGACCGCAAGCCATTTTTAAAAATTATTTAAATAATTTAAAAAAAGCCGCATTTGGATCTTGTTATTTTAATACATAGCCAAGATAAGCGCATGGCTGAGTGCTATAGTTCCTGTAGCCGTAGCTTTATCTGTGCTGGAAATCATAATATGGGAGGACCATACAACAATTTTTTATTTAATTATGATTAGATGCAGATCCAGTGCCTCTGGTTGCAGTCAGACACGCTGTTACACAGGAAGGGGGCGCTGTCTGACTGCAACCAATCAAAAACATTGGGACTGCTGGTGGGCACGGAAAGCAGTGCCTATGCATGAAGCTAATGAGTGGCCCCAAAAGTAGAGTGAGCGACTTGGAAGTAAAATATGTACTAGCACATTGTGTATGATTTACTTGTGCTTGTATGTGTGCTTAAAAACATAGTGTATAAAATTACCACTTTCCATCATCTCACCAAGTCTGTGGTTGGCAGCAGCTCATTTGATTCTCTACATGCTAAGGTTTAATACTGGAAAAGACCCTATTGCGCTGTTCCATTCACCTTCCTTTGGGAAATGAAATATGCAAATTGCCTCTTCAGAGAGAAAGAGGATTTGACCTCTAGCCCAACCTATAGAAAATGGCAATCCTAAAAGTCAATATTGGCCCTTTATCGAACCTTGCAAGATGACTTAGGATAAAAGCCAAACCAGAATCTCAATTGCAGACACAGCGTTTTGGGGTGTTGCCTCTTATTAACTAGAGTTGAAGTCCTCTTCCTCTCTGAAAAGGCAATTTGCATAATATTTAATTTCCCAGATGAGCATTACATGGCTTATAAGTCTCCTTAAACCAGCACATGTAGATCCCATGCAGGAAAAGGAAAGAGAGAGAGGGAGACGAGCATTATGGGGACGTGAGTGTAGCAACACATAACAACATCGCCCGCTCAGCGATGGTGCCGTGCAGGAGAGACTGACTTATGGTAATGTGGCGATGCTCAATATTTTTATATATATATATATATATACAGTACAGACCAAAAGTTTGGACACACCTTCTAATTCAAAGAGTTTTCTTTATTTTCATGACTCTAAAAATTGTAGATTCACATTGAAGACATCAAAACTATGAATGAAAACATGTGGAATGAAATACTTAAAAAAGTGTGAAACAACTGAAAATCTGTCTTATATTCTAGGCTCTTCAAAGTAGCCACCTCTTGCTTTGATTACTGCTTTGCACATTCTTGGCATTCTCTTGATGAGCTTCAAGAGGTAGTCACCGGAAATGGTTTTCCAACAGTCTTGAAGGAGTTCCCAAAAATGCTTAGCACTTGTTGGCCCTTTTACCTTCACTCTGCGGTCCAGCTCACCCCAAACCATCTCGATTGGGTTCAGGTCTGGTGACTGTGGAGGCCAGGTCATCTGGCGTAGCACCCCATCACTCTCCTTCTTAGTCAAATAGCCCTTACACAGCCTGGAGGTGTGTTTGGGGTCATTGTCCTGTTGAAAAATAAATGATGGTCCAACTAAATGCAAAGTGGATGGAATAGCATGTTGCTGCAAGATGCTGTGGTAGCCATGCTGGTTCAGTATGCCTTCAATTTTGAATAAATCCCCAACCGTGTCACCAGAAAAGCACCCCCACACCATCACACCTCCTCCTCCATGCTTCACAGTGGGAACCAGCCATGTAGAGTCCATCCGTTCACCTTTTCTACAAAGACACGGTGGTTGGATCCAAAGATCTCAAATTTGGACTCATCAGACCAAAGCACAGATTTCCACTGGTCTAATGTCCATTCCTTGTGTTCTTTAGCCCAAACAAGTCTCTTCTGCTTGTTGCCTTTCCTTAGCAGTGGTTTCCTAGCAGCTATTTTACCATGAAGGCCTGCTGCACAAAGTCTCCTCTTAATAGTTGTTCTAGAGATGAGACTGTGTGTTCAAACTTTTGGTCTGTACTGTATATAAACAAGGAACTCTGATCTCTGACTTACCACCAATGCGAGATCTGATGTAACTTATGCCTGTTTGGTCCTGAGGAAGGGAGCAGAGTCTCCTGAAACGCGTAGACCTGTGCAAGAATAAAAAGTTTACATTAATCCAAGATTTCATCAGTGATCTTTGGCGCGGTTTACAAAGCCCCATTCTACAATTTCTCTCTGTTATCAGCCACCTGGGGTACTGCTGCCTTTGATCCGGATTTATGCTGTTACAGGAGTTGTGCCTTTCACAACCATCTTTGGTGAGTAGGATCATCTCCTTTATCACCCCCTGTCTGTCAGGGTAAGACCCTATTGCGCTTTTTTGTCTGCAGGTTCTTTTTATCTACTTTACCACCAATGTACAAAGTATGATCATCCTTCAGGTGTCACAATTGCAGGGCATTTTAGGCAAATGAGTGCGGCTAAGCAAGACAATATTAGACTGGTCGGCGATGATGACAGGCAAATTTTTTATGTTGGGCGAATAGCGAATTGACTCTCGAATTTGTTGAAATCACTTGGCTTTTTACTTTTCTTCTTACTTTTAGTCTTTAGTTTTAAATACAATATAATGTAAAAGCTCTTGAGAATGTTTGGCTAAACTTGTAACTTTTCCCTCTTCTGAGACACTTCATTAAGATGCACATCAAATTATTTACCGTCATCTGTAACTGAAGCCCTTTGAGGACAGCAGGTTTTCATTGGCCCTGTACAAGGTGAAGGTGTGACTCTTTGGGCCCTGAAGTGTTTTTGCCTTCATTTAAGCTAATGAAGCTTAATATGCTTCCATTATATTATCAAGGCCAGATGGCACCACATCAGCCTGAGGAAACAGCGAAAGTGCTGAAATCCTGTCTCCTGTTTTTTTTCATAGTTTAAAGAGTAACAGTTATTTCAACATTTTTTTTCATATATCAATTGTATATGTGAAACGAAGTACATTTGTATATGTATTATCTGATGCATTTGCTTCTTTCACCTCCTGGACGGATCTTTCACTCTCAATTAAAGGTTAAAATCTGTATTTAATAAAGTTATATTTTCACATTTCTGAGATAGGAGATTGTGACGACTCAGCATCTGGCCACTTGGGTGGGGGTGAACTGTTCTTAATTAATCCAAACATATTGTTCCTTTGGTAAATCAAGAGAAGTCAGCCATTGTTTCATGTCAGACTGACTAGAGCCCAATTGTCTGCTAAAATTTGAATTGCCTCAGTCCTTTAAGAAGAAAATTATGCAGTCGGATTGAACTAGTGACGAATAAGAGGACAGCCATCTCCCCCATTATCCTGTAAAAAACAATACCCTAAAACGAAAATTAAAGGGTATAGAAAGGGCCTTTACTCCTTTCACCATGTTCATTCTATAGGACTTCAGCCTAGGCTCCATGGTTCTAGTTGGAGGATCACAGAACTGCTTCACTGCTTAACACTGAGCCCTCAAATTTGTTTGGAGAACCCAGGTTGGACAATTCGGTGCCTTAGTTATATTTCTTGCTTTACTTGGTCAGCTTCCTAAGTTTGCAGCTATCTCCTCTTAGTGGATACCCACCTAAAATGAGGTGCTGCTTGCTCGAATAATTGGTCCTGAAAGTCCTGAAGTCATGAGGATTCTAATCCCTTGCGAGCCAGCGGAAGGGTGAGACTCTTGTGTTCTTGCTGCGAATGTACAATATGTTTTTGCCTGTTGGTGAACCAATAAAGTCTTACCAATGTGTGGTTCCTTCACCCAGTGTTGTCTGAGTAGTGTTCTGCCCATGGGAAAGGAGTGCAGGTGTTCAATGGGATGAGCCCTGTTGTGAGCTGTCTTTGGGAAGACAGCCAGGCCAGCAGACAAGAGCAGCCACTGAACCTCAAGTCTCCAAAGAAATGACAGTTGGTGCTCATAACATTCTATGGAGAGAAGAGAAGGTAGAGTAAGAGACAGACATCTTGCTTCTCCTGAAAGGACAGTTACAAGTCTCCATAGAGCTTTATGAGCCCCAACTGTTATCACTTATTCTGATTTTACCCATGAATTGAGAATTTGAGGAAGGATCAATCCAGAAGAAGGAAAAAAAATTCTATAATAGGATATCACACAAATTGACTGATTCATTAACATTAGCCAAGTGGACGTCAGGTAGGGGTACAGCGGTATTCAGGACTTGTGACCATCCAAAGATATTGAACCCATTATTGATTTATATAATTTGAATTTATCCATATATTGTTGGTTCTTGTTAAGTTTGGGGACAACCTTTAATCACATTTATATCCAGGATATACATAACCTTTACCATCTGGTCACTGCACTAGGCACTTTATAAAACCTGTTAATCCGCGGCTAATATTTGGGAAATTGATCCGGTCCAGTTTTTATGTTTTTTATTCTTTCTGCACTCAATAATTTTAATGTTAAAAATGTATATTTTTTTATTTTATATCATTATTTTGTCACTATCCCTTTCATTTGAATCTCTGGGGGTTCTTATTGGGGGGTTTTGACCTGCATGTTATTACTCATTGTGACATTATATGGAATATTTTGATTATTTGTTTTTAATTTCCTCCATAGTTTATTATTTTCACGTGTACTATTTATTTATGAAATAAAAGAAATTAAAAGTAATGTTATCCTTTAATTAAATATCCATTTTTTGTTATATCTAACACTATTAAATGTAAGTTTCTGGCTTAACTGATTTCTAAAATGTTTTAGATTTATTTTTTGGAAATACCAGTTGCATGCAGCTATTATCACATATTTTCCTTTCATGGATTGGAAATTTAATCTAATTTTTCTTCAAATTCCAATATGTCAGTAATTCAACTTTTGCTGAAACAATATTAATGTAGTTTTGTTTATTAAATATATTTTTAAATATAATTTTGAATTAATGGAAGGCAAAAGTGCATAAAAAAACTGTCATATCTTAGCCTTGGTAGAAATCAAATACAAAGAGCATCAGTAGCGGTGGTGATCCCGATTTTTAGATTTTCATGCATTGCATGGACATCTTTTTTAGTCCAATGGGAACTACATGATATTTAATTCACCCTGATCGGAAACTGCAAGGGAATTAAAGGGAACCTGTCACCAGATTTGGTGACTATAAGCTGCGGGCACCACCAGTGGGTTCTTATATACAGCATTCTAACATACTGTATATAAGAGCCCAGGCCGCTGTGGAGAATGTAAAAATGACTTTATAATACTTATCTAAATGGTCAGTACAGTGCAGACTGGTCAAGTGGGTGACTCCGTTCTGCAGGGGCGGCGCCTCCTCACTAAGCTGCTTGCCTATCTTCCTGATATAAACAGAGGAACTTGAGCAAAATGCTGGATAATAATCAATTTTTATTTAGAAAATGTTAAGGTGCAAAAATAACACATGATTAAGAACATATGATAGAGGTAAAGGAGGAGAACAGGGGACATAATAAAACCATTGCTGGGTACAGACAGAGGAAATGCTATTGTAGAGAATGCTCAAATATGAGGTCTATCTATGATTGTAAAAATTGCCAGGTAAAACACTAAGAGTCCCAAAACAGAATTAACATGCATAATGTCAAAAGTTTGCCCTATGGTAAAGTAAACCGTATGACATGCTGTGAGGGGTCAAAGGGATATACCTGGAATTGAGTTGAATGTCCAGCAGGAGCGTAGCACAAAGTGCATAGTGCGAATGGCATTACCAGACTCCGGTGGTGGAAGGGAGCCCGACGTACGTTTCGCAGCATCTAGCAGATTGCTGGCCGCTTCATCATGGGGTAACGTAGAAGGTGAGTGGCGCCTCCTCACTAAGCTGTTGGCCTATTTTCCTGTAGCCATTCCAAGCCTTGTGCAGGCCTACAATTTTATCCCTGATGTCCTTAGATACCTTTTCGGTCTTGGAAATAGTGGAGAGGTTGGAGTGTGAGTGATTGAGTGTGTGTCTTCTATACAGGTACTGGGTTCAAAGAGGTGAAAATAATACAGGTAATAAGATAAGGCAATGTAGGTAGGTTTCTTAATGAAAAAATAACAGGTCAGTGAGAGCCAGCAATCCTGCTGGTTGGGAGGTGATCAAATTCTTATTTCATACAATAAAATGCTAATTAATTATTTAAAAATCATACAATGGGATTTTCTGGATTTTATTTATTCTGTCTGTCACAGTTGAAGTATAACTACAATAAATATTAGAGACCTCTCCATTCTTTTTAGGTGGGGAAAACCTGCAAAATCGGCAGAGGATCAAATACTTATTTCCCTCTCTGTATATGTATTTAAAATCTATATTAATGCACTTGGAGAATGTTCAGTAGTAGTAAATAGGAAAGTCCTGTTCTTTAAGGATTTTCAGAAACTAGGAAAATGGCACATCATGCTTTCACTGATTTCACAAAAGCCAAATGTCCTCAGATAGGAGAATAAATGGTTTGTCATGAAATCTATGTAGTGTAAAATATTTAAATTGTCTATGAAATGAATAGTAATTGATATTTCTTGGAACACAAAATACAAATCTTGCAAGTCCTTCAGAAATTCAAAGAATCATTCCGCTTCCTCCAAACTCTTCACATTGTATTATATATTGTCTTTATCTCTGGCAACACATAATATCATATGTACAACACAATACAGATAGATAGATAGATAGATAGATAGAGGGATAGAGGGATAGATAGATAGATAGATAGATAGATGCATAGATAGAGGGGTAAATAGATAGATAGGTAATTTAACAATCAAGTGAAACTTTTTGTTTTTGCCTTAATATATTCTATAATTTAAAGTTATTTATTTATTTATTTTGTAGCATATAGGTTGATGATCTATTTTTATTGTTTTTTTAGAATGGTAGACAATATGAAAAATTTAACTATGTCATATATTTTATTTATATGGGGAAAGTTATCAACATAATTGTAAAATCAGCTTTTTAATCTTCTGGCACCACATTTTCTAATTACAATGACTAGTCCGCCAGGTGTGCACTTAGCACTGAGCAGTCCAGCCCAATCAGCTGATATCACACCCACTGGGGCGCGGTTATAACCTCTGCAGTGCCCCTCCACCTTCCTGCTATATAAATCACACAAATAAGTTACTAAAGAGAAATTAAGGCAGGATTTACACTTATTAAGATGGATTGCTCAAGCCTTTGATTGATGTCAAGTATGGTGTTAAATTACCCTTTTTTGTGCCACAATATCCCAGTCATACCTTTTATGTCTTAAAGTGATGTCATAGGGAATCAGGGTAACAGAAAATGGACCTTTAAGCTGACTCTCAAGCTAGGAACCTTAAGTTGTCCTGTATCCCAGAGGTAAGCTTGATGGTAGCTAGGTCTGTGCCTCCAGCATGTGCCTAACTTTTGTTGAGCCCTGATCGTATACCCCCTGTCCTCCCACCGCAGAAGAGGGTCAGAACTGGAGAAGAAAAAATACAAATAACTCAGACAGGGGAAATAACCAAAACTCAAACAAACACTGTAACCAGACACATGGCAGAGACAATATGAAGCCAGGAGGAAATAAACCCAGGGAGGAAATAAACCAACAACAGGAATATTTACATGGCATGCCACAAGTCACCAAGTTCTGGATCACCACAATAAGGACCAAAATGCAGGAGCAACCCTGATGGTATATCTGGCGACCAGCAACAGGATACAGAACCTTATAAAGGGTGAAGATAGCTGTGAATGGTCATTAGCAGCCTGAGCTCCCAGCAACTGTTCACAAGCCAGCAGGACTTAACTCCTGCTGTATTGGAGAGCAGTGAAGCAAAACACAGCCGCTGCCCATGACAGGCTATACAACTAAGAGCTTTAAGACTGCTAGTCAGACTCTGCATTGTGAACAGTATCTGATGCTGCCATGACACCCAACACACAACCCAGCACACAATAGGTCACCAAGCTCGGAATCACAACAATAAGGACCGATACGTGTGAACAACGCTGAAGCTATATCTGGTGACCAGCAACAGGATCCAGAACTTTATAATAAGTGAATGTGGCTGTGAATGGTCATTAGCAGCCTAAGCTAATAGCAACCATTCACAAGACAGCAGGAATTAACTCCTGCAGTACTAGAGAGCAGTAGAACAAAACACAGCCAACACCTGTGACAGGCTGAACAACTAAAAGATCTCAGGTTGCTTACCAGATTCTGCAGTATGAACAAAGTCCGATGCCGCCATGACACCCAGCGAGTGCAAAGCCGAACACTGCATGACAAGTGGTTGGCCCCTTTCAGGAAATCTTTGACCCTGCCCGCACAGTCTGGTGTAACAAAATACTGCACTGTATTTGCCTTCCCTTGTTTCTATTGGTGAGTCTCTGCCGCGGCTCCCGGTGTCTGGCATTGGTGGTGGCGCTAATGCGACTCTGCCATTATAAGGAGAAAACGTCTCTCAGAGGCGCTAAGCTTACTGGTTGGCTGGAGGGAGAGTATTGAGCAGTTTATATTTGTATACCAAATGGCACTTTGGGTGGAAGACTTCCTGAAAATGGACAATCCCTTTAAAGTAAACATGACTACATCTGTACACCAAAATTCTGCATGCTCCTTTCTGACAAGTCTACCTTAAATAGTAATTTTACACTATTTATTTCTATTACATTACTCCAATTATTATAATAATATTTTTTTTACATAATTAATGTTTCTATTTCACATTTAAGACCCTTTACAACCTTTTTTAATGGCACCAATGCCATGGAAGGAAGTATGTAGACCCAAGCCCTTTGTTTTCATAATCAGATCACATTCTACTTTACATGTTCCTGAAGCCGTAAACAGATTTTAAATAGAGGAAACAGCTCTTTCCTTTTCATAACACCTCCAAGCTGACAATATTGATACCTTTAGGGACCATTCTATCCAGCCGGCTCACATTTCAGCTCATATTACTTAGTCTTATGTACTGTCGGCCCGGTGGGAGCACAGACAGACATTTCAACTTACAGCGAGCATCTACAACAATGCAAGCATTTACCTCCTCACTGATGAATTTCCAATGTAAAATTTGATAACCATGTTTATTATTGCAGGATAGATTTTATGCAATGGGTAAAATTCGGTATTTTGTAAATGAAATATTAATAAAAAAAAAAAATCATTTCATAAATGTAAAGCATCGTGACAGTATTTTCTTCTACTGGGAAATAAAGACTAGACTACACAACTGGCAGGTTTGCACATTTGTGAAGCCCCATATTCCAAATGGGAATAGGGATTTGCCATTGCGGCATATGTAACGTATGTTTGTTGTGTTATACACTTGAGCACCACTCTTACAACCCTTACTAGGGCTGTGGGTTTTATATGTATTAGGTAGAAAGGATCTCAAAGGGACTGAGACCTCCCATGAGGAGACCACTGGTGAGGGAATTGAGGATTTGCAAGCACCAGAGATACCTATATTATTAAATACTGTATCCCTGATGGTTTCAGTCTTGGTTTTCTCAATGGGTACAGTAACTTAAGCTGCAAGCTGTGTTAGAAGACAAGATTTTAAAATTCTCTTTAATATAGATGTTTCTCACATTTTGGAAGCCATTGAACTGTCACATTATGTCAGCATATATTACCATGATCTTGTCCAATTAACTTGTCCATCCTCAACTTTTCTCAAATTTTGCTAACAATACAATTTTCATATGTTTTGATAAAGCAGTGAAAAGTTTGATAGGCTGCAATCCTCCTCCCAACCACTGGGTGACAACATATAGACACGTATAGAGAGAGGGGAGCCAGCACGATCTGAAATTGGCATGCATAATATAAAAAGTGAAAATTCACAGATTTATTCCAACTGTACTACAATAAAAAAAAATGAGATTTTTAGCAAATAATTGATCAATTTTTTGAGCCACCCCTGCCAACGTCACGGCAAATCTCAATGCTAATTAAGCACCATTCGTTGGCAGGGGTGGCTCAAAAAATTGATCAATTATTTGCTAAAAATCTCATTTTTTTTATCATAGTACAGTTGGAATAAATTTGTGAATTTTCACTTTTTATTTGATGCATGCCAATTTCAGATCGTGCTGGTTCCCTTTTTTTCTCTGTTTTGACCGTAGTTATGCTACAAATCTGGTGTCTGACCAACACCATACCATGCACGCCTGATTTTGGTTTGCAATATATTCCTCCTGTTGGTAGCTGTTCAGACTCAGTTACCTCACCCCTTTCCACAGGCAATGCTAATTAAGCACCATTCTTGGATCTGGTCCGCCTTTATCAATGGTTGCTGTTTGACACTGGGAGGATCAGTTCTGATATAGTCCTGGTATGTGTAGGGCTTTCTCCACATGCTGGGACCTGGGCTGGTCTCTATCCACAAGTGCCTTTTTGCAACATAGAAGCGGTTATATACAGGTTACAGGTATGTGTGCTCTATTATGGTTCTGCTTTTAACTTTATCTAGGAGGCCGCATGGCACATGAAATACAGAATGTAGAGTAGGACCCCCCTATTGAGATTTGCCGTGACGTTGGCAGGGGTGGCTCAAAAAATTGATCAATTATTTGCTAAAAATCTCATTTTTTTTATCATAGTACAGTTGGAATAAATTTGTGAATTTTCACTTTTTATTTGATGCATGCCAATTTCAGATCGTGCTGGTTCCCTTTTTTTCTCTGTTTTGACCGTAGTTATGCTACAAATCTGGTGTCTGACCAACACCATACCATGCACGCCTGATTTTGGTTTGCAATATATTCCTCCTGTTGGTAGCTGTTCAGACTCAGTTACCTCACCCCTTTCCACAGGCAATGCTAATTAAGCACCATTCTTGGATCTGGTCCGCCTTTATCAATGGTTGCTGTTTGACACTGGGAGGATCAGTTCTGATATAGTCCTGGTATGTGTAGGGCTTGCTCCACATGCTGGGACCTGGGCTGGTCTCTATCCACAAGTGCCTTTTTGCAACATAGAAGCGGTTATATACAGGTTACAGGTATGTGTGCTCTATTATGGTTCTGCTTTTAACTTTATCTAGGAGGCCGCATGGCACATGAAATACAGAATGTAGAGTAGGACCCCCCTATTGAGATTTGCCGTGACGTTGGCAGGGGTGGCTCAAAAAATTGATCAATTATTTGCTAAAAATCTCATTTTTTTTATCATAGTACAGTTGGAATAAATTTGTGAATTTTCACTTTTTATTTGATGCATGCCAATTTCAGATCGTGCTGGTTCCCTTTTTTTCTCTGTTTTGACCGTAGTTATGCTACAAATCTGGTGTCTGACCAACACCATACCATGCACGCCTGATTTTGGTTTGCAATATATTCCTCCTGTTGGTAGCTGTTCAGACTCAGTTACCTCACCCCTTTCCACAGGCAATGCTAATTAAGCACCATTCTTGGATCTGGTCCGCCTTTATCAATGGTTGCTGTTTGACACTGGGAGGATCAGTTCTGATATAGTCCTGGTATGTGTAGGGCTTGCTCCACATGCTGGGACCTGGGCTGGTCTCTATCCACAAGTGCCTTTTTGCAACATAGAAGCGGCTATATACAGGTTACAGGTATGTGTGCTCTATTATGGTTCTGCTTTTAACTTTATCTAGGAGGCCGCATGGCACATGAAATACAGAATGTAGAGTAGGACCCCCCTATTGAGATTTGCCGTGACGTTGGCAGGGGTGGCTCAAAAAATTGATCAATTATTTGCTAAAAATCTCATTTTTTTTATCATAGTACAGTTGGAATAAATTTGTGAATTTTCACTTTTTATTTGATGCATGCCAATTTCAGATCGTGCTGGTTCCCTTTTTTTCTCTGTTTTGACCGTAGTTATGCTACAAATCTGGTGTCTGACCAACACCATACCATGCACGCCTGATTTTGGTTTGCAATATATTCCTCCTGTTGGTAGCTGTTCAGACTCAGTTACCTCACCCCTTTCCACAGGCAATGCTAATTAAGCACCATTCTTGGATCTGGTCCGCCTTTATCAATGGTTGCTGTTTGACACTGGGAGGATCAGTTCTGATATAGTCCTGGTATGTGTAGGGCTTGCTCCACATGCTGGGACCTGGGCTGGTCTCTATCCACAAGTGCCTTTTTGCAACATAGAAGCGGTTATATACAGGTTACAGGTATGTGTGCTCTATTATGGTTCTGCTTTTAACTTTATCTAGGAGGCCGCATGGCACATGAAATACAGAATGTAGAGTAGGACCCCCCTATTGAGATTTGCCGTGACGTTGGCAGGGGTGGCTCAAAAAATTGATCAATTATTTGCTAAAAATCTCATTTTTTTTATCATAGTACAGTTGGAATAAATTTGTGAATTTTCACTTTTTATTTGATGCATGCCAATTTCAGATCGTGCTGGTTCCCTTTTTTTCTCTGTTTTGACCGTAGTTATGCTACAAATCTGGTGTCTGACCAACACCATACCATGCACGCCTGATTTTGGTTTGCAATATATTCCTCCTGTTGGTAGCTGTTCAGACTCAGTTACCTCACCCCTTTCCACAGGCAATGCTAATTAAGCACCATTCTTGGATCTGGTCCGCCTTTATCAATGGTTGCTGTTTGACACTGGGAGGATCAGTTCTGATATAGTCCTGGTATGTGTAGGGCTTGCTCCACATGCTGGGACCTGGGCTGGTCTCTATCCACAAGTGCCTTTTTGCAACATAGAAGCGGTTATATACAGGTTACAGGTATGTGTGCTCTATTATGGTTCTGCTTTTAACTTTATCTAGGAGGCCGCATGGCACATGAAATACAGAATGTAGAGTAGGACCCCCCTATTGAGATTTGCCGTGACGTTGGCAGGGGTGGCTCAAAAAATTGATCAATTATTTGCTAAAAATCTCATTTTTTTTATCATAGTACAGTTGGAATAAATTTGTGAATTTTCACTTTTTATTTGATGCATGCCAATTTCAGATCGTGCTGGTTCCCTTTTTTTCTCCATATAGACACGTATAGTATAAATATATTCTGACAGAATATTTCAAAATTGTGTTTTGTTTTTAAAGTGATAATTTCGAGATATGTCCACCCTAGATGGTAAATAAACAATGACACAACTGTCTTTGAAAAAATACAGTAATAATATTTTGTTTGATTTTATTAGCCTTGTCCAATGTATTCCTCCTGCAATAAAAGATTTTGGTGAAGGTGAAGCTTTGTCATCGCTCATTACATAGTTATCAGTTACTGTAAGCATGTGTCACGGGGATGGAATGACTGGACAGGGACACTTAGGTTGACTCTTAGGGGTACTTTGCACGCTGCGACATTGCTAGCCGCTTGTAGCGATGCCGAGAGCGATAGTTCCCGCCCCCGTTGCAGATGCGATATCTTATGATAGCTGCCGTAGCGAACATTATCGCTACGGCAGCTGCACATGCACTTACCTGCCCTGCGACATCGCTCTGGCCGGCGACCCGCCTCCTTCCTAAGGGGGCGGGTCGTGCGGTGTCACAGTGATGTCACACGGCAGACAGCCAATAGAAGCGGAGGGGCAGAGATGAGCGGGACGTAAACATCCCGCCCACCTCCTTCCTTCCTCATTGCAGGCAGGACGCAGGTAAGGAGATGTTCCTCACTCCTGCGGCTTCATACACAGCGATGTGTGCTGCCGGAGGAACGAGGAACAACATCGTACCTGTCGCTGCAGCGAAATTATGGAAATGACCGACACTACACAGATCATCGATTTACGACGCTTTTGCGATTGTTTATCGGTGCTTCTAGGCTTTACACGTTGCGACGTCGTTACCTGCGCTGGATGTGCGGCACTTTCGATTTGACCCCGACGATATCGCAGTAGCGATGTCGCAATGTGCAAAGTACCCGTTAGACTGTGGACCCTGTGCTGTCCCTTAGCTCAGAGGTATGCTTTATGGTAGCGAGATCTGAGCCACCAGCATGATACTAACTCTTGCCCAAGTCCTGGTTTAGCTCTTCTCCTCCTCCTCAACCCAAGCAGTGAGTCGGGACTATAGTCACAAACCCAACAATTAAAAACACAGACAGGGGAAAAACCAAAACTCGTACATGGCATGCAAACACAAAGGAGTTATAGTTATACGTGCACAGGGGAAAAAAACATAAAAGGGAGGACGTAAACAGAAAACTAGGAAACACCTCAGATCACCAAAGGGGTCACCACAATAGACCGGAATTGCTGCAAAAGCTGGAGCTATCATCGGCACTGAGTAGCAGGATCCAGAATCTTAGAGGAAGGAGACTGCTGTGATTAGTAATTAGCAACCTGAGCTCCTAGCAAAGTTCCTCAGGCTAGCATCAATCAGCAGCCGCCACGTCACCACTGATGTCATTGAAGGCCAATCAGTGGCCGCCACATCATCTGTGGCATCTGAAACGGCCAATCAGGAGCCGCCGCATCATTGGTGACATCATGAGCATGTCCAGCAGTAGGAATCCCAAACTTAGAGCCTGGAGAAGCAGCGGGAATATGCACATGCGCGGTAGGGCAAAATGGGGACATAGGCTCAGGATGACTCAAGACCCTGTACACCAGATGGCTAGCAGCCAAGCACCTGGAACAACTGACAGATGGTGCAGAGGAATCAGCCGACACCACTGTAGGGGATGAGGATGGTGCAGGGGCGGTTCGAGACTCATGGGAACCCCGAACAGTAACAGACGCACCAGGATTGTAAGACGGACCAACATTAAGAATTATTTTTTCCTATTTTCCTCCTCTAAATTTGGGGTGCGTCTTATAATCCGGTGCATCTTACAAAGCAAAAAAATACAGTAATTCTGAATATTTTCTTTATAGAATATATAATGTGGATTCCGAGTATATGTACCATGAAGACTGCAATTTGTCCACGTAGGACTCCTGTGACATCATTACATCTTCTACAACTTTGAATTAGTGATTAGCACAACTCACCTGAGTAGGGAAAAGTCATTAAAAGCTCATTGAATACACCAACCAAATGAAGAACACCAGACAGAATGTCACGCTTCCAAAACAAAGGCTTTGTCAGGGGGAAATCTTTAAAAACCCACAACTGTTCCTGTACATCAGAGACCCTTTTGTGTCAATTGATCTTGATTGAATATGTGAGTATAATTGTTTTTGCTACTGAGTTACAAGCTACCACACTGGAGCATTATGGAGGAAGCATTATTTAATCCTTACATCTAACACACACACATCGGAGATTCATCTCATATCCTGGGAGATCAGAAACACCAGCACAAGATGCTCACGTCACCAAGTGCCGAACTCTGCAATCTTTAAGGTTTTTATTGCAATGTAAAGTTCTTTTTAAATCTGACTGTTGTTCTTGTGAGGAAACCGAAGGAATAGAAGTTTTAAAATGCCGTATGGATTTCAATAGAATGCCATTTAGATCGAAAATGTTTTCAAATCCAACGATCACTGCATGAATCAAGTATTAGGTGAAATTCACAATAATAAGTATCAAATATTGGATGTTGGCCCTACAATTCTAATCAAAACCAGGATTTTTAAAGCTTTAAAAGATAAATGTATGCCCATAGAATGTGCCTTTCCAATAGGCTTTCCAAATATACAATTTTGAGAGTCATGAAAATAAAGAAAACTCTTTGAATGAGAAGGTATGTCCAAACTTTTGGTCTGTACTGTATATATATATATACCCCCACACCATCGCACCTCCTCCTCCATGCTTCACGGTGGGAACCAGGCATGTAGAGTCCATCCGTTCACCTTTTCTACAAAGACACGGTGGTTGGATCCAAAGATCTCAAATTTGGACTCATCAGACCAAAGCACAGATTTCCACTGGTCTAATGTCCATTCCTTGTGTTCTTTAGCCCAAACAAGTCTCTTCTGCTTGGTGCCTGTCCTTAGCAGTGGTTTCCTAGCAGCTATTTTATCATGAAGGCCTGCTGCACAAAGTCTCCTCTTAACAGTTTTTCTAGAGATGTGTCTGCTGCTAGAACTCTGTGTGGCATTGACCTGGTCTCTAATCTGAGCTGCTGTTAACCTGCGATTTCTGAGACTGGTGACTCTTGGTCTTCCTTTGCTGGGGTGGTCCTTATGTGAGCCAGTTTTTTTGTAGCGTTTGATGGTTTTTGCCACTGCACTTGGGGACACTTTCAAAGTTTTCCCAATTTTTCAGACTGATTGACTTTCATTTCTTAAAGTCTTGATGGCCACTCATTTTTCTTTACTTAGAATTTGTATTATGGCAAGAAAAAAGCAGCTAACAGTCTATTCAGTAGGACTATCAGCTGTGTATCCACCAGACTTCTGAACAACACAACTGATGGCCCCGACCCCATTTTTAAGGCAAGAAATCCCACTTATTAAACCTGACAGGGCACACCTGTGAAGTGAAAACCTTTTCCGGTGACTACCTCTTGAAGCTCATCAAGAGAAAGCCAAGAGTGTGGAAAGCAGTAATCAAAGCAAAAGGTGGCTACTTTGAAGAATCTAGAATATAAGACATATTTTCAGTTGTTTCACACTTTCTTAAGTATTTCATTCCACATGTGTTAATTCATAGTTTTGATGCCTTCAATGTGAATCTACAATTTTCAGAGTCATGAAAATAAAGAAAACTCTTCGAATGAGAAGGTGTGTCCAAACTTTTGGTCTGTATTGTATATACTATTTCATGATAGAACACTGCTCACATTTTTGTAACTTTTTTATTTTATCTATATATACACTTAAGATATGACACTTTGATGCAATGTACAGTACTCAGTGTGCAGCTTGTATAGCAGTGTCAATTTGGTACCCTCTAAATAACAACATACAGCCATTAATGTCTAAGCTGATGGCTACAAAAGTGAGTACACCCCTAAGAGAAATGGCCCAATTAGCCATTTTTCCTCCTTGATGTCATGTGATTCATTAGTGTTACAAGGTCTCCGGTGTGAATGGGGAGCGGGGGTGTTACATTTGGTGTCATTGCTTACACACTCTCTGATACTGGTCACTGAAAGTTCAACATGGCTCCTCATGGCAAAGAATTCTCTGAGGAGCTGCAAAATGAGTGGTTGCTCTACATAACATGTTATAGGCTATACGAAGATTTCACCACCGTGAAAGTGAGCTGCAGCATGGTGGTCAAGACCATTCAACGTTTTAACAAGACAAGTTCCTCTCAGAACATGCCTCGCCATGGTCAACCAAAGTAGTTGAGTGCAGAAGTTGTCTTTTCAATATAGATATATGAGTGCTGCCATCATTGCTGCAGAGGATACAGGGGTGGGGGGTCAGCCCGTCAGTGCTCAGGCTATATGCTACACTTTGCATAAAATTGGTCTGCATCGCTGTTGTCCCAGAAGGAAGCATATACTAAAGATGATGAACAAGAAAACCTGCAGTTTGCTGAAGACAAGCAGACTAAGGAAATGGATTACTAAAACCATGTCCTGTGGTCTGATGAGACCAAGATAAACTTATTTGGTTCAGATGGTGTCAAGCATGTGTGGCGGCAACTGACAAAAGTGTCTTGCCTGCAGTCAAACATGGTGGTGGGAGTGTCATGGTTGCAGCTGCATGAATGCTGCCGGCTGTGAGGACCTACAGTTCATTTAGGGAACCATGAATGCTAAAATGTATTGTAACATACTGAAGCCGAGCATGATCCCCTCCCTTTGGAAATTGGACCGCAGGGCAGTATTTCTACATGATAATGACCTCAAACACATGTCCACTGCCTTGCTGAAGAAACTGAGGGTAAAGGTGCTGGACTGGCTAAGAATATCTCCAGACTTAAACCTATGGAACATCTGTGGGGCATTCCCAAATGGAAGGTGAAGAAGCACAAGATCTCTAAAATCCACGAGCTTCATAATGTCATCATGGAGGATGGAAGAGGATACCAGTGGCTCTTGTGAAGCTCTCGTGAACTCCATGCCAAAAATGTTAATGCAGTGCTTAAAAATAATGATGGCCACACAAAATATTGACACTTCAGGAACAATTTAGCCATTTTCACCTAGGGGTGCACTCACTTTTTTTCCAGCAGTTGGGGATGACTTATAGAGGACAGATTAGACCTGGAAAGAACTTGGTGTTAACTGGGGCCTGGAGCCTGATAACATGATCTTGCTGTCAGGTGAAGGCAATGGCATATAAGGAAAAGATTTAGTGCCATTTAGGCCTGTTTCACACGTCAGTGATTCTGGTACGTTTGTGCTTTTTTTTTAAATGTACCAGAATCACTGACATACGCACACCCATTATAATGAATGGGTCTGCTCACACGTCAGTGATTTTTCCCGTGTGTGCGTGATTGCCGCACGGAGACATGTCCATTTTTTTCTGGCATCACTGATGTCCCACGGACCACGCAGTGGTGTGATCCGTGAAACACGTGCCAGAAAAAAACGTGCTTCTAAAATGAAAATGAAAAACATTTTTACTCACCCAGCTTCAGCCGCGCTCTCTGCAGCCTGTTCTCCCTGCTGCTTCTGAGCCGGCTCATTACTGTCGCGCATATTCATGATGCACGACACAGCCGACCCGGAAGCAGCTACTGTGGGGGTCAGCGCCGGCCGGATGCTGCACCGCGGGAGCGATCAGGACCATGGAGAGCGGGAGCGGGCACAGGTGAGTTTATCTCTAAGTGCAATCACGGGCCACGGAGAACGGAGTCCGCATTTGCACTTAGACAACCCACGTGTGCCGTAATTCATGGCACACGGAGGGACATGTGCGTGTTTTACATGCCAGTAAAAAACGTCAGTGTTTTTCACTGACGTGTGAAACGGGCCTTAGGGAGAGTCCACACTAAGGGCGGCTTTGCACGTTGCGACATCGCAAGCCGATGCTGCGATGTCGCACGTGATAGTCCCCGCCCCCCGTCGCAGGTACGATATCGTGTGATAGCTGGCGTAGCGAACATGATCGCTATGCCAGCTTCACATGCACTCACCTGCCCTGCGACCGTCGCTCTGGCCGGCGACTCGCCTCCTTCCTAAGGGGGCGGGTCGTGCGGCGTCATAGCGACGTCACATGGCAGGCGGCCAATAGCGACGGAGGGGCGGAGATGAGCAGGATGTAAACATCCCGCCCACCTCCTTCCTTCCGCATATCCTACGGTAGCCGCGGTGACGCCAGTAGGAGATGTTCCTCGCTCCTGCGACTTCACACACAGCGATGTATGCTGCCGCAGGAGCGAGGAACAACATCGGACCGTCGCATCAGCGTAATTATGGATTACGCCGACGCTGCACTGCTGATACGATTACGACGATTTTGCGCTCGTTAATCGTATTATCTAGGCTTTACACACTACGATGTCGCATGCGATGCCGGATGTGCGACACTTTCAATTTGACCCCACCGACATCGCACCTGCGATGTCGTAGTGTGCAAAGCCCGCCTAACCACGTAAGGTGATAGACAGGAGTGATGAAGGTATTTGGGACAATTGAATATTTGTCATCTTGGAAGAAAGCTTGTCCCTTTGGAGTAAGGCTGAAGAAGACTGTAAGGACTCATTCAGTCTTCCGATATTCGCGTACGAGTGCTATCTATGGTTTTCATGGATAGCACACATATCTGTGATCCACGGAAAATCACAAAGATATGTTCGGTTTAGATCCAAGTATCAGATCAAAATCAGAGATGTGAGTCTATGGGTTAGTGAAAAAATTGGACCGCGCTCAGATGTAATCCGAGTGTGGTCCAATTTTCATGGGCAATCAAAATGGAGAAGGTAGAAACACTCTTTTTTTTGCACGTATGAGAAAAACCCTAGGACCATACATGATCAAAGTCTGGTCCAAAAATTGGTCCATTTCTCTCTTACTCAAGAATATTGGACATCTGAATAATCTCTCAGGCTGTTTTATAGAGGTGGGGAAACAGACAGTAGGGAGTTTCAATGGGAAGACCAATAGCTTGGCCTACCAAATATTGGAGAGGGAAGCAGTATGGCTCCTTTGAGAGATGAAGCCTGGATTGTCACGGAATACACAGAGAACCACCTGAGAACCACACTTTACAGTCTACTGCCTGAAAAACTATGGTGTCATGTAGCCAAAAAAAGAAAGGGAAGATTATATAAGTTTCTGTAATTATGCATTGATAAGCCAGATATCAATTCCATGTGTACTAGTCTTATAGGCATTACAAGATCATCTCAATTTCAAAAATTCTATGAAAAATCTACAAGAACTTTAATATTTCAGGACAGAAGTCAATGCATATCATGCTTATCGCCAATCTGAGCTGGTATGCATTTTATGGCAGGTATTTTCCATATTCCCAGTCTGGTCCTGTTTTCTGAGACTGAAAGAGATCGTAGATGAAGTACACATCTGGATCTCCTAATGAGAAACATCAAAATAGTATCTGGATGTTATTACAGTCAGCATTGTGACAGACAGATGCTTCTGGCCCCAGGCTCGATAACCTAACAGTAGTGACAGATGGTGAACCAGTAGCTACTGTTGAGTAAGAGCCATATCACAAGCCTTCATGCCCTGGCCGACTCCTAAGTTCTCCTACATGCGGGTGAAGCTCAGGATTGATGCAAATGTTAAGGGGACAATCACTTAATGGCATGTTCTCACACTATCTCTACAGTATATACAGTAAGTAGTTGTGAGGTCAAACACATAGTACAACATTTTACTTACTAAATCTATTTATTAACAAGTATTGTCCATCTGTTGGAATTCGTTTAATGTTTTAGCACCAAATTCATGAATTTAAGTTAAAAAAAATATCTAAAAAGGTGGACAACCCTTTAATCTGTCAATAATCTGACCGGATTGGTACAGTAGGTGAAAAAATAACATACATTCACACATATGTATAGTTGTTCATGAATATGACTGCAGAGTAAAGTTACATACATGATCATGTACCTGTGTAGATGTGGCGCCCCACAGGTGTTGTGTAGCATTACCTTCAGGGACTCCACGTGGGATGGTCTGGTCATAGGTAAGTTATCTTCTTTGGATTTTTGTGACGCCACTCTCAGTATTGCGGTCAGGGGACCGCCGCTGCAGGTTAGGGGACGCCTGGGGCTGGTGTTGTGTGCAGCTGGGTGTCGTGGCCTCCCAAGAGTGAGGCAGGCCCCAGGGTCCGGTTGGAGTGTGTGTGGAACCACAAGTAGCAGAATGACTCAGGCACAGTCCAGACAGTCTTTCAGAGTTTTTACTCACAATTGATGGCAGGGTGAGTAAAAGGGTGTAGCTGGGATGAACCAGAGGAAACCAGGCACTCCTTCAGGCTGACTAGTAAGGGTGACTACCGACTCGCCCTCCTAGCCCTAGCGTTTTTGGGGTGACCCCGACTTGTAGTCCTGCTGGGGTCACCCAGGGAAGTTGCTGCTGCCTATTCTCCCCTCGTTTCGGCCCGTTTGCTTGTAGCCTGGACCAGGTCACTCCGGCTGCTTGCCTCCTGTGAGCTATGGGCCCTCTCTTTGCTACGTGGCTGCGGACTCTGGTGTTATGGTGAGGGTCTGAAATGCCCCCTCCGGCAGGTTTAGCAGGGAAAACTGAATGAATCTCTGCACTGGGACCTGTAACCCTTACGGGCCTGGTACCTCCCTGGCAGTCCTCGTACTCAGCCACCCCTTTGCTCTTTTTAGCCTTGGGTGGATTTTGGGTGGCACTACCAGGTGACCGATCTCCCCCGTCGGTAGCCACTGCACGTGCGTTGTCTGACTAGTGGGTCCTGCACGTCTGCTCTCTCTGAGCTCCACTCCACACTCCTCACTACTCCCTTCCCACTGTGCCTGCCTATGCAAATTAGCAATCAGACTCTCTACCACACCCCTTGAGTGGACATGGAGGACACGCCCCCTCCTGGATTCCCCAGGGGTCCCTATCAAAGGTAGATATGGGAGACCTGATTACTATGCGCCTGTGTAATCACACCTCGGTCAGCCTTCTGGATTACCTGTGTTGTACTGTCCCGAGCATGGGTGCAGTACTCAGTGGCGCCTGACCAGGTCAGGGGTGCCACATAAACATTTCCTAAATTTACACATACATATGTCTTCATGTAAGAGGAATACATGGTGGGCCATTTATATGGATACACCTACATAAAATGGGAATGGTTGGTGATATCAACTTCCTGTTTGTGGCTCATTAGTATATAGGAGGGGAGAAACTTTTCAAGATGGGTGGTGACCATGGCAGCCATTTTGAAGTTGGCCATTTTGGATCCAACTTTATTTTTTCCAATGGTAAGAGGGTCATGTAACACATCAAACGTATTGAGAATTTCACAAGAAAAACAATGGTGTTCTTGGTTTTAACATAACTTTATTTGTTCATTAATTATTTACAATTTTATGACCACTTATAAAATGTGTTTAAAGTGCTGCCATTGTGTTGGATTGTCAATGCAACCCTCTTCTCCCACTCTTGACACACTGATAGCAACACTGCAGAAGAAATGCTAGCACAGGCTTCCAGTATCATTTGTTTCAGATGCTGCACATCTTGTGTCTTAACAGCATAGACCATTGCCTTCAGATGATCCCAAAGATAAAAGTCTAAGGGGGTCAGATCAGGAGAACTTGGTGGCCATTTAACTGACCCATGATGACCAATCCACTTTCCAGGACACTGTTCATGTAGAAATGCTCGGACCTGACACCCATACTTTGATGGATAGGTCTGTTGGGTGGTTTGAATGAGGAGGAAAGATAATTAATTCTGTTTTGCCCATATTAAATTTTAAAAATCAAGCAGAGAAAAGGATGAAATAGCAGACAGTCATTGTGGGATTTTGGTTAGTAAGGAGATGATGTCAGGTCCAGAGAGGTAGATCTCTGTGTCGTCAGCATAGAGATGATACTAAAAACCGTGGGACTCTATGAGTTGTCTCAGGCCGAAAGTGTAGATGGAGAACAGCAGGGGTCCAAGAACTGAACCTTGGGGTGCACCAACAGATAAAAGACAAAATGAGTAAGTGGTGTAAGAGTGTGAGAATCTGAAAGTTCGGTCAGTTATGTATGAGGAGATCCAAGATAGGGCCACGTCTTTGTTGCCTAGAGAAAAGAGAATCTGTAGCAGAAGGGAATGGTCTACTCTGTCGAATGCAGAGGACAGGTCCAGGAGGAGGAGGACAGAGTAGTTTAGCTTGGCTGTGGTGGTTAGTCAGTCATTGGTGACTTTAGTTAGGGCAGTTTCAGTGGAATGGTGCGGTCAGAAGCCAGTGTATGGGCTGGTATGAGTGCCCTCCAAAATTGTAAAGGTTGCACTGGAAAATTAGTAGGGAAAGTCGTAGGTCATGTACTTTAGGTGAGCATATGTTCTTTCTCTTGTGGTGTGGCACCGGGGCTACTATTTGCCATACCATACCTGCCACAAGTACACAGTTCCTGTATGAAAGGCTGGTAGGACACAGAAGTAGGCTTAGATATACAGAGGCAGCTTCAGAACATACAGACTTACTAAAAGCAATATTGTCTATGTTGAAACTTTAAACAAAGAATATCCATTTAGTTTTTCTTTATATTTTCCCAATGGACGCTCTGATTTATTTCTCTTTTTTTGGTGTAAAATGTTGTCACTCTTTTTTCCTCTCTGATTATTATATACTTTCATCACAGACATATCTTCTTGACCCTGTCTGTTTCATCCTTTGGCCAAATTTACTTTGATATGGGATGTTGTCTTTGATGTGCTTGTATCCATTATTCAGTTTTATATACCTTGTGAAGAGAAGCAACATGGAAGAATTTGTTTATTGTCTTTTATATACGTTTGGGAAATGATTTATTGCAGAGATATCCTATGCACATAATTCTGGACAGCATTGCTGGAATTGCCACTGATTAGTTCTTACATTCGGACAAATATAAAGAAGTACAAAGTGTACTGTTAATTTTACCTCTATAAATATAGGTGAATGCTATGAACAGCTTCTTTTACTATCAAATTACAGGAAGTCTCCAGGTAATATCTGATTATGACTAGTGTTGGTTTAAAGATGGTGACAAATGGTAGAGCGATTCTCCATTTGGTGGTGCTCCGCATATTGTTCTTCTCTTCTCTTACCGTTCCACATTTCTGATCTTCTAACCCTAACTCAATATTCCACTTAAAGGGATGCTCCCCTATTAGAAGTAATGTTATTGTTACACATGTATATGCTAACTCCCAGCTCCTTAAATGAACTCTTCAACATAGCACTCAACGAACTTCTCCAAAAACGGCAAGCTGCTATGGGCTTCTTTAGGTCTTCTACATACCAGTAAACTTCTCTTCATCTACATCTTTTGAAATTGACTGTATTGTCTTTTACCCTAGTCTACCCATCTGCTGCCCATCCAGACTGTCTACCTTACCACTGTCATGTCCAAGCTCTTCATCTCAGTCTGTGTAGTTGCGAATATACAATGCTCCCCTAACCTTTGGCCATCTAAGCATGATTTCTCCTTTATACCTTGGTTGTCATGCATTAGAAAGGGCTGGTAAGAAATAGTACAGTGTACTCCCTACTAGGTGGCAGAAGCATAGTGAAGGAGAGTCAAAGTAACACTGTAGCAGAAAGGAGGCTGAAGTACAGCAGAGTAACTTCAACTGGCAGTTCATAGGTGAACCACCAGGGGGCAATAGAGTAGTCAAGCAGTCAGGGTCTAGCTGGGAAGTCAATTCACTGCTGAGGGAGGATCAAGATCAAATTAGAAAACATAACCAAGGTCAGATGCTCGGAGATCAGGTATGCAGAAAGAAACACAAAGGGCACAGGGAACAGAAGACAAGACCGGAGGGTGAGGAGACACAAACACGGGAAGAAGATGAACTAGGATGGGTAAACAACTGACAGGAACAGGAAGTCACGGACTGGAACAGACGGACGAATGGGGGAGGGTACAGGTACAGCTCAGGGCATGGTAACAATGAGTCAGCTCAAACAGGAAATCTCACCAGAGCCAGTCACAGGCTGCAGAGCAGAACTATAACCAGCACTGTAATGCTAGTGCAGCACCCAGATATAGTGTCTCCTGAAACCAAAACGAGGCTCATGGGAGTTAACCCCTGACATGACCAGGCCGGGTCTGGTAAAATCTGAAGTGGGGGATACCAGTCCTGGATCATGATATTGGTAGCACGTATCGGCATCTTTCACTCATCCACACATCAGTCCTGGCTAAGGGAGACTAATGGGTTAGAAACTGGGGAATTCCTTGCCGAAAAGTCCATGTCTCTTTGTGGGAATTCTAAGGTACCCCTTTGACTTTGATTCCTGGTTAAGTCAAAGGCCTAATCCAAAGCAACCCAATAGGTTGCCCCAGTAAGCCTTGTATCCCCAAGATGCTTAGGTCACTGCTTAGAAAACAAAAAAATTACCAATGGTGACCACTATGTGACAGCAAATATATCATTTCTCACTGTCACATAGAAAAATTAGAAAAGGTGCCCATCCCTGATTTAAAAAAAAAAAATCTATCATGCCCCAAAATAATAAAATAAAGAACACTAAACTTATCTATCCCATGTAGCTTAAGACCTAGTGCTCAAGGGTCCCCTTCCAGTCTCTGTAGTTCATGCATCTAATCTCTGACCACAGAGGTAAACAACACATTACGTCTGTGAGCAGTGATTGGCTGCAGTGGTCACATGTCTGATAGGATGTTCAGAGACAGCTATTTATATCAGCTTCTGGCTGGTATGATTTGTGACCTTACATATATTGAAAAATGGTGTCATACAAAAAAAAAGCCAATAACAATAGAAAAAATAAAGAAGTAGTGATTTTTCAAGATATTGGTCTTGAAGATCAAAATAAGTCATGGGCTTAAGGGGTTAAAGTACAGAATTAATCAACGCAGACTTTTGGACCTAAAGATAAAAAATATTCTTAAAGTGAACCTGTCAGGTCCAATATGCACCTAGAACCACGAGCAGTTCTGGGTGTATATTGCTAATCCCTGCCTAACTATCCCTGGATCTAGTAGCATAGATAAAAAGATCTTTAGAAAAAGGATTTATAAAGATCATTTATCATATGCTAATGAGTGCAGAGACTAGTCGCAAGGACTTTAGTTCCTGCTCTCATTCCACCCTCTTAGCATGTAGGCACACACACAGGGTCATGCTAACAAGCTATACAATGCAGCATCATCAGCGGTGATGCACAAACCTGTTTCCGTTGTCACCGCTGATCAAAAGTCTCGGCACTTCCGGTCATGTGCAATATGAAGCCGGGTATACGTGTCCTGGCTTCAGAGAGGTCTAGTGCACATGACCGGAAGTGCCAGGACTTCAAGTCAGCGGTCACAGTGGACACAGGTATGTAGATCACTGCTGATGATGCTTCATTGAATAGCATGTTAGCACGCCCCTGTGGGTGTGCTAACATGCTAAGGGGGAGGAATGAGTGCAGGAAGTAACACCCTTGCGACTAGTCTCCACACTCATTAGCATATCATAAAGGATCTTTAGAAATAGTTTTTCTAAAGATCTCTTTATCTATGCTACTAGATACAGGGACGGTTAGGAAGGAATTAGCAATATGCACCCAGAACTGCTTGTGGTTCTGGGTGCGTATTGCACCTCACAGGTTCACTTTAAGGGGTTAAAGTTATAGTACAAAATTTATCAGCCTGTTGGACCTAAAAATAAAAAAAGAAATCTTAAATATGGAAATTCACTTTAAGCTGCAAATGATACATTGACGATCGACATTAACGAGCGCTAATCGATTTTTGAAAATGTTGCACTTGAAAGTAGAACCCAGTTATCCTCATCTGTAGTTGAATAATTTTCCCAAAATCTCCCTGAAGACAAGATTTTTTTTTCCCCTTACTCATTCTGCAGTTAATTCACAGTAAAGCAACCGCATACAGTCTTATTACATACTTTATCCGACCTTGGCATCCTGCCCATAACGGCCAAATTAGGCTTGGCTTAAATTAAATGTTTTGAAGCCAGTCATATTTGAAATGAGACTGTATAATTATATTCTATTTCCCATTTCAATTCACTTCCTATGTTACTTTCCTGCTTCCGAAGGTAATTCAGCTACGGGAGTGCTGCTTTATAGAATATATTTTAAGCCTTTAGGATTAAAAAAAATGTACACACTCGATATAACACCTAAATCTTGAAGTGGCACTCAATTTTATAGGTTGTCATTTCTTAAATTATCCAAACTTTTTTTTTTTCCCCCAGTTAATCAACAGTACAACAAATACTCAACAGATGATGAATCGACTTACCTAGGGACGGACAGCGCTCCCGACATCAAACTTAGCTCATTTCAAAGATTTGTTTTCCTTTTGCAATTTGCGGATTCTAAATCAATGACAAATTTGCATTTTGAGTCCTTGTGTATGGATACATGAATACAATGAGCCTGTGTGTATGAACATATGTTTGCACTGTTGATAGCTTTATATTCTGATAAGTTGTGATGCATATTAATGAAATCTCTATGCATGTTAATTTAACAAGCATAAGTCATTTTTTCTAATAAAAATGTTAATTACTTGCATGTTTATTTGCAGTTTGGTGAATGTAGCCGACAATTTCAACGACACATTTGTCTTCTGTTTGTAGTTTCCTTGAAGGAGTCCACTGGCAATAAAGTCAGTTATTAACCAGAAGAAATACATATCATTTATAAAGGGCATCTATGATACAGTAACTGTTTGGGTTCTGGGATTCACATTTATACTTGGAAAATAATGTAATGCCCACCTGGACATCAAATATATGTAGAGTTGAGCGAGTACCTAAGGGCGATGTCACACGCTACGATATATAGGGCAATGTGTTGTCGGGGTCACGGATTCCGTGATGCACATCCGGCATCGTTAGAGATATCGTAGCGTGTGACAGCTACGAACAACTGTGAACGAGCAAAAATACTCACCTTATCGTTGCTCACTGACACGTCATTCATTTTCATAAAGTCGTACCTCCTTCTGCGCGCTGGTTGTTCGTTGTTCCTGAGACAGCACACATCGCTCCGTGTGACACCCCGGGAACGATGAACACAGCTTACCTGCGGCCGCCGGCAATGCGGAAGGAAGGAGGTGGGCGGGATGTTACGTCCCGCTCATCTCAGCCCCTTCGCTTCTAATGGGACGGCCGCTGTGTGACGTCGCTGTGACGTCGAATGTCCCTCCCCCTTCAGGAAGAGGATGTTCGCCGCCCACAGCGACGTCGTTCGGGAGATAAGTACGTGTGACGGGGGTAAACGACTTTGTGCGCCACGGGCAACAAATTCCCCGTGACGCACAAACGACGGGGGCGGGTGCGATCGCTCATGCAATCGCAGGATATATCGTCCCATCTGACCCCAGCCTTACTATTCATATTCGCTACGCTCATAACGAGTACTGTCTAATACTCGCGTATTCGTTCCAAATAGCATGTCCAATGCAAGTCAATGTAACTAGTAACCCAAATTCCCCACTATTTGCTACTCAAACGAATGGTACCACATTCGGGTTACTTGTTACTTTGCGAGTTTTTACCCATTGAGTTGCATTGCATTCGGAATGAATACGTGAGTATTAGACAATACTCGTTATGAGTGTAGCAAGTATGAATAGTTAGGTACTCGCTCAAAACTAAATATATTTCTTTGGATTTTCATAGGTCATCATGATCCCAAATTTCTTGCTATCCGGAGTTTTCTACCTCCGGCATGGTAGCAAAAAGCCAATGGAAAATAAGAACTAGATATGATCCCTTTAATTAAATAATTCTCATCAGCAGTTGCACCATTTTTCTGTCCAGCTACTGAATTGTGCCGAATTTTATCATTTGGTGTGTCCAGCAGTTTCATCATAAAACACCATTTAAAATAATAGATACATAAAAGCTGTCAATAAGATGCAATAAAAGTTGTCAAGACTAGAGATGGGCGATCTTGATCGGAGAAGATCGGAAAATTACAAAATCATACGATCCTTGGAGGGATTGAGTTGGGATTGGAAAACCGAAGATTTCACCGAAAAGTTGGAAATGTTTGGTTTGGATCAGTACATGTTAAGTTTGCAGAAACCATCCTCTCCCGGCCCCATAACAGCCATGTCAAGTATTGCCATGGCTGTCATTGGCCAAGGAAATTACTGTAAAAAAACTGTAAAAAAAAAGGAAGCAACATGGTTAAAGCAGGGTATACTTACCGAGTCTCCCCACAGCTCTAACGCTACTTCCAGGGCTGCTAATAATCCCTCATGCATGTTCAATGTTCTCCTGACCTACTGGTGTCTCTGACTGGCTGCAGTCAGACCGCACCCACACCCTCTCTGACAGCATTATACTGGTGTAAAATAAATAATTTAAAAAATGCTATGCGGTCCCACTATATATTGATGCTAGCACAGATAAAGCCCACGGTTAAGGGCTGCAGTCCCCAGCCATGTGATTATCGTGGCTGTGTATCATAATAAGAAAAACTGCATGTGTTTTTTTTTATTATTTAGATAAATATTTTTTAAAAAACAGCATGCGGTCTTCCTCAATTTTGGTACCAAGCCAAGATAAAGCCCAACAGCTGGGGGCTAGTATTCTCAGGCTTTCAGGCTTGAGAGACCCATGGTTATTGCCCCCCCCAGCCTAAAAATAGCAGCCTGCAGCCACACAGGATTGCCGCATCCATTAGATGCAACAATACCAAAATTTTACCTGCCTCTTACTGATTGCCCTGGTGGGGTAGCAATTGGGGTAATAAAGGGATAATGGCAGCCCACAGCTGCCACTAAGCCATAGATTAGTAATGGGATGTGTCTTTTTTGACCCCCTATTACTAATCTATAAGGAAATAAAGGTAAACACCCAAAAAATTCTTTATTTGATATAAAATACAAAAAAACTTTCACCACTTTATTAATGCACAAAAGAACCAGGTCTGACATAATCCACACAAGGTCCCATGATGATTCCAGCTCTGCTACATCTGAAGTCACAGAGAGCAGCCATAGAACATGATCGCCCGCAGTAACTTCGAGCAGAGTTTGAGCTGCCTCTTCACTTCAAGCCAGGACTTTTGGCATAATTATGCCTCCTGCACACCATCATGTCCCTCATATATTGTGACATCCTGACTGAGTGAGAGCAAAATATGCAAGGACTTTGCGGTGGACAAGATGCAAGTTTCACCTGTTGCAATATATGCATTGAAAAACAAATTTTGCATTTATTATATGGATTCTGCCATTGATCAATGGTCTCTTCACGTGCTGGAGATTGTAGGGCAGCTCATGGATTCTCTGAGGATTTATACTGTGCAGCTGTAAATGTTCTGCGTACTTTCTTAGGGTGTAATTCTTCTAATTTCAAATACCATATTTTTCACCAGATTATAAAGGCCACTTTACACTCTGTGATATCATGACCGATATCGCTAGCATGCGTACCCACCCCCATCGTTTGTGCGTTACGGGCAAATCGCTGCCCGTGGCGCACAAAATCACGCGGACCCGTCACACTATTTACCTGCCTAGCAACATCGCTGTGACCGGCGAACTGCCTCCTTTCTAAGGGGGCGGTTCGTTCAGCGTCACAGCGATGTCACAGCAGCGTCATTGAACATAGAAAAGGAGGGGTGGCGATGAGCGGGACGTAATATCCCACCCACCTTCTTCCTTCCTCATTGCCGGCGGCCGCAGGTAAGGTGAGGTTCCTCGTTCCTACGGTGTTAAAAATAGCGATGTGTACTGCTGCAGGTTCGAGGAACTACTTCGCTAGCTGCAGCAGCAACGAAAATTGAGAATAGGGGGGCATGTCACCAAATAGCGATTTTGAACGTTTTTGCGACGATTCAAAATCACTCATAGGTGTCACACGCAACGACATCACTAACGTGGCCGGATGTGCGTCACAAATTCCGTGACCCCAACGATATCGCTTTAGCGATGTTGCAGCGTGTAAAGCACCCCTAAGACGCAAACCAAATTAAGAGATAAAAAAGAAAAGGGGTATATCTTATAGTTCGGTGGTGTATTACCAAAGGGGGGACAGCAGCGGTGGTGCAGCGGGGTCACAGGAGGCAGGAGCGGTGCCGGAGTAAAGCAATGGGTGATGCTGCAGGCGCTGCGGTGGCGGCTGTGCTGCCTGGGGTGGGGACTCTGCTGGCTGCGGGCACCGTGCTGGCTGTGTAGAACAGAACATTGCAGAGGATGTCACAGATGCTCTTTCTTGTGCTACAAAGAAATAGCACCCGGAGTTGGCATGTGTGCAGATTGAGCTCTTGGCCCAATGACAAGCCATGATCTCATCTTCGCACATGCTACCTCCGGGCACTATTTTTCTTAAGACCACTGCTGGGAGATTAATGGGCCGAAGGCAGCACTTGCACAGATGAGATCTTGAGCCGACAGCTCCAAGTGCGCACGCACCGACTCCGGGTGCCGTTATTTGAAACCCGTACCACTGACAGAGCATCTCATCTGCCACACTACCCTGTGCCACGCAACCCCCACCGCAGCCAGCACAGCCCCCACCGCAGTCAGCACAGCGCCCCACAGCCAGCACAGCCCCTACTGCAGCCAGCACAGCGCCCTGCAGCCAGCTCAGCCCCCACTGCAGTCAGCACAGCCGCCACTGCAGCCAGCACAGCCCCCACTGCAGCCAGCACAGCTGCCACCGCAGCCAGCACAGCCCCCACTGCAGCCAGCACAGCCCCCACTGCAGTCAGCACAGCCCCCCACAGCAAGCACAGCCCCCACTGCAGCCAGCACAGCCCCCACTGCAGTCAGCACAGCACCCCACAGCAAGCACAGCCCTCACCGCAGCAAGCACAGCACCCCAGAGCCAGCAGAGTGCCCATTCTTTACCTCCCGGTAAGCTACATTGGCATTATAAGATGCACCCCTCATTTTTAGCTCCATATGAGTTTATAGGTGTTCCCTATCATTCTAAAAAACGTGGAGGTTGTACTAAGCCAAACAATGGCCATAGGATTGAGTCCTGTCACTATTTTTCTGGATGTCTTACTTTTACTATTTTTTGGTTTCTTTGAAACTTTTTATTGGAAATATTCCTTAACATATTTTTAATTTAAAAAAAACAACAACCCAGAAATGTCTATTTTTAATATAAAAACATGCAAATAATTCTACTAAATGCAGCAAGTCGACTTCCATATTATCTGCATCATTTACCGCCTCTATAGCTCCAAATTATTGCACATAAAACATTTCAGCCCTGAAACAAGTCATCTCGACAAACAATTTCAATACGGAATTGTTTATTTTTTGTTGCAAAAGGTTAAAAAATACATACACAAGACTCCGTTCTGCCAAATGGGCACGTTTATCCACCGCATGAATTGTGATCTTAATTATGAACAAAAAGCTGAAGCGGTTGCAGCTATCTTTACGGGAGATAAGAATTAAATATTTTTTCAGACTTTTATGTGAATAGTTTCATGAAAATTGATCAGGTCTAAAAAGTCACAGTCCAAATGAAGCTAAGGTTAAGGATAATTTATACATGATATTCTTAATTTTATTCGGAGCCCTTTTATTACTATATAGGCCTTTATGACTTTAAAGAAAATGTCAGTGGCAGCAAATGACATTGTACTGAATAATCTAGTTATGAGGGAGAAGACATTTAAAACTACTGTATCTCGAGCGGAATTGCTATATTCCTGCTGAGCGTACACTTTCAGTCTCTAGCAACTTGACTGACTGCTGTTCCTATTTAATCCATGGCATCCGTGGTCCTGATGATAATTTAACATTTAAAGGTTTAACAGTAAAGACTACCTAAATGTAGGCCCTTTATTCTGCTTCTTTTTTTATTAATGTTCATAAAAGTAGACGAAGCAGACACATCTAGCTTACTTTTGCATTTAATTTATGGCTACCGTATCCACAAAGAGAGTGATGAGAAGCGGCACACACAGTTTGACTGCAAGGACCCGTAGAAGCACGGTTGTGCGAAACGGCCGTCGTCCTCCTGAGTGCCAGCATTGAGTCCCAGACCTGTTCACTTTTTATGCAACTGAAATAAAGTAAGGACTTTTATGTGATAGCGTGTGCCGCTTCTCATCACTCTCTTTGTGGATTTCTTCTGGACTGCTCTTCCTTGACAGCGAGCACCACCATACAGGGTCATTGTGGAGTGTCCTCCTTCTTTTGATCCAACGCAGCGCAGGAACAGGTAATACAGTGGTGCGGTACGACACTTTTTTGTTTCTGTTACTTACATTTGTTATGGCTACTGTATCGCTTCCTTTAGGCAAGCTAATTGGCAATTCATCCAAGTCTAAAATGGAACAGGCTCCCGGTGGTAGCATCATGGGTTGATTAAGGAGGTTGTAAACTAGTTTTACGTTGATGTCCTATCCTTAGGATAGGTCATCAATGTCTGATTGGCTCGAGTTCAACACCCTGCAACCCCAAAGACCAGTTGTTTCAGTACTGGCAGCAACAACAGGCAACCGGAAATGCTGTTGCAAAGTTGCCCCATCAACGGATAGCCGCCATGGCTGGGTACTGCACATCTGCCTCCCATTCAAATCAATAGGAGGCGGATTTGCAATATTTAGCCATGGCAGCTATTAGAAGATGGGAAAGCTCCGGAACTGAGCATTTCCGACTGCGTGCTTCCATCGTCGGCCAAGAAAACAGCTCATCTGTGGGCGTGCCAGTTATTGGACCCTGGCTGATCAGAGATTGATGACCTATCCTAAGGATCAACCATTAATGTTAAAGTAGTGGATAACCTTTGTAAGGGTAACCAGGGTCCAAGGCAGTTTCGCGTGCATTGGCTCACCAGCACCAGGTGTATCATGTGACATATCAAATGATGTTATTTGGGAGGTCATATAATAGGTTAAATAATAACGCAGAGGCTTTGGTGCACATCCACAGATGTAATGAGACAGAGACGCCAATTTTTTTCCTTTTTGTACAGTGTTAAACATAACAATAGAAGATAATATGTATAAGGGATGGCACTAAACACAATGAGAAAAGACACTATATACTAAGGGATGGGATTTATTAATAAGGGAGTTTCCTTTGCAAAGAAGAGAACTACTCCAATCCAGAGGTGGGATTAAAATTTTTAACTGCAGGTTCCCTGTTTGTGTTAGGAAATCACACCTATATAATAACCCCAGCCATTCAAATCCACCACCATATACAGTTAGGTCCAGAAATATTTGGACAGTGACACAATTTTCGCGAGTTGGGTTCTGCATGCCACCACATTGGATTTGAAATGAAACCTCTACAACAGAATTCAAGTGCAGATTGTAACGTTTAATTTGAAGGTTTGAACAAAAATATCTGATAGAAATTGTAGGAATTGTACACATTTCTTTACAAACACTCCACATTTTAGGAGGTCAAAAGTAATTGGACAAATAAACCAAACCCAAACAAAATATTTTTATTTTCAATATTTTGTTGCGAATCCTTTGGAGGCAATCACTGCCTTAAGTCTGGAACCCATGGACATCACCAAACGCTGGGTTTCCTCCTTCTTAATGCTTTGCCAGGCCTTTACAGCCGCAGCCTTCAGGTCTTGCTTGTTTGTGGGTCTTTCCGTCTTAAGTCTGGATTTGAGCAAGTGAAATGCATGCTCAATTGGGTTAAGATCTGGTGATTGACTTGGCCATTGCAGAATGTTCCACTTTTTTGCACTCATGAACTCCTGGGTAGCTTTGGCTGTATGCTTGGGGTCATTGTCCATCTGTACTATGAAGCGCCGTCCGATCAACTTTGTGGCATTTGGCTTAATCTGGGCTGAAAGTATATCCCTGTACACTTCAGAATTCATCCGGCTACTCTTGTCTGTTTTTATGTCATCAATAAACACAAGTGACCCAGTGCCATTGAAAGCCATGCATGCCCATGCCATTACGTTGCCTCCACCATGTTTTACAGAGGATGTGGTGTGCCTTGGATCATGTGCCGTTCCCTTTCTTCTCCAAACTTTTTTCTTCCCATCATTCTGGTACAGGTTGATCTTTGTCTCATCTGTCCATAGAATACTTTTCCAGAACTGAGCTGGCTTCATGAGGTGTTTTTCAGCAAATTTAACTCTGGCCTGTCTATTTTTGGAATTGATGAATGGTTTGCATCTAGATGTGAACCCTTTGTATTTACTTTCATGGAGTCTTCTCTTTACTGTTGACTTAGAGACAGATACACCTACTTCACTGAGAGTGTTCTGGACTTCAGTTGATGTTGTGAACGGGTTCTTCTTCACCAAAGAAAGTATGCGGCGATCATCCACCACTGTTGTCATCCGTGGACGCCCAGGCCTTTTTGAGTTCCCAAGCTCACCAGTCAATTCCTTTTTTCTCAGAATGTACCCGACTGTTGATTTTGCTACTCCAAGCATGTCTGCTATCTCTCTGATGGATTTTTTCTTTTTTTTCAGCCTCAGGATGTTCTGCTTCACCTCAATTGAGAGTTCCTTAGACCGCATGTTGTCTGGTCACAGCAACAGCTTCCAAATGCAAAACCACACACCTGTAATCAACCCCAGACCTTTTAACTACTTCATTGATTACAGGTTAACGAGGGAGACGCCTTCAGAGTTAATTGCAGCCCTTAGAGTCCCTTGTCCAATTACTTTTGGTCCCTTGAAAAAGAGGAGGCTATGCATTACAGAGCTATGATTCCTAAACCCTTTCTCCGATTTGGATGTGAAAACTCTCATATTGCAGCTGGGAGTGTGCACTTTCAGCCCATATTATATATATAACTGTATTTCTGAACATGTTTTTGTAAACAGCTAAAATAACAAAACTTGGGTCACTGTCCAAATATTTCTGGACCTAACTGTAAAAGCCACACCAATTCAAATACCACACCCATTGTAAAGCCATAACCATTTGAATAACTCTCCCATTTTAACGTGCTTTCTAGGGATAATCGAATATCAAAAATATTTGGCAATATTCGGCTTTTGCAAATATCCGACGAATAGGTCGCCGCTATGCGAATATTCGATGCGCAATGTAAGTCTATGGGAAGCCCGAATAGTTGCTATTTGGCTATTTGGCTATTTGGCTATTTGGCTATTTGAGTTGCACAAATAGAATTTGTGCAACTCAAATAGTAGGACCAATTTTAGCTGCCACGTCAGTAATCTGTTGTTGCGTGATAGGATCCTATGAACCAACTCTTACCTGACGGCATCCTTCTTTGGATTAGCCAGCCTGATGCAACGTCATTATTGAAAAGTGATGCACATGTAACATTGTGCCAGGCCAGCTGTCATGCGGTGTTCGGTTCCACACTCAAAGGGTGCTGCTATAGTGTCAAATTCTGTTCAAATTATAGCATCTGACAGGCAACCTAAGGTCAGCTTGAACTGGGCATTGGCTCATTAATTTACATTGCCCTCAGCCCTGTAGGAGTTAATTCTTGTAGATTTGTCTGCGTCTCCTAGAAGCAGGTTGCTAATTACTAGTGATGAGCGAGCATGCTTGTCACTACTCGGTACTCGCACGAGTATCACTGTACTCGGGCTGCTCGGCGGGGACCGAGTAATCTCGCGATACTCGTGCTTTACTCGTGGTCTTCATTTCTGCATGTTGGCGCTCTTTTGAGAGCCAGCCCTCATGCAGGGATTGGCTGGCAGACCACTGCAATGCCACAGCCCTGTTAGTTGTGGAATTGCAGTGATTGGCCGGCCTGCACAGCGTCACCGAGCCTTTATATCGGCCGGCGCGCTGTGCTCTGCTCACAGCTATTCTGACAGTGAGTGTAGGGAGAGTGTCGCTGATTCAGGGAAAGCTTTGCGGCCCTTTATAGCTTTTTCAGTTGCAGGGCTGCAAACAGTGTGACCAAAAGTCCTTCTCAGGACTATTCTAGTTGTATACAGGCAGGCAGGGTATAGCCAGGTCGGAGTACAGTAGCAGAGTCCTTCTCAGGACTATTGTTGCTATATACAGGCAGGGTATAGCCAGGTCTGAATACAGGCTAGTGACCAAAAGAGTCCTTGTCAGGACTATTGTAGCAGTATACAGGCAGGCAGGCAGGCAGGGTAGTGGTGACCGTATACCAGCCTTCATATCTGGGGCTGGTGTACACAGTGTAAAACAGTCCAGATAGTGTCTGACTTGTCTGTACTGTAATTGTCGCTCCCCAAAAAAACCTGTTAGTAGGTTATTATTGCGTCCGTGCTTGGTTTTTAAAACCGCACGTGTGTGCCTGTTGGTGGCAGCGTACAGGTGCACTGGTGTGCGTTTACCAAACTATTATATAACGCACAAGTGTAGTGTATAATACACGTCAGTCAGCAGTGGCTGATAGTGTCAGAGTTCTTAATTTTTGCTCCTAAAACCTGTGTTAGGTTATTATTGCGTCCGTGCTTGGTTTTTAAAACCGCACGTGTGTGCCTGTTGGTGGCAGCGTACAGGTGCACTGGTGTGCGTTTACCAAACTATTATATAACGCACAAGTGTAGTGTATAATACACGTCAGTCAGCAGTGGCTGATAGTGTCAGAGTTCTTAATTTTTGCTCCTAAAACCTGTGTTAGGTTATTATTGCGTCCGTGCTTGGTTTTTAAAACCGCACGTGTGTGCCTGTTGGTGGCAGCGTACAGGTGCACTGGTGTGCGTTTACCAAACTATTATATAACGCACAAGTGTAGTGTATAATACACGTCAGTCAGCAGTGGCTGATAGTGTCAGAGTTCTTAATTTTTGCTCCTAAAACCTGTGTTAGGTTATTATTGCGTCCGTGCTTGGTTTTTAAAACCGCACGTGTGTGCCTGTTGGTGGCAGCGTACAGGTGCACCGGTGTGCGTTTACCAAACTATTATATAACGCACAAGTGTAGTGTATAATACACGTCAGTCAGCAGTGGCTGATAGTGTCAGAGTTCTTAATTTTTGCTCCTAAAACCTGTGTTAGGTTATTATTGCGTCCGTGCTTGGTTTTTAAAACCGCACGTGTGTGCCTGTTGGTGGCAGCGTACAGGTGCACTGGTGTGCGTTTACCAAACTATTATATAACGCACAAGTGTAGTGTATAATACACGTCAGTCAGCAGTGGCTGATAGTGTCAGAGTTCTTAATTTTTGCTCCTAAAACCTGTGTTAGGTTATTATTGCGTCCGTGCTTGGTTTTTAAAACCGCACGTGTGTGCCTGTTGGTGGCAGCGTACAGGTGCACTGGTGTGCGTTTACCAAACTATTATATAACGCACAAGTGTAGTGTATAATACACGTCAGTCAGCAGTGGCTGATAGTGTCAGAGTTCTTAATTTTTGCTCCTAAAACCTGTGTTAGGTTATTATTGCGTCCGTGCTTGGTTTTTAAAACCGCACGTGTGTGCCTGTTGGTGGCAGCGTACAGGTGCACTGGTGTGCGTTTACCAAACTATTATATAACGCACAAGTGTAGTGTATAATACACGTCAGTCAGCAGTGGCTGATAGTGTCAGAGTTCTTAATTTTTGCTCCTAAAACCTGTGTTAGGTTATTATTGCGTCCGTGCTTGGTTTTTAAAACCGCACGTGTGTGCCTGTTGGTGGCAGCGTACAGGTGCACTGGTGTGCAATTTCCAGAAACTTTGATATAACGCACAAGTAGTGAATATACACGTCAGCAGTGCACAGCATTGCAAAATGCGCAAGGGCATTGGCAAGGAACAAGGAAGTGGACGTGATGGTGGTGCAGGCAGAGGCCGAGGTCGTGGGCAAGCTCTAATTTCGCCACAACAAAGGGCCACATCTAGTCGCTCGCACGTCCTGTCCCAAATTCTTGGGGACCGCAGCAGTACACCGCTCTTGAACCAAGACCAGTGTCAACAGGTTGTTAGTTGGATAGCGGATAATGCTTCCAGTCAGATTGGCACCACCACAAACACTCTGTCTTCCACACGGTCAAGTGTCAGTAGCCGTGATACTGCACCGCACATTTCTGAACCTGATCCTCCTTCCTACCACCAGGCTGAGTACACGTCCTCCTCGGACATTAATGATCCCACACTTGGACACTCGGAAGAGCTGTTCACGTTTCCATTCACACATTCTGGCCTCTCGCCAGCTCATATTGAAGTGGGTCATGAGGAGATCGTCTGTACAGATAGCCAAATATTTGAGCAGCCACGTTCTCACGAAGTTGGCAACGTGTCTCAACAAGTGGTGGACGATGATGAGACACAATTGTCAGCAAGTCAGGAGGAGGAGCAGGGTGCGGAAGAGGAAGACGACGTGGTGGATGATCCAGTAACTGACCCAACCTGGCAGGAGGATATGCAGAGCGAGGACAGCAGTGCACAGGGGGAGGGAGGCGTAGCATCACAACAGGCAGTAAGAAGCAGGGTGGTGGTCCCAGGCAGAAGTCAGGCAACCGTTCCCCGTAACAACACGACGACACAAGGTGCCTGTACAAATGTTAGGTCTTCACGAGTCTGGCAGTTTTTTAAGTTGGATCCAGATGATTCAAAAAAGGCCATTTGCAACACCTGCCGTGCCAGCATCAGCAGGGGTACCAAAACTAGCAGCCTGACCACCACCAGCATGATCAGGCACATGTCAGCCAAGCACCCGACTTTGTGGGAAGTACAACAGAGTCGAGGAGCAGTGCTTGCTGATGTCACTGCTACGTCTTCGCTGGTTGTGCATGCGAGCCAATCCTCTGTCCATGCTGCCTGCGAACAAGCCTCCTCCACTCCTGCACCTGCAGTTGCCTACGCAGAAAGAACACCATCATCAAGCACGTCCTTGTCCCAGCGCAGCGTTCAGTTATCCATTCAGCAAACCTTTGAACGCAGGCGCAAATACACTGCCAACACCCCACATGCCACAGTTCTAAATGCTAACATTTCGCGACTGCTTGCGCTGGAAATGTTGCCTTTTAGGCTGGTGGAGACAGAAGCATTCCGTGACCTGATGGCGGCAGCTGTCCCACGTTACTCGGTCCCCAGCCGCCACTATTTCTCCCGGTGTGCCGTCCCCGCGTTGCATAACCACGTGTCACAAAACATCACACGTGCCCTGAACAACGCTGTTTCACCCAAAGTCCACCTAACCACAGACACGTGGACAAGTGCTTGTGGGCAAGGCCGCTACATCTCGTTGACGGCACACTGGGTTAATATTGTGGAAGCTGGGACCCAGTCTGAGCGAGGGACGGAACACGTCCTTCCCACACCAAGGTTTGCAGGCCCTACCTCAGTCAGTGTTTCACCCACACTCTACAGCTCCGGAATGTCATGCTCTTCAGCCTCCTCCTCCTCCTGCGCATCCTCATCCACTGTGCCCTCCACACCAGTCACAAGCTGGAAGCACTGCAGCACTGCCTCGGCGAAGCGGCAACAGGCTGTGCTGAAGCTAATCTGCATAGGTGACAAACCCCACAATGCAGAAGAGCTGTGGACAGCTCTGAAACAGCAGGCAGATCACTGGCTCACACCTCTGAACCTAAAGCCAGGAAAGGTCGTTTGTGACAATGGCCGGAACCTGGTGGCGGCTTTGAGGCGAGGCCAGCTGACACATGTTCCATGCGTGGCCCATGTGCTCAACCTCGTTGTTCAGCGGTTTATAAAGTCATACCCAGAGCTGTCTGATCTGCTGGTAAAAGTTCGCCGCCTGTCTGCACATTTTCGAAAGTCACCTACTGCTTCAGCCGGCCTTGCCGGCTTTCAGCGCCGTTTGCATCTTCCGGCTCACAGACTGGTGTGTGATGTCCCCACGCGTTGGAATTCAACTCTGCACATGTTGGTCAGGATATGTGAGCAGAAGAGGGCAGTTGTTGAGTACCTGCATCACCTAAGCCGTCGGGAAATGGGTCAAACTCCACACATAACACCTGAGGAGTGGAGATGGATGTCAGACCTATGTACCATCCTCCAAAACTTTGAGGACTCCACCAAGATGGTGAGTGGTGATGACGCCATTATTAGCGTCACCATACCGCTACTCTGCCTTCTAAAACGGTCCCTTTTGAAAAACAAACATGATGCATTGCAGGCGGAGCGCGATGAGTTGCAGCAAGAAACAGTAGTGGGTGTGGGTGATAACACACAGCCCAGCCTCGTCTCATCACAACGTGCAGTGGAGGACTATGACGAGGAGGAGGATGAAGACATGGAGCAACTCTCCGGCCAAATTGAGGATATGACATGCACACCAGTCATATCCTCGATTCAGCGTGGCTGGCCAGAGGACAGGGTAGATGAGGAGGAGGAGGAGGAGGAGGAGGAGGAGGACAGCATGTTCAGTCATCTTGTTGGTCAGGCTACTGAAGTCCTGGCTGTTAAGAGTCTGGCGCACATGGCTGACTTTATGGTAAGCTGCCTGTCTCGTGACCCTCGCGTTAAGAACATCTTGGCCGACAATCATTACTGGTTGGTAACACTGTTAGACCCACGCTACAAGGAGAACTTTTTGTCTCTTATTCCCGTGGATGAGAGGTCAACCAAAATGCAGCAGTTTCGGAAGGCCATACTCACGGAAGTAGGCAAAGCATTCCCCTCACAAAACGCTAGCGGCATAGGTCAGGAATCAGTGGACAACCGAGGCGTACAGCCGAGAGAGGCACAAGTCCAATCCGCCAGAGGTAGGGGAACAGTCTTTAAGATGTGGGACAGTTTTCTCAGCCCCTCACGTACCACAGCCCCTGAGGTGCGGGGTAGTGCCACAAGAAATCCTAAGTTTGCCCAGATGCTGAAGGAGTACCTTGCAGATCGAACAACTGTACTCCGACATTCCTCTGTGCCTTACAATTATTGGGTATCCAAGCTGGACACGTGGCATGAATTGGCTCTCTACGCCTTGGAAGTCCTGGCCTGCCCTGCTGCTAGCGTTTTGTCAGAGCGTGTTTTTAGTGCCGCAGGTGGAATCATTACAGATAAACGCACCCGCCTGTCAACTGAAAATGCTGACAGGCTGACTCTGATAAAGATGAACAAGGGTTGGATTGGGCCAGACTTCACCACACCACCAGCAAATGAGAGCGGAATTTAAAGTTTGCCATGTACCTCCACTCACCCATGGGTACACTTCTCGACTTTGGATAATCGCTGGACTGCTCCTCCTTCTCCTCATGCGCCATCATGATGACCGTTACAATAGTTAGGTCTTTGTTTCAGGTATACCCCCAGTGGTAAATTTTTTCGCCCATTCTTTGCAGAATGGACATTACAACGACAGGAGACCCGCTCCTTTGCAATGGGAACAATGTTTTGAGGCCCTCATGCACGTCTCTACCCAGGGACAACGTGTAGCCTCCCAATTTTTGGCTGCCCTGCCTAAGGGCTATACTGAAATACACCCACTTCCTTAAAATGGACACTTAATGTTTTGAGGCCCTCATGCACGTCTCTACCCAGGGACAATGTGGAGCCTCCCAATTTTTGGCTGCCCTGGCAAAGGGCTATACTGAAATAGACCCACTTCCTTACAATGGGCACTTCAGGTTTAAAGGCCATCATGCACGTCTCTACCCAGGGACAATGTGGAGCCTCCCAATTTTTGGCTGCCCTGCCTAAGGGCTATACTATAATACACCCACTTCCTGACAATGGACACTTAATGTTTTGAGGCCCTCATGCACGTCTCTACCCAGGGACAATGTGGAGCCTCCCAATTTTTGGCTGCCCTGGCAAAGGGCTATACTGAAATAGACCCACTTCCTTACAATGGGCACTTCAGGTTTAAAGGCCATCATGCACGTCTCTACCCAGGGACAATGTGGAGCCTCCCAATTTTTGGCTGCCCTGCCTAAGGGCTATACTGAAATACACCCACTTCCTTAAAATGGACACTTAATGTTTTGAGGCCCTCATGCACGTCTCTACCCAGGGACAACGTGTAGCCTCCCAATTTTTGGCTGCCCTGCCTAAGGGCTATACTGAAATACACCCACTTCCTTAAAATGGACACTTAATGTTTTGAGGCCCTCATGCACGTCTCTACCCAGGGACAATGTGGAGCCTCCCAATTTTTGGCTGCCCTGGCAAAGGGCTATACTGAAATAGACCCACTTCCTTACAATGGGCACTTCAGGTTTAAAGGCCATCATGCACGTCTCTACCCAGGGACAATGTGGAGCCTCCCAATTTTTGGCTGCCCTGCCTAAGGGCTATACTATAATACACCCACTTCCTGACAATGGACACTTAATGTTTTGAGGCCCTCATGCACGTCTCTACCCAGGGACAATGTGGAGCCTCCCAATTTTTGGCTGCCCTGGCAAAGGGCTATACTGAAATAGACCCACTTCCTTACAATGGGCACTTCAGGTTTAAAGGCCATCATGCACGTCTCTACCCAGGGACAATGTGGAGCCTCCCAATTTTTGGCTGCCCTGCCTAAGGGCTATACTATAATACACCCACTTCCTTAAAATGGACACTTAATGTTTTGAGGCCCTCATGCACGTCTCTACCCAGGGACAATGTGGAGCCTCCCAATTTTTGGCTGCCCTGGCAAAGGGCTATACTGAAATAGACCCACTTCCTTACAATGGGCACTTCAGGTTTAAAGGCCATCATGCACGTCTCTACCCAGGGACAATGTGGAGCCTCCCAATTTTTGGCTGCCCTGCCTAAGGGCTATACTATAATACACCCACTTCCTGACAATGGACACTTAATGTTTTGAGGCCCTCATGCACGTCTCTACCCAGGGACAATGTGGAGCCTCCCAATTTTTGGCTGCCCTGGCAAAGGGCTATACTGAAATAGACCCACTTCCTTACAATGGGCACTTCAGGTTTAAAGGCCATCATGCACGTCTCTATCCAGGGACAATGTGGAGCCTCCCAATTTTTGGCTGCCCTGCCTAAGGGCTATACTGAAATACACCCACTTCCTTAAAATGGACACTTAATGTTTTGAGGCCCTCATGCACGTCTCTACCCAGGGACAATGTGGAGCCTCCCAATTTTTGGCTGCCCTGGCAAAGGGCTATACTGAAATAGACCCACTTCCTTACAATGGGCACTTCAGGTTTAAAGGCCATCATGCACGTCTCTACCCAGGGACAATGTGGAGCCTCCCAATTTTTGGCTGCCCTGCCTAAGGGCTATACTATAATACACCCACTTCCTTAAAATGGACACTTAATGTTTTGAGGCCCTCATGCACGTCTCTACCCAGGGACAATGTGGAGCCTCCCAATTTTTGGCTGCCCTGGCAAAGGGCTATACTGAAATAGACCCACTTCCTTACAATGGGCACTTCAGGTTTAAAGGCCATCATGCACGTCTCTACCCAGGGACAATGTGGAGCCTCCCAATTTTTGGCTGCCCTGCCTAAGGGCTATACTATAATACACCCACTTCCTGACAATGGACACTTAATGTTTTGAGGCCCTCATGCACGTCTGTATGCAGGGGCATTGGTGAACCTCACAATTTAGGACTGCCCTGGCAAAGGAAAATACTACAAAGACTCACTTCCTCAAAATGGGCACATTAGACTCAAGAGGCCTTCATGTACGTCTCTTCTCAGGGACATCGGAGTGCCACACAATGTTTTCACGTAAAATCTTTCATGTATTGATCTCAAAAAGTAACATACACCAGATCTATCTCACTATTGGGTATGTGCCCTTAACATTTCCGCCATGAAAAATCATTTTGGGGTCATTTTGGAAGGTTTTCTGGTGAGTCCGTAAAAATGGCGTAAAACGCGGACAAAATTGTTCACAGCTGTGACTTTTGAGTGATAAATGCTTCAAGGGGTCTTCCCCATGCTGTTGCCATGTCATTTGAGCACTCTTCTGAGACTTTTGTGACATTTTTAGGGTTTCTCCATGCTGCCGGGAGGTCATTTCACAAAAATACTCGGGTCTCCCATAGGATAACATTGGGCTCGTTGCTCGGGCCGAGTACACGAGTATCTTGGGAGGCTCGGCCCGAGCTTCGAGCACCCGAGCTTTTTAGTACTCGCTCATCACTACTAATTACCACTCACAGCCGTCTCTTTTCTATTTAATGTATGGAAGCGTGTGTTTTTGAGCCGATAATGGCTTCAGCATAGCTCCAGCGATTCCAGTCTTAGTGGTGATCCTGTCTTTGGTGATCTGTAGTTGCTATTTTGAGTAGTGTGGAAGTTTCCCTGTTGTGTGTTTACTTCCTTTTTTCATTTTTCCCCTGTCCACATATTGTCTCTCCTTTGTGTTTGAGTGCAGTGTGTATGAGTTTTCATTCTTCCTTGTCTGTGTCTATTCTGTGGTGTTTTGTTATTGTTTTTCTGTCCTACCCCAAAGGTGGGGGACAGGGGGAGTAAGATCAGGGCCTGGACAGGAGTCAGGATCACGCTCGGAGCTCACACCTGACAACCATCAAGCCTACCTCTGAGATAAGGGACTCAAATCTGAGGGCTAATCTAGAGCTCCTGTTCTGTAGGAGGAGGATGCAGTTTTCAGGGTTCCTGTTAGTTGGTCACAGACTACTAACTTGTCTGTGGTTCCTGTGCATTGATTTTCACAATCTCTACTAAGGAAGGTGCAGTAGAATAGTCCCTCTTTCCCTTCCTTTTGTCTGAACATTTTGTACTTGGAAATCAGTGACATTAGTGACTAGCACAGAAATATAAACAGCAAGTTAAAGTCTAAATCTATCCTACAAACTAGATATAGGCCAAGACATTGTGTTCTTGCCAATTTGTATGATGCCCCAAGGGTGGGGGAGAGGGGGAGTAAAATCAGGGCTCAGACAGGAGTCAGGGTCACGCTGGCGGCTCAGACCTGGCTATCATTGAGTCTACCTCTGAGATAAGGGACAGCGCAGGCTCTCAAGTCTGAGGGCCAGCTGTACAATGAGAAGGCAGTTTTAAGGGTTTCCGTTCAATGGTCACAGACGGCTAACTTGTCTGGGGTTCCTGTGCATTGATTTATATAATCTCTACTCAGGAAGGTGCAGTAGAATTGTCCCTCATTCCCTTCCTTTTGGCTGAACATTCTGTACTTTGAAATTAGTGACATTAGTGACCATCACTGAAATATAAAAGGCACGTTCAGGGCTTAATCTATCCTAAAAAGTAGATATAGGCCAAAACATTGTGTTCTTGTCAACCTGTGTGAACAAGCATACAGGGAACCTTTTCTAAAGTACATGTCAAATAATTGATAATTCATGGACACAAGCTAAGCTTGAATTGAATTATTTCCCCGAGTGTCTGTAGGTTATTATTTTGCACATTAGACATTATTTGTTAGGGGTATTAGACAGCCCAGATGACATTAGGAATTTGTTTTCCTTATGTATTAATATGTGGTCACAACTTGTGGCATTGAAAAATGATGAAGGAACCAAGGGAGGGTACTCATTTCATACAAGTAATTGTGTCCACCAAAGAGAGTATCCATTTATTGCACAACGGTCATGACTAGATGGTCTTAATCAACTCTAAGTAAGTATCTCCATAGAGGTTCTCGCATTGACTGAATGGTTGTCCGGGGTGTCAGTAGATATTACTAGTTATGAGTTCATCTATATTAAATATTGTAAAGTCAATCATATTTATTTTATTTGTCCATCTTCATTAACCTGAGCACCAAAAGGAAAAGGATTTGAATAATAAAAAAATCCAATCTGTTTAATCGTCTCTCAAGTAAATTAGGAGCAAGGCTTACAAATTACAAATTGTATGTTAAATACGAAGAACAGTATAATGACAGCTTTTCATATCTTGAAGATACAATTTTATAAGTAATATTTTTCACTATTTTTTATGTGAATATGTGTATTTGTTAATTAAACAATATATATATTTTTTTGTATCTGGCTGACTCATTGGGGCTTAAAGGGCTTGACCGGGACATTAACATTGATGACCTATCCTCAGGGTAGGCCATCCATGTCTGATCTGAATTTGCACATCTGCTCCCTATTGATTAGATTAAGGGGCACATATGCAGTACCCCGCTGCGACCACAATATAGTGGACTGAGCTATGCTGTGAAGCTACTCAACTGAATAGTTCTAGCTGGTGGAGTCATCAGGTATAGCTAGTCGGCTGGTTGGTGGGGGTTCTGGCTGCCGCACCCCCAATCATAATTAATAATAATAATAATTTTATTCATTTATATAGCGCTATTAATTCCACAGCGCTTTACACACATTGGCAACTCTGTCCTCATTGGGGCTCACAATCTAGAGTCCCTATCTGTATGTCTTTGGAGTGTGGGAGGAAACCGGAAAACCCGGAGGAAACCCACGCAAACACGGGGAGAACATACAAACTCCTTGCAGATGGTGTCCTTGGTGGGATTTGAACCCAGGGCCCCAGAGCTGCAAGGCTGCAGTGCCAACCACTGAGCCACCGTGCCGCCAATGATGAGACAGAGATGACCTATTCCAGGGATAGGTCTTCAATGTTAAAGACCCAGACAACCCCTTTAATAAAAAAAGTTTGTGTGGTGTCCTAGACTAGCCAGGTAGCCACAAACATAAAAACACACACACCCCCTTCCCTGGATAGTTCACACCAGTCAAACAAAAACCCTTGTTGCCTCCCTCCAGGGTCTGATGTCCACACCAGGTGGGGCGGAGCCAGGTGGTTGGCCCCACCCACCGAGGAGTTTACAGGCCTGGAGGCGGGAAAAGAGACAGATTCAGTTTGGAGGTGAAAGTGAGAGGACAGAACCTGTTAGTGTCTGGGTAGGAGCCCAGGCACTGTCAGCAAGGTTGGCAGACGGTGGTGGCCATCTGCAGGAGTTAGTGGATCTCTGCGGAACCGCAGGACCGGGGTCGGGCGGTGGCCTGCCGGTACCGAACCGGGGAGCGGAGTGAAGCTAAGCACAAAGGCAGGGCCATCGGACCCCGACTAGGCTAGGAGCCGCCGACAACGGTCAAATCCGAAAGTGACCGGAACCCCAGGGGTTTCCTAACACCCAAGATCCGACAGAAGGCAACAGTCCACACCGTGAGGATACACAGCCACCGCCACAGGCTAGAGATCCAAGGGCCAGCGCCTGCGGGCAAAACGGGCTCCTTCGGTACCTATACGCCGGGGAGCGGACTACCGTTGGGAAGCCATCGGAGTCAACTTATCCATACGCAGGTGCAGGGAAAGACAGCCACCATCAACCTGTCCGGGGAGAGCAAAGACACTGCAGCCGGCTGCGGGACCCGTCCATCAAACCGTTTGGTTTACCAGAGACTCTGTGAATTTGTGACTGAGTGAGTACCACAGTGCCATCCGGCACCACGCCGCGCTGCCCCTGCAACCCTGCACCCCAGCCATCCAGCCTCCCCATATCACCAAAAACCCCGGGATCACCTACCCATGGAGGGGGAAACAACATCCTAGCTGCTCCCTGCCATTGCTCCCGGGATCCCCGTCACCAGCAGCGGTGGTGCCCATTATCACCAAGACCCGTGGGTGGCGTCACGAACTATCTCCCAAAACAAACCACCCCCTTTTCACTCGTGGGCGAGGAGCGCTGCTTGAGTCCCCGGGTCCGGCCCATCGCTCGAGCCACCGAGCAGCAGCAGAAGCCCCGGACCCGAGCGTAGCGAGCGCGGCCCCTCCGCCCGCGACATTTGATTGTCACCTGGCCAGGACTATTTTACGTAAAGTTTATAAATACAATTTAAACAAAAGTGGGGTTTTTTTTTATCAAGGCCCAAAAATCCAGAAAGCCCTGCATTACAAATCAGTAGCATGAACCAAAAACCCAATAGGATCTCTGACATCAAGTGTGAGTGCAGGTTTCTTGACTGATCATGGGAGGACTTCCGGCGAGTGTGCAACACAGCGGGAACACCAGGGTAGAGTTACACCAGGGGAGGGGAGGACTCCTGGTGAGCGACGCAACACACAGGGTACATCAGTAAAACAATACAGGGGTGAGCCCTCATGTTAGAGAGAGTAGACCAGGGTCACTTCCCAGCACTCACCCGGGGCCTGAACCTTACAAACTCTAATGTCCCTAAACTGGCCCTTCAACCCATATGCCGATCATATGACTAGACCCTAGCTGACCCTAAACTCACCTTGGGTATTGAATGCCAGTGAGATGCTAGTCTTGCCACTATAATAAGAAAACATGAGGTAGTTAAGACAAACGGGTGGGGAATGCCCCAAGAACCAGCACTCCAAGGTTTCTTCAGTAAGGAACTTTGCAGCTGCAATGGAAACAACACCACAGCTATGCAGCAAGGAGCTCCATCAACATGGTCAGTTTAAGGTATGAGCTATAGGGAAGAGTGAGGAGCGAATAATACAGAAGAAGGGAGTGGCTGCAGCTGAGGTTAAAACTACCTATTAGATCACTGCAGGATAGAAAGGAACCTTCACACATTCAGTGCTGGATGGAATTAAATATGCTCAGGGTAAATGGCGAGTGGGCACTAAAGCTAAACAATGCGCTGTAATCTTCTGATCTCAGAATGCCCCAAGATCACATTAAGCCGTGACACACTCGTGACATGAAGACGGCATGCGGCCTGAAGTAGCTAGTCCAGAAGAACCAAAGAAGGAGACCTGGGGAGAGTGGAGTGGGGTTTCTTTTCACTGCATATCTATCTATCAATTTATCTATCTATCTATGTATATATCTATATCTATCTATCTATCCCTCTATCTATAGATACATAGATATATAGATCGATAGAATAGATAGATAGATTGATAGATAGATAGATATTGATAGCTAGATAGATAGATAGATATTGATAGATAGATAGATAGATAGATAGATATGGATAGAATAGAAAGATAGAATACATAGATAGATATAGATAGAATAGATAGATAGGTAGATATAAATAATACATAGATAGATATAGATAGATAGATATGGATAGAATAGAAAGATAGAATACATAGATAGATATAGATAGATAGAATAGATACATATAGAGAGATAGATTCATATGTATCATTTATTTTTTATAAACTATAATTTCCATTCTGTTGTCTTAATATTGTAATATTAAAAATGATAGTAACATATTTTTCACCATGCACTTTTCATGCGTTATTCAAAATTTAGAAGGAAAAACCATTTAATTAAATGTAATTCCACTATAATCCCGCTAAGGAATATTGAATCAGGGATCAAAGTTAAACAAATACAAACTATGTAGAATGACCTGATAAAGCTTCATCAGGCGGCAGTGACTATATAGTCATATGAATAATTTATGCAATGTCAATACTCATAATGAACAGATAAAAACAGGACAAGTAGACTTGTATCCGTGTAGCTCCTGGTCAAGTGACTGCTGTCATGTCAAAGTCATCAATGCGTTACATTGGAGCCGTCACTGTGAGCCGGCATTAATTCAACGTAGCCTTGTCAGCAATGGCAAGCTATCACATCAATCTGACCAGTGAATTGTTACATCGGTGACTTGAACTATCAGTGTCATGTGTTACGCTGCACTTCGATGTATCTCATCAATCAGGCTGAGGACTTCCTTGGGCTCAAAATGAGTAGAGCAATGGTCACAAGGTCAACATGAAATGGCATCAGAATAATGGGTATTAGACTGGATGTGTCTACGGTGAACTGATTATCTTGTGTCCATTAGTTTAGTCTTATTTAGAAGATATTCTGTGTTTCTATAGAATGTAGATATTTTTTTAAAAATATTTAATACTTGAAAAAATAATTTAGACATTAGAAAAAAAACTAAAACTGTAGGACCAAAACACATTATGTGTATGTTTCCTCAAATAAATTATATTTGGACCTTTATAAAGTGGCTTGTGGTGGCAACCCGTCCACGTCCGGGTATGTAATTGAAATTCAGGGATTCTTGGGGTCTTTCGAGTGTGTGTGCTGGGGTGCTTCTGTTGAGGATACTTCAATGTTCAGTTAAGCCACACTTTGTGCAGCCCCATCTTCCTTGGGTCACACAATGAGGAAACCATACTAGCTAGTCTTGCTACCAGTCTCTCCCAGGTTCACCTTCTCTTCAAGGCTGTCCCATAGACCCTGTGCACTGATGCTGCTTTGCTTCTAAAGCGGGCTTTACACACTGCGATATCGGTCCCGATATCGCTAGTGTGGGTACCCGTCACACATACTTACCTGCCTGCGACGTCGCTGTGACCGGCGAACCGCCTCCTTTCTAAGGGGGGCGGTCCGTGCGGCGTCACAGCGACGTCACTGAGCGGCCACCCAATAGCAGCGGAGGGGCGGAGCTGAGCGGGACTTAACATCCCGCCCACCTCCTTCCTTCCACATAGCGGCCGGGAGGCAGGTAAGGAGCGCTTCCTCGTTCCTGCGGTGTCACACGGAGCGATGTGTGCTGCCGCAGGAATGAGGAACAACCTCGTTACTGCTGCAGTAACGATTTTTGAGAATGGACCCCCATGTCACTGATGAGCGATTTTGCACGTTTTTGCAACGATGCGAAATCGCTCATCGGTGTCACACGGAACGGCATCGCTAATGCGGCCAGATGTGCGCCACCAATTCCGTGACCGCAACGAGTTCACATTAGCGATGTCGTAGCGTGTAACGCCCCCTTAAGTCTGCCACTGTAGGTCCTTTGCGGTACTTGCTCCCTTGTTCTTGTCACACACACCCAAGGTTACTTTTCTTGCTATGTTTCTATTCTACTTTTTCCTAGCTCACTAATTGACTCTCTAACTTACCTTGAAACAGGAAGTCGTTTCCCAGAACACCTCATCATCTCCTCCCTCTCCCTGGCAGACTAGGTAGTAACCCTGTTCTTTTTAAACAAAAGTCTATATAAGAGTTAAAAGGAAGACAACGACCTCATGTGGCTGGTAGTAGTCCTGCAGCCGACAAGGAAATTAACAATTGTTGCCATGGGAAGACAAAACACTACAGAGATACAAACATTACAAAAATATAATTGGTACCTTTAGGGGGCATGCAGGAGCCTGTCCTCCTTCTTACTCTTTCTTGGAAAGAAGTTTTTTTATTTTTTGTTTTCTGTATCATGTAAATATAGTCACACATTTACATAATTTTCATATCTGAAATCAATAAAATTTTTCAATATGACCTCTCAAGGTACCTTCACCCCAATATTTCCTGCACCAAGGTGTCCTAACTAAGGGTATGTTCACACGCGGCATCTTTTTTTTTTTACCACAAAGATGCAGCGCTTTTGTCCTAAAAATGCACAGCGGCAAAAATGTGTTTTTATCGTATTGTGCCCAATGCATTTTTTAAGTCAAATCTATTGACTGGAAGGGCTCAAAAACACTGCAAAAATGTAAAAAGAATTGACATGCTGCATCTTCAAAAACGCAGCCAAGATGCAGCCAACAAACCTCAGTGTTTCACCATGACTGGCTTCATCAGGGGGCTGAGGCTATAGCCTCAGTGTTTCACCATGACTGGTTTCATAAGGGGACTGAGGCTATAGCCTCAGTGTTTCCCCATGAATTACTTAATCAGGAGACTGAGGCTATAGCCTCAATGTTTCACCATGATTGACACCATCAGGGAACTGAGGCTATAGCTTCAGTCCCCTGATGAAGCCAGTCATGGTGAAACATGTTAGGGAAGATGATAGTGGAATGGTTTTAAACAGCAAAATTAGAGAGTAACCTACTAACAATGGGACATTACTAGTGAGCAATGGTCCGCGGCCAGGTAGATCACTTGATCCTAATACAAACTAATACTTTTCCCTAACCTGTCATTTGCTTTTTTTAAAAAAGCTTCTGGTCATTTAATCAAAATAATAAAAGTTAAATGTTTAATAGTCATATGCAAAAGATTGTTAAAAATCCACATTTGACTTTTAGCGGCACTTTGCACACTACGACATCGCAGGTGCGATGTCGGTGGGGTCAAATCGAAAGTGACGCACATCCGGCGTTGCTCTCGACATCGTAGTGTGTAAATCCTAGATGATACGATTAACAAGCGCAAAATCGTCATAATTGTATCATCGGTGTAGTGTCTGGGAATTCCATAATTACGCTGCTGCGACGGTCCGATGTTGTTCCTCGTTCCTGCGGCAGCACACATCGCTGTGTATGAAGCTGTTGGAGCGAGGAACATCGCCTTACCTGCTACCCGCAGCTCATGCCGACTATGCTGAAGGAAGGAGGTGGGCGGGATGTTTACGTCCCGCTCATCTCCGCCCCTCCGCTGCTATTTGCCGCCTGCTGTGTGACGTCGCAGTGACGCCGCACGACCCGCCCCCTTAATAAGGAGTCAGTTCGCCGGCCATAGCGACGTCGCAGGGCAGGTGAGTGCATGTGAAGCTGCCGTAGCGATAACGTTCGCTACGGCAGCAATCACAAAATATCGCAGCTGCAATGGGGGCGGGGACTATCGCGCTCGGCATCTCTATCATTGGCTTGCGATGTCGTAGTGTGCAAAGTGCCCCTTAGGATCGCTACTTCCAATAGGTGGCGCTGCGCTAGAGTTTGTCTCCATTCCTGGAGAGATCATTTTAATAGTCTTTAGCCTTTTGGCAAAACATGTTCAAACGCCCATTGGACTCCTGACCACAGAATATACAACTACAAAAATAAATTGAAAAATTACAAGTGTTACTACAAAACTATCTATAGATCTATTCTACAGAAATATCAATTTTTATCCAGAACTCTCCTTACAGTTGTAATTTTTTTGTATTAGGTATGTATATTCATTTCCGAAGGAGTATGCAATATCATGTGAACCAGACTGATATTCCGTGCCTATCACCCAATCTAAGCTTATTAAAATCACCTGCTCGGTAATTTCACATTTGCCACCGAAATTGTATTTATTTAATCCATATTTAATTAAAAACAGACATAGGAGAACTATTTAGTTCAATGTATATTTTCAAAATTACATTGAAGATATGAGGTTATTCATTAAGCTGAGATACCGCCAATCAGGGCAATGCTGCCAAGCTCTAGAAATCCCATGGACTAAGCCCAGTAGAATTTTCCCTTCCGGAGAAAGCGCTCCGTGGCTCTTTGTTCCTTGAACTTAACAGAATTAAAGCGAGATTGTTTCTTTTTCATTTCATTTTTTTTTTCCCCGACAGCAGAGTTAATACAAAAATGTGCCCCTTTATACTTATAAGATTCGTATTAATTGAATAATCGCAAAAGCAGCTTACTCTATGGTATCTCTATTAAATTCCTTTTTCTTTTTTTGCGAGATAAAACTTTTTTTTTTTTTCCCATTCCTTTAAATGCAAATCTTTTAGTGTAACACTGTGCCTAATCTACTACAACTAATTAATCTGTTAGTGCTGATGAAATGTTACCTCGTCCTTTTTTTTTTTTTCTTGTTCCTTGTATACAATTATTGTAACAGTGGTAAATAAATCAATATTCCCAATTCAACTGTAAAAAACAATCAAGAAAAGCAGGGCTTCTCAGGGATAAAAAAAAATAAAAAATAAATAAAAATACAGCAAATAATATTTATTAACTCGGTAGCAATACACAGTAGAGTCAAATACCATTCAGGCATTTTCTGCAAGTCTAATAATAAGCAAACCCAAATACATGATAGAAGTGGCACATGCCAATACTTTCCCCATTTTACACAGCAGAGTAATTGAAGGATTTAATGAGAAACAAACCAATAAAAATAAATAGACCATGCGAAAAAAGGGAAAAAAAAGTCGGATCTGAAATGGAAGTTGTTCCGTTGTGAGTTTCGAATTTACTAGCTTTGACCAATAAATTACTTAGATACATCTCTCCCTTCTTAAAAATGTTTTTTTTTTATTTTTAATTTTAATAAAACATTTTTTTATTTAAATTAGGCTGATATTTATATACATGATTACATTATTGTTTACATTTAAATTGTAGAATGTAAATAAAAGGTTGGTGTCACACTTGGGAGTGCCTCGCGTGTATCTTGCGTGAGTCTCGCGTTGCATCACCCGGCGCGGACTCACACTCTCCGGACAGGAGCGTCCCAGCTGCATAGAGATGCATGTAACCAACCCGCTCCTGGGAGCAGAGTGTGAGTCCGGGCCGGGTGACGCAACGTGAGACTCATGCGAGATACACGCGAGGCACTCGCAAGTGTGACACCGGCCTAAGACAACAATCCAGCCAAAGAGAAGACAGTCCAGCACTAAAAACCACATTCACTGCTCCACAACCATTTTTGAATAATGCAGTGCAATAAACAGGTCATAAAGGAGACTGAACAAACAGCTGTGGTGCAACACCCTCCATAGATAAAAATGTAATAACTCCGGGATCGAAGAAGAAAGAAGGTGGCACTCACCATGTAGAAATCTTCGTTTATTGATTAAAAGTAGACATCAAAAAGCAGGGAGGGATGCGGGGGGCATCAGAGACAATGGCGGCCGTGTCGCGCTCACAGGCGCTTCATCGGGGCCAGAGCTGGATGTCTATTTTTAATCTATAAACGAAGATTTCTACATGGTGAGTGCCACCTCCTTTCTTCTTCAATCTCGCAGTAAATATAAGACACCTAAAAATGTTAAACTAGAGGGCTAAGTGTGATAACTGGTATTTATCTGCTTCCATATTTCTATTTTTTATATAATCCAAACATCAAAGGTGACAAGGAAACACTGGGAAATCTATACTGGGCCCTAAGGTTTTGGTCCATGTACTCACCTAACACAAAGAAGGTACCCTTGATAGTAGGGAGGTCCGGGCCCCCAATCTAGGCGCTATCTCGTGTCCTTGTCCCCGATGGAAAGACCCCCCTCCACAACCCACCACCTGGGGGGAAGGGACAAGAACGGAAATCAACAACCCTGGGCTGTGTGCTTCATTGAGCCGGCCAGGGGTTGATGCCATAGACTTCAAGAAAGTGGCCGTGGAAGAGGTGCATGAAATTTTGTTCTCCATCTTCTCCTCACTTATGCGAGAGAATCGTATCATACAATGCTCATATTCTGATCAATCTAGGCTCAAAGTATAATCAAAGTGTCATTAGCATAATTGACTTTATTGTCTCGGATGAAAAAAAACTACGGTCAAATGACCCTGGCCTAATACTCATTTTTGTGTCCTGTTAGGGTGCATTACAATTATTTGGCATTTTGGCACATTGTGTACCATTTAGAGGTTAGTGGATCTGGCGAGATTTAAATATATCAAATCTTTCACATTTTACCTCGAAATTCAATTTGCAGCAAATTTTTTCTGTGACCTGAATGTCCCTCATTATGCTCTGAGGTCTGAATTTTATAAAGCTGAACCGTGAAAATGAGAAAAAAAATGTTTGTTTTTTTTCACAAAATGTAGCTTTAGCCCAATTTTATTTATATATACAAGGGTACGTGGAGACAATGGACATACTTTTTGTTGTGCAATTTCTCCTGAGTACAACAATACCCTATATGTGGGGGAAAACTACTGTATGGAAAATGGCAAGGACTCAGAAGGGAAGGAGCACTATTTGGTTTTTGGAGTGCCATTTTGGCTGGAAGAGATGGCGGACAACATAACACATAAGAAATGCCCCTAACATGACAAAACAGTAGAAACCCCCACAAGTGACCACATTTTGAAAACTAACCATCTCTTAGAATTCATTTAGTGGAGTAGTCAGCATTTTTAACTCTCAGGTCAGCCACAGAATTGTATAGCATTGGGCTCAGTAAATGTAATATTATCATGTTTTCCAATAAAATGTTGCTTTTGCCCCAAGTTTTAAATTTTCCTACAGGGTAATAGGGGAAAATAAATGGTACAATTTGTTATGCAATTTCTCTTCATTAATAACTACTTTTGGGGTACATTGCAATGCTCAGAAAGGAAGGAGTGCCAGATTGGAGTTCAGATTTTGCTGAAATTATTTGAGGGTGCCGTGTCAAATTGGCAGAGCCCCAGAGGTGCCAGAATAGCAGAGCCCCCTATAAGTTATGCCATTTTACAAACTACACCCCTCAATGAATTCAGCTAGGGGTGTAGTGAGCAAATTAACAGAACAGTTGCTTCACAGAGTTTTATACTCTTGGACCTTGCAAAAAAAAATAATTGTTTTTGTATTTCCTTATTCTCAGATCTATAACTTTTTTCTTTTTCCGCCGATTGAGCTAGAAGGTGGCTTGTTTTTTGAGGGACAAGATGACGTTTTCAGCTGTATCATTTTTCTTTATGATCAACTTTTTGATTGTGTTTTGTTTAACTTTTTTTGGGTTGTATTAACATTACTCTGTTCATTGATGTAAAGTATTGCAATGCACGATCATGGCAATGTATTACACCTATCAATCTGACACTGACAGATCGCATGCTTCTGGCTGGATTTAATAGGCCACACCATACATGGCAGACCCAGAGATCCTCATTTGACCTTCCTCTGCCATGACAAGCCTCAGCTTTCCTTAGATCATGCCGGATGGGTGAGAGAGGCATTGCTCTCCCTCTCACAAACTTCTATATGCTATTGATTTCAGGACATGGAAGATAGCAAAGGGTTAACATCATTGGGAACTGAGCCAATCAGATCTTAATGATGTCGCCGGTCAGAACTCGCATTCTGCAGTGGAATCCAGACATTTGTTGGACTCGGGGGGTCCCTTTCCCAGCTTGACCGCTGACAGAGAAATGTCAACTCTGCACAAAGCTCAGCAAGCACCAACATTTTTATATGGCTGTGGCGAAAAGTTTAAAGAAAAGTTGCGAATACTTCAGTGGATGACAAAATCTGAGAAAAGTAAACCTAACCCAAGAATATAGGAAGAAAAGAGATTACTACTGTCATGCATTCAAAGTATTAATCTATATAAACTACTAATAGATGAATGGATCTTTTGAAACTCCAATTTGCTAACTGTGCCAAATTTTACCCCAAAAAATTTGATTGGCAGGAAAAAATTGCACGTATCTCAATAGTGGAAAGCTTATAATGACTTGGGAAATACATGCAGGGGGAGAAGAAGAGTGAACACAACTGATCCAAAGAGCTTATACTCTATAAGAGAGAGTGAGAAGACCTGACTGACCATAGGAACTTACTTTCTACAGGAGAGAGAGGACTCCGCTGATCAATAGAACTTACACTCTACAGGAAAGAGAGAGGTCTCCATTGACCATAAGAGCTTACACTCTACAGGAGAGAGAGAGGTCTCCATTGACCATAAGAGCTTACACTCTACAGGAGTGAGAGTGGACCTCACTGACCATAAGAGCTTACATTCTACAGGAGGAAGAGATAGCACCCTACTGACCATAACAGCTTACACTCTACAGGAGAGAGAGAGGGGACCTCATTGACCATAGGAACTTACACTCTACAGGAAAGGACTCCACTAATCAATAGAACTTACACTCTACAGGAGAGAGAGAGGACTCCATTGAGCATAAGAGCTTACACTCTACAGGAGAGAGATAAGACCCCACTGACCATAAGAGCTTACACTCTACAGGAGAGAGAGATAGCACCCCACTGACCATAAGAGCTTACACTCTACAGGAGAGAGAGGACCTCACTGACCATAAGAGCTTACACTCTACAGGAGTAAGAGATAGCTCCTCACTGACCATAGGAACTTACACTCTACTGGAGAGAGAGGACTATGCTTATCATAAGAACTTACACACCACAGGAGATAGATAGGGAACCCCTCAGACCATAAGAGCTTACACTCTACTAGTGAGAGAGAGAGAGAGAGAGAGAAGACCCCACTGACAATAAGAGCTTACACTTTACAGAGGAGACAGAGAGGACACCACTAACAATAAGCAGTTATACTGTAGAGGAGAGAGAGAACCCCACTGATCATAAGGGGTTACACTCTACAAGGTGTGAGAGAGAAAAGACTCCACTGACTATTTAAGCTTACACTCTGGTTGGTGTGATAGAGAGAGGTCACCACTGCTGATAAGAGCTTACACGCTACAGGAGAGAGAAACCTACCCAGTGACCCTCGAGGTGGAAAATGACTCTTACGTACAAACTCTGCTCTGCTGGGAACCACTGATCTGTGTTTGATAATCCATAGATATCATAGCTTCAGGGCATTATTATTGGCAATATGCTATCTTGCTCTCTGATGCTGCAGTAATGTAGGATATGGTGCCGGGCAAGTTTTTTAATTTCTTTGCAAACAGTGAATCAAATTTCAAAATGTCCGAATTTATGTGAAACTACAAATTTCAGGAAATGTGTCTCAAACTCGATCCTCCGCTGCTCGATCTGCTCATCTCTAATACTGAAGTGTTGATACTTAAATTTCTCAGAATTTTGTAAAAGATACAAAGTCAAAACATTATTTTGCCATACTAGCAAAATCCTCAACAAGCTGACATATATAGAAACATCCGGTAACATAGACATCTTCAAGGACACATCTGAATGTATACACACCTATTGTCTTTAGATGATTCTTCTACAGGGATATTTAAAGAGTTATTTGCTGTACAGGATCCAAGATGGTTTGCGATCACTTCGTAGCCAGTGGGAAGATGCTCATGGATCTCTCGAAAAGTGGGGACCATCGGGAATTTGCACCTCCGCATTGAGGAAAAAAAGCTGCACCGTCATTTTTTAAATAATTCTCCGATTAAGTTTAGAGATTTTTTTAATTAGTCGTCTTTCTATTTTATCTGGTTTAATTAAAATCTAATTTACAGTATATAGTTTATAGTTGAATAGTGAAGAGGATTGACTGTGGTGTAAGTTATCTAGTTTACTGCAGAGTGAATGTGGAATGGTTTTACTGACTTTCAGACACATTAAGGAAGACATCTCACCTGAGACAGATCCTTTTTTGTTAACTACAAGTTACTGAAAGCCTAAGGAAAATTTCCCCACACTAGATTTGCTCGAGAGAGAAATGACTAAGATATATTCTTAGTGTTCTAATTAATTTTGGGTTAAGTCTTGTCCCTGCTGGCCCCTTGCTGCATGAGAGTACTCCAAGTAGGTCTATGGTACTAAAGAAGAAATTGAGCAGCGAAAAGGATCTCTATGTTGGTCAGGCCAGGATGCTAAGTATTCAAATTGTACTAAAAAGGATTTTCCACTAATTGCCCCAATGAAATAGAAAAAAAACACATATCGTATTTTTCAGTTTATAATGCCGGCGTCACACAGGACGATCGATCGCACCCGCCCCCGTCATTTGTGCGTCACAGGCAATTCATTGCCCGTGGTGCACAAAGTCGGTAATTGCCGTCACACGTACTTACCTCCTGCACGACCTCGCTGTGGGCGGCGAACATCCTCTTCCTGAAGGGGGAGGGACGTTCAGCGTCACAGCGTCATCACACAGCCACCGGCCAATAGAAGCGGAGGGGCGGAGATGAGCGGGACGTAACATCCCGCCCACCTCCTTCCTTCCTCATTGATGGCGGCCACAGGTAAGCGGTGTTCGTCGTTCCCGGGGTGTCACACGGAGCGATGTGTGCTGCCTCGGGAACGATGAACAACTGGAGCACAGAAGGAGGACCGACATTTTGAAAATGAACGACGTGTCAACGAGCAACGATAAGGGGAGTATTTTTGCTCGTTCAGAGTCGTTCGGAGGTGTCACACGGTACGACATCTCTAACGATGCCGGATGTGCGTCACGAATTCCGTGACCCCGCCGATATATCGTACCATGTGACACCGGCATAAGACGCACTGGATTATAAGACGTACCCTAAATTTAGAGAAAAAAAGGTAAAAAAATAAATAATTGTGTCCATCTTACAATCCAGTGGTGTCTTACCGTGGTGGGTGGCAGCGGTGGTGAAGTGGGGTCACAGGAGGCAGAGGCGGTGGTGAAGCAGGTTGATTCTGCAGGTACTGCAGCCAGCAGGTATCCCAGATGCTGTGAAGTAGTCAACTTCCAGAAAGTGTCGGCGGATGTGGGCTTCAAACAAATGGCGCCCTGAATCGACGCATGCGCAGATTGAGCTATTGGCTTAATGACAAACCGTTGTCTCATCTGTGCACGCACCACCTCCAGGCACCATTTTTCTTAAGTCCGCTGTTGGGAGATCAATGGCCCGGAGGCTGCGCATGCGCTGTTGAGGTCTTGAGACAAGAGCTCCATCTGTGTATGCGCCGACTCCGGGCACCACTATTTGAAACCCGCACCGCCAACATCTTCAGGATGCCCCTGCCTCACTGCATGCAGAACAGCAGCGCACAGTGCACTGCAGTACAGTGCCCTGCAGACTCCTGCACAGCACCCCACAGCCTCCAGCTTTGCCCCTACCTCCTGCTACCCCTCTCCATCATCTCCCAGTAAAGTGCATTCAGATTATAAGACGCACCCCTCATTTTCCTTCCAAATTTTTGGGAGGCAAAGTGCGTCTTATAATCTAAAAAATACGATGCTCACCTTCCTAAGCATAAGGTCACATCACCGCTTTGTCTACATCAGAGAAAAAATGTCCAATTATGCTAATCAGACTCTAATCAGAGTGGGATCCATTTTCCTTAGTGTGGAGAATAAAAAAAAGTTTCTCCACCTTCTCTGTTATAGCAGTCCAGGGTAGAGTTGAGCGCGGTTCGCGGTTCGAGGTTCTCCAGTTCTAGGCTCGAGTGATTTTGGGGCCTGTTCTAGATCGAACTAGAACTCGAGCTTTTTGCAAAAGCTCGATAGTTCTAGAAACGTGCGAGAACGGTTCTAGCAGCGAAAAAACAGCTAATTCCCAGCTGGCTTTCCGCTGTAATAGTGTAAGTCACTCTGTGACTCACACTATTATGACATTTCAGTGTATAGTGTGCGTGAACAGCGCCTTCAGATCACTGCTGTTTGTATAATGGCGATCGCCATTTTTTTTTTTTTTTTCCTTGTCTTCCTTCCCTAAGCGCGCGCGTCTTGTGGGGCGGGCCAGCATGTCAGCCAATCCCAGACACACACACAGCTAAGTGGACTTTTAGCCAGAGAAGCAACGGCATGTGTGATAGGATGTCCATGTCACATGTCCCTGCATTATAAAACCGGACATTTTCCTCCAGCACGCCATTATCTCTTCTGCGTCCTTGGTGTCAGACATCACTTGGGCAGCTCCGTCCTGAGTCCTATCGCTGATACAGCTGTATGCGCTCCATACACAGCGCTGGACAGCTTAGGGAGAGCACTTTCTATCAGTCCTTTTAAGGGCTCGTACCGGCAGGGTCAGAGCCATAGGTGACAGGTCCTGAAAACAGCGACAGCGTCTGTGTAGCAAAGGTCAGGGATTTCCTCCCTGCATTTCCCCATTAGGAGGGAATAGAAAGGCAGGCTTCCATTCCTCTACCCAGAGACCCACAACCCTGCCACTGTACCCTCCTGTCCTCTGCACACTCCAACTCATTATAACTAAGCCATTATACTAGCAAACACTCAGTGTACCTAGTGGCATCCTAAACGTGGCTATTGGACTTTGCTATAGTCCCACTAGTGCAAAGACATTTGCAGCACCTCTGCCTGCATTGCACACTCCAACTCATTATAACTAAGCCATTATACTAGCAAACACTCAGTGTACCTATTGGCATCCTAAACGTGGCTATTGGACTGTTGTCTAGTCACACTAGTGCAAAGACATTTGCAGCACCTCTACCTGCATTGCACACTCCAACTCATTATAACTAAGCCATTATACTAGCAAACACTCAGTGTACCTAGTGGCATCCTATACGTGGCTATTGGACTTTGCTATAGTCCCACTAGTGCAAAGACATTTGCAGCACCTCTGCCTGCATTGCACACTCCAACTCATTATAACTAAGCCATTATACTAGCAAACACTCAGTGTACCTAGTGGCATCCTAAACGTGGCTATTGGACTTTGCTATAGTCCCACTAGTGCAAAGACATTTGCAGCACCTCTGCCTGCATTGCACACTCCAACTCATTATAACTAAGCCATTATACTAGCAAACACTCAGTGTACCTAGTGGCATCCTAAACGTGGCTATTGGACTTTGCTATAGTCACACTAGTGCAAAGACATTTGCAGAGCGCGTCTGCCTGCATTGCACACTCAAACTCATTATAACTAAGCCATTATACTAGCAAACACTCAGTGTACCTAGTGGCATCCTAAACGTGGCTATTGGACTTTGCTATAGTCCCACTAGTGCAAAGACATTTGCAACACCTCTGCCTGCATTGCACACTCCAACTCATTATAACTAAGCCATTATACTAGAAAACACTCAGTGTACCTAGTGGCATCCTAAACGTGGCTATTGGACTGTTGTCTAGTCACACTAGTGCAAAGACATTTGCAGCACCTCTGCCTGCATTGCACACTCCAACTCATTATAACTAAGCCATTATACTAGCAAACACTCAGTGTACCTGTCACGCTCCCCGGGTCCTCTGCTCCGCTCCCCGGCTCACCTGCCACGCTCCCCGCTCTCCAGCCTCCAGTCCCAGCGCTTCCCAGGTCCCCTGGTCCCCGCTCCCGGCGCCCGTCGGCTTCCCAGTCCATGGCCGGCTCTGCTGCGTCCTCCTCTCAGCTTCCTGTGTTGGCTTCTGGCACCCGGGCTGCGCGCAAGCGCATTAGGGCGCGCGCGCGGTCACTGACCCTTTCTTAAAGGGCCAGTGTCCACGAACAGGAAATGATGCACACAGGTACAGGGTATATAGGGGGTTAATGTCCAAGGGAGCGGGGCCTGTTCTTCGTGTTTTCCCAAGCTAGGAGTCAGGTCTCCTTGTGTTCTGTGAGATACTTACCTCTCTGTCTTCTAGAGCCGATCCTGCATCGCCATCCGGTCCTGCTGTGTCTCGAACCCCGAACGCTGCCCATCTGCCATCCTGACAGTCCGCACCATCTCGGTTCCCTGCGGTGACCCGTCATCTCGCTCCAACGGTTCCGGACCCCGCCTGACATCATCATGGCTTCCGAACCTGAGCTCCGTCACCCGGACCACCATCAGTGACCTCGTGGTCCCAGGGACTTCTCCATTGTCTTCCAGTGCACGGACGGTTCTGCTACCTAAAGTGCTCCGGCTACCGGACTCCTTTCCCTCATCGGGGAGTTCGGCCCAGTGGATCCACCTCCCGGGTCTGCCCGTCCATCTGGCCCTAACAGTAAGAACAGGCCATGGATCCCGCCGAAGCACTAGCGGCCTTGCATGAGGAACTCCAACGCCAGCGTGAGACTCAGACCCGCATGCTGAACTTTATGACTTCCGTGGACGCCCGCTTGAATACGCTACAAGCCTCGGTCACATCTTCAGCGTCCCGGGCCTCCACTAGTCAATCCACGTCCCCCGCTCCCGTGGCAGCCTCCTCGGATGCTTCCAGACTGCGTTTGGCCTCACCACCCCGGTACGCCGGAGATCCCAAGACCTGCAGGGGGTTTATAAACCAATGCTCCCTCCATTTCACGCAGCTGCCACATTTGTTTGCCTCCGACCAAGCCAAGGTCGCCTTCATCATGTCTCACCTAGAGGGCGAGGCACTGGCGTGGATGAACCCCTTGTGGGAGAAGGAGGACCCTATGACCAAGAACCTCCAGGACTTCCTACAGGCCTTTCGCAGCACCTTTGACGAACCCGGACGCGCCTCCGCGTCTGCTTCATCTCTTCTCCGGTTACGTCAGGGAACTCTGACGGTGGGTCAATACGCCATCCGTTTCCGCACCTTGGCTTCAGAACTCGGGTGGAATAACGAGGCCCTAACCGCCGCCTTCTGGGAAGGACTCTCGGGTCGAATCAAGGATGAGCTGGCTGGACGTGACGTACCGTCCACCCTGGACGCCCTGATTACCCTAGCGACTCGAGTGGACATACGCTTCCAGGAGCGGTCCAAAGAGGTGTCCCGTGAGAGACGTCCGGTACGGCATTCCTCTCCTCCACAGAAGCCCGCTGTACTCCAGTCAATGGCCTCAGGCGTCTCCGTCCATGAGCCCATGCAGATCGACCGTGTGCGACAGTCGGAACAACGTCGAGCAGAGCGGCTCGCCAAGGGTCTCTGCTTCTACTGCGGAGAAAGCACACACCTGCTACGCGCCTGTCCTGAGAGGCCGGGAAACTCCAAAGCCTAGGGTTGGTAGGAGAGGCCACCCTAGGTGCTGGGACTCTCTCAGACCCGGTTACATGGACTGTGCAAGTGACAACGGGAGAGACGCGGTTTACGGCTGAGGCGTACCTCGATTCTGGGGCAGCAGGCAATTTCATCCAGCAGGCCACGGTGGACAAGTACCAGGTGCCTGTTACTCCACTCGCCAAACCTCTTGTGATTGCCTCCGTGGATGGGAGACCCCTCTCTGACACCATCTCCTGGATCACCAAGCCGCTTGAACTGCGTATCGGTGCTCTGCACACCGAGAACATCGCTCTCTACGTCCTCCCACATATGTCACATCAAATCCTGCTGGGCCTTCCCTGGTTGCGGACACACGAGCCTTCAGTCAGCTGGGGCACTGGCGATATCACTCGATGGGGGTCTTCTTGCCATGAGAAGTGTCTGAAGACCATACAACCTATCCGGCGACCTCCGGTTCCCGAGTCCCTACCGGGACTGCCTTCAGCCTATTGGTCCTTCGTGGACGTCTTTGATAAGAAGGAGTCCGAAGTACTTCCGCCACATCGTCCTTACGATTGTGCCATTGACCTGCTCCCGGGAACTACACCACCTCGAGGACGGATATATCCACTGTCTCCAGCCGAAACAAGAGCCATGTCTACGTACATCACAGAGAGCCTGGCTAAGGGATTCATTCGGAGATCCTTCTCTCCTGCTGGAGCAGGCTTCTTCTTCGTAAAGAAGAAAGAGGGCGACCTACCGGGGATTGAACCTAATCACCGTAAAGAACAAGTACCCCCTGCCGCTCATCCCCGAATTGTTTGATCGGCTCAGAGGAGCTCGTGTGTTCACCAAGTTGGATCTTCGGGGTGCCTACAACCTGGTCCGTATCCGCTCAGGGGATGAATGGAAGACCGCGTTCAACACTCGCGATGGGCATTATGAATACTGCGTGATGCCCTTCGGCCTGTGTAACGCACCAGCAGTCTTCCAAGAATTAGTGAACGATGTGTTCCGGGACCTTCTCTACGTTTGTGTGGTGGTATATCTGGATGACATCCTTGTCTTCTCTCCGGACCTCCAGACCCACTGAGAGAACGTGCAACTGGTCCTACAAAGACTGCGAGAGAATCGTCTGTACGCCAAGTACGAGAAGTGTGTCTTCGAACAGTCTTCTCTCCCCTTCCTGGGGTACCTCATCACCGACACCGGACTGCAGATGGATCCAAAGAAGGTCTCTTCCGTTCTCAACTGGCCTCCCCTTTCTGGACTGAAGGCAATCCAGTGCTTTCTGGGATTCGCCAACTATTACCGCCAGTTCATTCCTCACTTTTCGGCTCTGACTGCTCCTCTCTCCGCCTTGACCAAGAAGGGGGCTAATCCAAAGGACTGGTCACCTGCGGCCGACGCCGCGTTTGGCTCTCTAAAGCGAGCCTTTGCCTCCTCTCCTGTACTCCACCGTCCAGAGTTAAACCGCCAGTTCACCTTGGAGGTGGATGCCTCCTCCTCGGGAGCCGGAGCAGTACTCATGCAGAAGTCCTCCTCCGGGAAGATGGTGACTTGCGGTTTCTTCTCCAAGAGCTTCTCAGCGCCTGAACGCAATTACACCATCGGTGACCGAGAGCTATTGGCGGTCAAACTGGCTCTGGAAGAATGGCGCTATCTTCTGGAAGGAGCAGTGTACCCCGTCATTATTTACACGGACCACAAAAACCTGGAATACCTGCGGACTGCTCAGCGACTGAACCCACGGCAAGCCAGGTGGTCCTTGTTCTTTGCCCGGTTCGACTTCCAGCTTCATTTCCGACCCGCGAACAAGAATGTACGCGCTGATGCCTTATCTAGGTCTTTCATGCCCATGGAGCAGGAGGAAGAGACATCTCAACCCATCATCTGTCCAAGTAAGATTATTCCAGTGGCTCCTGTCACCCTGGCCCAGATACCGCCTGGGAAGACCTATGTCTCTGAGACTGACAGGCAAAAAGTGTTACACTGGGGCCATGCCTCGAAAACAGCCGGTCATGCAGGTCAGAAGAAAACATGGACTGCGATTGTGCGTCATTACTGGTGGCCATCCCTTCGCACGGACGTCGCCTCTTTTGTCTCTGCCTGCTCCTCCTGTGCCAGGAACAAGACTCCCAAACACCTGCCATATGGCCGTCTTCTGCCTCTGCCCATACCCTCAGTTCCCTGGCAACACATAGCGATGGACTTTATTACGGACTTGCCATTGTCCTCCGGACACACAGTCATATGGGTCGTGGTGGATCGGTTCTCTAAAATGGCCCATTTCGTTCCTATGGCTGGACTGCCCTCTGCCCAGGAACTAGCGGACGCTTATATACATCACATCTTCCGCTTGCATGGCTTTCCATCACACATCGTGTCCGATAGAGGAACTCAGTTCACCTCCCGCTTCTGGAGGGCTCTCTGCAAACATCTGGGAGTGACTTTGGACTTTTCTTCGGCCTACCATCCTCAGTCGAACGGCCAAGTGGAACGGGTCAATCAGATATTGACCTCTTTCTTACGTCACTACGTCAACGCCCATCATGACGATTGGTCCACGCTTCTTCCTTGGGCTGAATTCTCCCATAATCACCACGTTAGTGAGTCCTCCTCCAGTTCTCCCTTCCATGTCGTCTACGGACTTCAGCCGTCTGTCCCATTGCCGGTATCCTCTTCCTCGGACATCCCTGCTGCTGATGCAGTGCTCCGTGACTTTGCTACCATTTGGGACTCAGTTAAGGCGTCCCTTGCACGTGCATCCCTGCGGATGAAGAGACACGCGGACAAAAGACGTCTGGATCCTCCGTGTTTCTCTCCGGGAGATCTCGTCTGGCTTGCTTCCAAGTACATCCGACTGAAGATACCATCCTACAAGCTGGGACCTCGCTACATCGGACCATTTAAAGTCCTCGGCAAGATCAATGAGGTCTCCTACAAACTGCAGCTCCCGGCCACGATGAGGATACCCGACTCCTTCCACGTCTCTCTGCTCAAGCCGGTTGTCCTTGGTCCCTTCTCCGCTGCCGCCAGTCTGGCTCCTCCCCCTATTGCTGAGGACGACATCTATGAGGTAAGGGATATCGTGGCCATGAAGACCGTACGAGGTCGACAGTTCTTCCTGGTGGACTGGGAAGGGTATGGTCCTGAGGATAGGTCCTGGGAGCCCAGGGAGAACGTGGGCACTCCTCTGATCCGTGCCTTCCTGTCCCGGTTGTGGGGAGAGGGGCGTGGGGGGGGGGGTACTGTCACGCTCCCCGGGTCCTCTGCTCCGCTCCCCGGCTCACCTGCCACGCTCCCCGCTCTCCAGCCTCCAGTCCCAGCGCTTCCCAGGTCCCCTGGTCCCCGCTCCCGGCGCCCGTCGGCTTCCCAGTCCATGGCCGGCTCTGCTGCGTCCTCCTCTCAGCTTCCTGTGTTGGCTTCTGGCACCCGGGCCGCGCGCAAGCGCATTAGGGCGCGCACGCGGTCACTGACCCTTTCTTAAAGGGCCAGTGTCCACGAACAGGAAATGATGCACACAGGTACAGGGTATATAGGGGGTTAATGTCCAAGGGAGCGGGGCCTGTTGTTCGTGTTTTCCCAAGCTAGGAGTCAGGTCTCCTTGTGTTCTGTGAGATACTTACCTCTCTGTCTTCTAGAGCCGATCCTGCATCGCCATCCGGTCCTGCTGTGTCTCGAACCCCAAACGCTGCCCATCTGCCATCCTGACAGTCCGCACCATCTCGGTTCCCTGCGGTGACCCGTCATCTCGCTCCAACGGTTCCGGACCCCGCCTGACATCATCACGGCTTCCGAACCTGAGCTCCGTCACCCGGACCACCATCAGTGACCTCGTGGTCCCAGGGACTTCTCCATTGTCTTCCAGTGCACGGACTGTTCTGCTACCTAAAGTGCTCCGGCTACCGGACTCCTTTCCCTCATCGGGGAGTTCGGCCCAGTGGATCCACCTCCCGGGTCTGCCCGTCCATCTGGCCCTAACAGTACCTAGTGGCATCCTAAACGTGGCTATTGGACTTTGCTATAGTCCCACTAGTGCAAAGACATTTGCAGCACCTCTGCCTGCATTGCACACTCCAACTCATTATAACTAAGCCATTATACTAGCAAACACTCAGTGTACCTATTGGCATCCTAAACGTGGCTATTGGACTGTTGTCTAGTCACACTAGTGCAAAGACATTTGCAGCACCTCTACCTGCATTGCACACTCCAACTCATTATAACTAAGCCATTATACTAGCAAACACTCAGTGTACCTAGTGGCATCCTAAACGTGGCTATTGGACTTTGCTATAGTCCCACTAGTGCAAAGACATTTGCAGCACATCTGCCTGCATTGCACACTCCAACTCATTATAACTAAGCCATTATACTAGCAAACACTCAGTGTACCTAGTGGCATCCTAAACGTGGCTATTGGACTTTTGTCTAGTCACACTAGTGCAAAGACATTTGCAGCACCTCTACCTGCATTGCACACTCCAACTCATTATAACTAAGCCATTATACTAGCAAACACTCAGTGTACCTAGTGGCATCCTAAACGTGGCTATTGGACTGTTGTCTAGTCACACTAGTGCAAAGACATTTGCAGCACCTCTACCTGCATTGCACACTCCAACTCATTATAACTAAGCCATTATACTAGCAATTTTTGCTGCAAGTTTAAGGGCCGTAGTTGCATTGTCAGGGATATTTATTCTTTATTATTCTGCTGTTAATAAAGCTAGACCACCACTGCAATCTACACCACCTCTCAATTTTTACTACCACATTTTCAGTGCACAATCTTGTCACAATCAACATGAGTGGCAAAATGACAGATGCTGGTGGAAAGGGGAAGAGGCGTGGTGGAAAAGGCAAAAAAGGTTTTGTCCGTGGGGAAGGTGGCAAAGCTCCATTATCATCTGCTGAAGATAGAGCATCTACCAGCAAAAGTAAGATGTCTACTACTTACCGTGGACAATCCGATGTGCTCCCTTTTTTACGGACACGAACAACAGGAACAAAGGTAGATGATGGCCAAAAAAGGAAAATGCTTGAATGGATCTCAAGTGGTCCAACAAGTGCCCTCTCAGCCTCTTCAAGTACCGCATCCAAAAAACACCAGTCCTCTGAGTTGTCATCCCAATCAAACTTGCTTTCTCCCAGCTCTGAAGTCTCCATCAGCCCTGCACAGTATGGTGGAACTGAGATGGCTGAGTCTGCAGAGCTGTTCAGTCACACTATAGCCTGGGAATCAGAGGTCTGCTCCCAAGCTACAGTGAGTACAGAACAGGAAATGGTCTGCAGTGATGCCCAGAACCTTTGTGACTCTGATTCAGGCCGTGAGGACCAAGTTTCTGAGCATAATGTTGACCCTTTGTCACAAACTGTAACACCTGTGGTTATAGACAATGAGGAACATACTGATGAAGATGAGACGCAGATACCCGATTGGGATGACAACTTAAATATTCGGTCAGGGCAAGAAGAGGCTCGGTCTGAGGGGGAGGGGAGTGCAAACACAACAATTGATGATGAAGTTCTAGATCCCACCTACTGTCAACCCACAGTCAAGCACTCGAGGAGGTCAACGGAGGTGGTGGAGGAGGATGCAACTGATGACGAAGTTACCTTGCGCCTTCCTGGACAGAGTCGGAGTACTGGTAGCACGTCTCCAACTGCATCCTCAGCCACCACTCTGCCTCTGAGCATTATTCGGGGTGGATCAACAGGTCGCATGGCCTCTAAGCCTTGCCTAGCCTGGTCCTTTTTTGACATTGAAAAAGATCGCCCAAATTATGTGATCTGTAAAATTTGTTATGGTTCTCTTAGTAGAGGTCAAAACCTCAGCAGTTTGACAACTTCTTCCATGAATCGTCACATGAATAAATATCATATGGCCCGGTGGGAAGCTCACCGTGCTGCAATGCGGCCTAGCGGAGCGAACCATCCACCGCCTGCCCCTTCCAGTGCATCCGCGCGCTCGTCATCTTCTAGGACTGTGGGGACAGCTGTCACACCTGTTTTTCCACCCACAACTTCCACCACTGTAACCGCAACAGGCAGTTTGCTTGGTAGGTCGTCAGTTGGTTTGGAAGGGGAAACAAGTGAGTGTGTACAGCTCTCTCAGACATCGATAGCACCAACGTTGGATGAAGGCAACATCATGTCTCCGCCAGCACTTTCCTCACAAACCTGCATTTTTCCAGGGGCACCCTACTCAACACCGTCTACACACAGCAGACAGATCTCTGTCCCTCAGATGTGGTCAAATAAAAGGCCACTTCCTGCGACCCATGACAAAGCGAAGAGGTTGACTCTATCCCTCTGTAAGCTGTTGGCTACCGAAATGCTGCCTTTCCGCCTAGTGGACACACAGGATTTTAGAGACCTTATGTCTGTTGCTGTGCCCCAGTACCAGATGCCTAGTCGCCACTACTTCTCTAAGAAAGGTGTGCCCGCGCTACACCAGCATGTCGCACACAACATCACTGCTTCCTTGAGAAACTCTGTGTGTGAACGGGTGCATTTCACCACCGATACTTGGACCAGTAAGCATGGACAGGGACGTTACATGTCGCTGACTGGGCACTGGGTAACTATGGTGATAGATGGTGAAGGGTCTGCTGCACAAGTCTTGCCGTCCCCACGACTTGTGTGTCAATCCTCTGTCTGTCCAAGTTACGCCACTGCTTCTGCATCCTCCACCTCATCTGGGTCCTCCACCTCCGCCCCAAGCCTGCCTGGTCAGGCCACCAGCGTTCTCACAGCACAAAAGGAATCACGCACCCCTCATTACTATGCTGGCAGCAGAGCGCAACGGCATCAGGCGGTCTTTAGCTTGACATGTCTTGGGAATAAGAGTCACACAGCTGAGGAGTTGTGGTCAGCTCTGCGGTCCGAGTTTAATAAATGGTTGTCTCCACTCAACCTGCAGCCTGGTAAGGCCGTGTGCGACAATGCTGCAAACCTGGGTGCGGCCCTTCGCCTGGGCAAGGTGACACACGTACCTTGTATGGCTCACGTGTTGAACCTTGTCGTCCAGCAATTTTTAACACACTATCCCGGCCTAGATGGCCTTCTGAACAGGGCACGAAAACTGCCTGCTCACTTCCGCCGTTCAAGCGCCGCAGCTGAGCGACTTGCATCGCTCCACAAGTCTTTCAGCCTGCCGGTTCATCGCCTGAAATGCGATGTGGCGACACGCTGGAATTCAACTCTCCACATGTTACAGCGACTGTGGCAGCACCGCCGAGCCCTGGTGCAATACGTCATGAAGTATAGCCTGGGCCAACGAGATGCAGAGGTGGGTCAGATCACCCTGATGGAGTGGTCTCAGATCAAGGACCTATGCACCCTTCTGCAGAGTTTGACATGGCGACGAATATGTTTAGCGCTGACAATGCCATTATCAGCATGACGATTCCAGTCATTTACATGCTGGAGCACACGCTAAACACTATTCGGAGTCAGGGGGTGGGACAACAGGAAGGGGATGAACTACAGGAGGATTCATATGCGCAAGACACAACAACATCACCAAGGTCCAGACGTTCATCATCACCAAGGCGGCAGGCATGGGACCATGGGGGACAGGGATCAACAAGGGCGCATGGTAGCAGGCGAGATGTTGAGGAAGGTGCAGGAGAACATGAAGAAATGGAGGACGAACTGTCCATAGACATGGAAGACTCAGCGGATGAGGGAGACCTTGGTCAAATTTCAGTTGAAAGAGGTTGGGGGGAGATGTCAGAGGAAGAAAGAACGGTTAGCACCTCTATGCCACAAACACAGCGTGGACTTGGTCCGCATGGCTGCGCAAGACACATGAGTGCCTTCTTGTTGCACTACCTCCAACATGACCCTCGGATTGTCAAAATTAGAAGTGATGATGACTACTGGATTGCCACACTATTAGATCCCCGGTACAAGTCCAAATTTTGTGACATAATTCCAGCCATAGAAAGGGACGCACGTATGCAGGAGTATCAGCAGAAGCTGTTACTCGATCTTAGCTCGGCTTTTCCACCAAACAACCGTGCAGGTGCAGGGAGTGATTCTCCCAGTTGTAACTTGCCAAACATGGGACGGTCTCGTCATCTTCAACAGTCTACCCGTACCAGTAGGACCGTATCTGGTGCTGGTAACAGCAATTTTATGGAATCTTTTCATAATTTTTTTAGACCCTCTTTTGCAAGGCCACCAGAGACAACAAGTCTGACACATAGTCAACGGCTGGAGAGGATGATACAGGAGTATCTCCAAATGAACATCGATGCCATGACTTTGCAAATGGAGCCTTGCTCCTTTTGGGCTTCAAATCTAGAAAAATGGCCAGAGCTATCCAGTTACGCTTTGGAGATTTTGTCGTGTCCAGCTGCCAGCGTTGTCTCTGAACGTGTCTTCAGTGCTGCTGGGTGTGTGCTGACAGATAAGCGCACGCGTCTGTGCAGTGACAATGTGGACAGACTGACGTTCATCAAAATGAACAAGTCATGGATCCAGAAGGAATTTACTACCCCTGTGTCATCCTGGGGAGAGTAAATGCTTGTGGATTTGGAATGTGCTTGATGCAAATCAAAACATCCTGTTTGCAACTAGGGCACAACTGCTGCCACTGAAGGGGTGGGTGTGTGTGGGGCCCAATTTTTTGAAAAAAGGGAGACTCCGCTTGGAGTAACCCTTGCTTACATTGTTTTTAAAAGAAGCCAAGATGAACAGAGCTGGGATCAGGAAAGACTTTGCTACCTACCCCGGTGTCATCCTGGGGACGGTTAATTAGGCCGTATTTTTGAATGTGCTTGATGCAAATCTAGCTGTGAATTGTACAACTGGGGCACAACTGCTGCCACTGAAGGGGTGGGTGTGTGTGGGGCCCAATTTTTGGAAAAAAGGGAGACTCCGCTTGGAGTAACCCTTGCTTGCTGTGTTTTTAAAAAAAGCCAAGATGAACAGAGCTGGGATCAGGAAAGACTTTGCTACCTACCCCGGTGTCATCCTGGGGACGGTTAATTAGGCCGTATTTTTGAATGTGCTTGATGCAAATCTAGCTGTGAATTGTACAACTGGGGCACAACTGCTGCCACTGAAGGGGTGGGTGTGTGTGGGGCCCAATTTTTGGAAAAAAGGGAGACTCCGCTTGGAGTAACCCTTGCTTGCTGTGTTTTTAAAAGAAGACAAGATGAACAGAGCTGGGATCAGGAAAGACTTTGCTACCTACCCTGGTGTCATCCTGGGGACGGTTAATTAGGCCGTATTTTTGAATGTGCTTGATGCAAATCTAGCTGTGAATTGTACAACTAGGGCACAAGTGCTGCCACTGAAGGGGTGGGTGTGTGTGGGGCCCAATTTTTGGAAAAAAGGGAGACTCCGCTTGGAGTAACCCTTGCTTACATTGTTTTTAAAAGAAGCCAAGATGAACAGAGCTGGGATCAGGAAAGACTTTGCTACCTACCCCGGTGTCATCCTGGGGACGGATAAGAATGGCGTATTTTTGAATGTGCTTGATGCAAATCTAGCTGTGAATTGTACAACTGGGGCACAACTGCTGCCACTGAAGGGGTGGGTGTGTGTGGGGCCCGATTTTTGGAAAAAAAGGGAGACTCCGCTTGGAGTCACCTTGCGGTGTTTTACATGATTTTAGAAGGGCGTGCCATGCCTATATCTGTGTGTCCTCCTCTTTTTCCTTGTCCAGCTGTTTTGTTTTCGCATGAGTATATGTCCTTGTCACTTTCCCATGTGTTTGTGTTGTGTTGTGAGTTGTTTGTCACCTTTTGGACACCTTTGAGGGTGTTTTCTAGGTGTTTTTATGCGTTTGTGATTGCCTGACATTGTTTCCTATGTAGTTCGAGTTCGGTTCGTCGAACGTTCGACGAGCCGAACTCGAACGGGACCTCCGTTCGGCGAACCGACCTCGAGCCGAACCGGGACCGGTTCGCTCATCTCTAGTCCAGGGACATCGGACCAATAGACTTGAATAGCTAAGCAACATTTGACTCTTGGAGGCAAATTGTGCATGACCACTTAGTCAAAGGGACTAGTTTCAAAGGTACTGGTTTCAGTGTGATCTGATTTTTGTTGGATGGTACACGGACCAAAAATACGGTCACCTACACAAGCCCTGATGGTGCTGTATTTTCCGGCAGTCATGTGACATTGTTATGCCTCATTAGTAGTCATTGATCGTCTGCAGACATCACACTTTAGTCAGACAGAACTGTGAAGGCTGGAACCCATCAGCAGTAAATGAAAGTAACTCCCACCTAAACACAGTTTTTTGCCCCTCAGCAGTTCAGAGCATGCTGCTTTTTGACTAAATGAGAGACCATTGATAGGGAGAAGGGTATCATATATTCTACCTAAAATTGCCAGCTGGCATAAAAAACATACCGGCAAAATAATGGTAGTTTTGAGAAAATTAATTTTCCTTCCACCATTGTATTACGTCGGAACTTAGAGAATCTTTTTTTAATTAATGAATTCATTAATTGGTCAACAAAGGAGTGTGGGGGAGTCTTTATTCAATTCAACATTTTTTTCCTGCGAGTGTGCGTTCTTTAACTCCACACTTGCCAGGTTAACAATGGTGGTGTCTGAGAGACGCCCTCCATTGCTAATCCCTAGGGTTAATGCCAGCTGCCATTTCACAGCTGACATCACCCTCTAAAGTATTACCCCAATTGACACTACACCAGTACAATCAGGAAGAGCTGGGCTAAATACCAAAATTGGTGCATCTCATAAAATCATAGAATGGTAGCTTGTAAGGGACCTCCTGGGTCATCTGGTCCAACCACCAACAGGATTCAGACAGATGTTTGTCCAGTCTCTTTTGAAGACTTTCATTGAAGGGGAACTCACCTCCTCTCGTGGGAGCCTTTCCACACGTTGATAACTCTCACTGTCAAAAAGTTTTTTCTAATACCTAATGTGTGCCTCTTCCCAATCAGTTTCATCCAATTGCTTCTCGTCTATACTGTACTGCGGTACAGCTTTTCAACAAACTTTATTAACATACGAACACCACCCAAACTCCGAACTCAGACATAGAAAAAGTCTGCATTTGAGTTTGAACCCCTGACTAGAGATGAGCGAATCATTGCACGTTCGGTTCACCAGATACATTCAAACCTTAAAAAAGTTCAGTTTTTGACCCCGACTTGATTCAAACCTCAATGGAAGTCAGTAATTGGGCAGTTCATGTTTACACCCACATGCAGCCAGCCATAAGCAGAACACGTCCAGGGGAGGGTTGAGTTTTTCAAATTTTTTTTTGTTTGTGTGTGCACATTACATCTGATCATGCTGATTATACCCCAGTGGGAGCCATTCAAATACTGCAAGCGGCTCACACTGGTCTGATCGTCACTCATACCCAAGCACAGTGATGCTCGAGTTTGCACTCAAAACTTACTCAAACTTCAAACCCAAACATTGTTTTTTTTGGAAGTCGATTTCCGAACCCGAACCTCGAACAGCAAACCTCCGGTTTGCTCATCTATACCCCTGACACGCGGTGTCCGGTACAACTCCCGAACTTTACCGTTCGGGTTTCTTGATCTCTAGTCTTGGGTACTTTTGCATAGTTTCATTATATTCACGTAAAAATGTTCACATAAAATGTTTTTTGCAGTATTGTTAAATATTTGTCCTGTATATGCCATTATGTACATTTAGTCATACATACTGTAGTTCCTCTTTACTTGACTAACTTGCTAAGAATTTATCAATCTACAGATATATACATTTAGAACACCATCAATAAACAATAAGGTGCTTTTTCTCACATGCAAACTATAATATATTGCATTTTAAATGGCCAGCCCTTTATCTGGGATACATATCCAAAAATTGTGTAATTAAGTAAGTAAACTCATTTTCTCCTAATCTCTAGCCCTCTCTACCTATAGAATTAAAAATACTGATTGTAATAAGCTATGGCTGTGTACATTGCTTGGTTAATAAAAGCAAGTAAGGTTCAAAGACCAAGTTCAAATAGGTCATTCCCTAGACAGTGTAAGGTCGAGCCGGGGGAAGAGGTCGTTGACCCTTTTACAAGACTTTCAAGTGTTCTCATGAAGAGTATTGACTAACCACAGCGTTCTATTTCAGGCCGAATCCTAGCAAAACATCTATGGAACAAATGCAGAAAATCAATGAAAGTGCATAAAGAGGAGGATTTATTACAAGTTCCAGTAAACCGTAGGGAGATTTTGAGATATTGTACACATAATGTTTATTATTCTACATTATTGTTATTACTATTATTATTATTATTATTAATAGTTTTATATATATATATATATACTTTATCTTGGCTGGTGTTCAAATTAAAATAAAACTGAATATGCTTAGATTAACATGAAGTTTGTATAAGCCCTTAAGGATATAGGGTCATTTTTAATATACTAGATAAAGTGGCTATTGACACCTTTGGTGTTTCATAGTTCTCAGAAATTTGAATATTTCTCAACACCTTATTTAAATTTTCAGTGACCTTACTTATTTCACAATAAGCCAAATTTTTACTGACCAAAGATTTACAGATGTTCTGTCACTTGCCATGAATACATATTTTTAACTGGTGTAAATGCTGCTGTTCTCTTGAAATTATTATTATTTTTAATATTATTAAAAAGTGGTCTTAGCACTAAGCACTTTATTTTCCTAGTAAAACCGCTGCTATATTTATGGGACTTTTTCCTGCCTTATATTTATATGGATTTGTATGAAATATTTATTTTAATTATTGAATAAAAAATTTATTTTAACATCATTTACATCACCATTTCCTTTATTTTTTGAATCCTTACAGATTTTTATCTAAAGGTTTTTTTAATTTCACAATAAGCCAAATTTTTACTGACCAAAGATTTACAGATGTTCTGTCACTTGCCATGAATACATATTTTTAACTGGTGTAAATGCTGCTGTTCTCTTGAATCCGGCATTGCCTTATTTTTCGGATTATAAGACGCAGTTTTCCTCCCAAAAATTTGGGAGGAATATGAGGGGTGTGTCTTATAATCCTAATGTAACTTACAAGGGGTGGTGGAGAGGGGTCACAGGAGCCGGGGGAGATGTTGTGGGCAGTGGGCTGTGCTGCGGGCTTGGGACTAGGCACTGTACTGTGGGCAGTGAGGCAGAGGATGCTGTGAGCAAAGCGGGCTTCAAATAATAGCGCCCGGAGTCGGCGCATGCACAGATGGAGCTCTCAACTCACGATCTCATCTGCGCATGCGCTGACTCCGGCCCATTGATTCCCTGCAGAGGACTTAAGCACAATGGCTCTCGGAGGTTGTGCATGCGCAGATGAGGTCTCAACTTATCATTGAGCCAAGAGCTTCTTCTGCGCATGCGCCGCCTCCGGGCGCCATTTCTTTGAAGCCCGCACCACCATCAGCTTCGGGATGCTCCTCCTGCCTCACAGTCCACATCTGGGACACTCGCTGTACCACCTGCAGCATCGTCCTACTCCACCAGCGCCCCTGCCTCCTGTGACCCCGCCTCACCACCGCTGCCACCCCCTTATAGAAAGACAGCACCGGATTATAAGAGAGACCCCTTTTCTTTTCCCCCTTGTTGATGTTCCAGAATGCGATGACATGATTCTTTGTTCAAAAATAAATGTGGATTGTTGTTCATGGGAAAATCTAAGACATGCTCTGAAAGTAAGCCCTAACGCATTTTTTGGAGAAAAAGATAATAATAAAAAACCCCATCTTATTTTTGGGAAAACCAGGTATTTACTACAGCTAATAAAAAATGACAAACATGAGCCCTCTAGTTTTCTATTTTTTTTTAATAAATTAGCCTAGTCAGACATAGTAATAACATAACTAAAAAATGCAACTTTAAGGGTTTATTCTACATACTTACATACATACGTACATACTTACCAAGTCCCCGCGACTGCAGCACTACTGTCGGAGCCAACAATTATCCCTCATCCATATTCACTGCTTTCCCCGCTGTCGCTGTGGATTAAAATAAGAGGAACCACATGCGGCTTTTTTTAAAAAATTATTTAAAGAAATAATTTAAAAAATGGCATGCAGTGCCCCCAAATTTTGATACTTAGCCATGATAGTGCTCAACAGCTGGGGGCTGGTATTCTCAGGCTGGGGAGGCCCATGGTTATTATACCCACATGCCTAAAAATAGCAACCAACAGCCATTCAGGATTATCACATTCATTTGATGTGACAATCCCAGAACTTTACCTGGCCTGATTGCCCTGATTAGTAATGGGGGGTGAGAAGTGATATCCAGGCGGCACTCAAAATTGCAGGTACTCGGTCAAGGGATGGCACACTTATACTTACGTGTTTTTTGTTTGTCCTGTGCTTCTATGGAATAAATCCTAAAGATTACTGCAAGTTTTGGAGTGCCGTTCTTATGTTCATATAGTAATGGGGGGGTCTCATAGACGTCTCCCCATTACTAATCTAGGGCTTAGTGGAAATTAGGAGTTCTTATTTACCCCTTATTACCCCAATTGCCATGGCATCAGGGCAATAGGGAAGAGCAGGGTAAAGTTCCAGGATTGTCACATGATCTAATCATGTGCGGCTGCATGCTGGTATTTTTAGCCCTGGGGGTGCAATAACCATGGACCTCCCCAGCCTGTGAAGACCAGGCCCCAGCTGTTGGGTTTTATCATGGCTGGGCATCAAAATTGGAGGGGGGACTGCATGCCGGTTTTTTAAATGATTTATTTATTTATTTATTTATTTAAAAAAAGTCGCATGCAGTTCCTCTTATTTTCATACACAGCCACGATAAGTGCATGGCTGGGGACTGCAGCCTGTAGCCATGGCTTTATCTGTACTGGCATCAATACAGGGGGTAACCCTACAACATATTTATTTATTTATTTATTTACTTTACACCATTATAAGGAAACAGACAGCGTTTGGCATTCCACCTAATCATAGATGCTGTCTCAGAGGGAGTGAGTGCAGTCTGACTGCAGCCAATCAGTGATGCCGGTGGGCGGGGAAATCAGTGAATATGTATGAGGGAAAATTATCGGCCACAGACGTATCGCTGCAGCTGCGGGGAGAGTAAGTATGTACTGCTTTAACCCTTTTGCTTCTTTTTTTTTATAGTGCCCAATCACAGCCATGCCAATACTTGACATGGCTGTGATGGGTAGGGAGAGGATGGTTTTTGCCATTCGAACATTTACCGATTCTTGGGAAGATCGTCATTTTTAGCGGTAAATATTCGGATGTCCGATCTTGACCAAAGATTGGACAATTTTAACATTTTCCGATCTTTGCCAATCAGGATTGCTCATCTTTACTTATAGGCAGTTCACATGTGCACTGCATGATCTGTAATTGTTTGTTCATTGCGCATAATCTGCCATTATTCTTGGCAGCACAGGTTATGTTTCAACAGATTGTTGCACTGCCGAAAGGTGATCTTTTGTGCCAATCAAAATATTTTGCATATTTGTCAGGTGATGATCATTAAGTTGCTTAGACTGCTCAATTATCATGGAACAATAGTTCATGATAATTGATTGTGGTGAAAATATAAAATATATCTGAATTTCCACATTGTGACATAATGAATACTGTCATATTTAGATTCAAAAGTCTGTGCTTATTAGTTCTTAAATATAACCAATCGACAATATAACATAATGTGGTAGCTGTAAAGGTTGTAGAACAATGACACAGTGGGAAAAATAATAATTTGATACATTGCTGATCTTGCAAGTTTTCCCACCTACAAAGAATGGAGAGGTCTGTAAATTTTTATTGTAGGTAACTTCAACTGTTCGTGACAGAATAAAAGAAAATCCAGAAAATCACATTGTTTGATTTTTAAATAATTAATTAGCATTTTATTGCATGAAATAAGGATTTGATACAATTGAAAAATTTAATTGCTCTTTAATAGAAGAATTTAATATTTGGTACAGAAACCTTTGTTTTTAATTACAGAGGTCAGATATTTCCTGTAGTTCTTGACCAAGTTTGCATATACTGAGACAGGGATTTTGGCCCACTCCTCCATACAGGTCTTCTCCAGATTTTTCAGGTTTCGGGGCTGTCACTGGGCAACATTGAGTTTCAGCTCCCTGCAAAGATTTTCTATTGGGTTCAGGTCTGGACACTGGGTAGGCCACTCCAGGACCTTGAAATGCCTCTTACGGAGCCACTTCTTAGTTGCCCTGGCTGTATGTTTTAGGTCATTGTTATGCTGGAAGATCCAGCCACAAGCCATCTTCAATTTCTTATGTTCTTACTGAGGGAAGGAGGTTGTTGGACAAAATCTCACAATGTATGACCCCATCCATCCTGTCTCTAATACGATGGAGTCGTTATTTCCCCTTTACAGAAAAGCATCCAAAGTATGATGTTTCTACCCCCAAGCTTCATGGTTGAGACAGTGTTCTTCAGTTTGTACCTATCCTTCTTTCTCCAAACACGATAAGTGGTTTGACAAAAAAAGTTCTATTTTGGTCTCATCTGACCACATGACCTTTTACCATGCCACCTCTGGATCGTCCAAATGGTCATTGGCGAACTTCAAACAGCCTTGGACATGTGCTGGTGTGAGCAGGGAGACCTTGCGTACCTTTCAAGATTTCAATCCATGATGGGGTAGTGTGTTACTAATGGTAATCTTTGAAACTGTGGTCCCATTTCTAATAATTGCACCAACAGTTGTTCCCTTCTCACCAAGCTGCTTGCCTATTGTCCTGTAGCCCCTCCCAGCTTATGCAGGTCTGCAATTTTGTCCTTGCTGTCCTAAGACAGCTCTTTGGTTTTGGCCATGGTGGGTGGAGAGTTTGCAGTGTGATTGATCGAATGTGTGGACAGGTGTATTTTATGTAGGTAATGAGTTCAAACAGATGCAATTAACCCCATAGCGACGGCCTAACGTCTCAAGACGTCGGAAAAACAGGGTACTTATTCTGTTCCGACGTCTTGAGGCGTCAGGCCGGAAAAAGCTTGTAGCGCCCCCCAGTGACAAAAAATCTCGGGGGTTTCAGCTACCGGAGGTAGCTGAGACCCCCAAGATTATGAATCGGGGTGTTTTTTTTGGACCCCGATAATGTGATTGCCGGTATACACCGTATACCGACGTACACATAAAAAAAAAAAAAATGGCAAATAATGCTGATTTCTTTCTCATCTGACATGATCAAACATGTCAGATGATAAAAAAATATAATCCTCTATTGCCCCCAAAGCCCCTGGTACCGGAGAGTCCCCCCACCACCCCTACTCCCCCTCCGGAGCAGTCAAAATGGCGCCGGAGCGCACAGAAATCTGCAACCGCCGCCGGCTCTGCATTAATTTCCCTCCGATCTGAAATGATCAAACATTTCAGATCGCAGGGAAATGTCCTCCCCCTGACCCCTCCTCCGGTCCACCGGAGCCCTCTGGTCCACCGGAGCCCCCTCCGGTTCTCTAGTGCGCTCCCCCTCCCCCCCTCCGGAGCATGCAAGATTGCGGCGCGCAGCGCACAGCGCGCGTCCGCATTCATCCTGCTCTTTCTGCCGCATGTGACACGTTACATGCGGCAGAAAAGTTGTCCCCAGGTCCGCCCCGTTACCTGGCTGCTGCTCCGTACCCGCGATCACTCCGCCTCTTAGAAAGCTGGCGGCGCATGCGCAGACAGCGGCTGTCAGCTGGATCCTTGTAAGCAGGGACACTGACCTTGCTGCTGCGCTGTGGACCAGGGGAGAGTGAGTGCAGTAATCTGCAGCCACACTCCTCACATGGAGAGCCTGCTGTTCTAGAAAATGGGGGGTACGTTCTGTGAGCGTGCCCCTCATATTCTGGAATGAGGTTACTGCAGGTCACTCTGCCCTAGGTTGGACCGGGGCAGTGTGAGTGCAGTATTCTCAGATTACTGCAACCACACTGCTCATGGAGAGCTTGCTCTTCCAGAAAATGGGGGATACGTTGCTTGAACGTGCCCCCCATATTCCAGAAGGTCCAGAGTCGCCGAGGGACCTCCAAAATGGATTACAGCGACCGAAATTTATTTATTTTCAATAAATTGGTGAAAAAGGAATGTTTCGGGGAGTTTTTTTTTCAAATAAATTTTTTTTTGTGTTTTATTTTTTTCTATTACTGACTGGGTTAGTGATGTCGGGTATCTGTTTAGATGCCGTGACATCACTAACCCCATGGCTTGATGCCAGGTGACATTACAGCTGGTATCAACCCCGTATATTACCCCGTTTGCCACCACACCAGGGCGCGGGATGAGCTGGAGCGAAGCGCCAGGATTGGCACATCTAATGGATGCGCCACTTCTGGGGCGGCTGCGGCCTGCTATTTTTAGGCTGGGAAGAGTCCAATAACCATGGCTCTTCCCACCCTGAGAATACCAGACCCCAGCTGTCCGCTTCACCTTGGCTGGTGATCTAATTTGGGGGGGACCCCACGTTTGTTTTTGTTTTTTTTTGTTGTTTTTAAAAAAACGCCTGGGGAGCCCTCCAAATTGATCACCAGCCAAGGTGAAGCTGTCAGCTGTGGTTTGCAGGCTACAGCTGTCTGGTTTACCCTAGCTGGCTATCAAAAATAGGGGGGACCCCACGTCGTTTATTTTAATTATTATTTTTTTGGGGGGCTAAATACCAGGCTAGGCACCCTTTAGTGCCACATGAAAGGCACTAAAGGGCACCAGCTTAGAATATGCAGGGTGGTGGGACGTTACATATGGTTGACATCTATCCATTCATCCATTGTAGCATTTTAGGCTGTGCGCCCACAATCAGGGTTTGCAGCGTTTTGGGCGCAGAGTGTTTTCCCTGTGTCCATAGCGCTGCATTGTGCAGTAGAAGCACAGTGGAAGGATTTTTAGAAATCCCATGCCCAATGTGCTTCTTTTCTCCGCAGCATAAATCGACCTGTGGTGCAGCTTCCTGAGCCTCAGCATGTCAATTTATGCTGCGGAGACAAGAGTGTTCTCTGCAAGTAGCATAGAGCTCCATAGCAGCCTGAACCCAAATCGTGGGCATGGGCAGCTGCGTTCTCCCGTGGACAACACTCACATCTCTGCAGGAAGGCTGACACTCGGTACTAGACGCCGTGTCGCTGGATCATGGCCACATAGCCTAAAAGTGAGAAATTTGTTGCTACAGCAACATTTTTGTGAAGTACCTGTGGATTCAAAATGCTTACTATACTCCTGAATAAAATCCAGTTTCCAAAATGGGGTCATTTGTGGGGGGTTTCTGCTGTATAGGTACCCAAGGGGCCCTGCTAATGCCCGCAATTTATTTCAACTTTTCCAGAATTCAAATGGTGCTCCTTCCATTCCAAGCCCTCCCATTTATCCAAACAGAGGTTTTTGGCAACATGGGGGGTATCCCTGTTGTCACGCTCCCCGGGTCCTCTGCTCCGCTCCCCGGGTCCTCAGCCCCGCTCCCCGGCTCACCTGCCACGCTCCCCGCTCTCCAGCCTCCGGTCCTCGTCCTTCCCAGGCCCCCTGGTCCCCGACCGCGGCGTCCGACGGCTTCCCAGGCCCTGGCCGGCTCCCCTGCGTCCTCTTCTCAGCCTCCTTCCCTGGCTTCTGGCACCCGGGCTGCGCGCATGCGCATTAGGGCGCGCGCGCGGTCACTGACCCTTTCTTAAAGGGCCAGCGTCCATTAACAGGTAATGAGGCTAATCAGGTACAGGGTATAAAGGGGTGTATTGTCCAAGGGGGCGGGGCCTGATCTTCGTGTTCCCTAAGCTAGGAGTCAGGTCTCCTGGTGTTTCAGTGCGTGTACTCACCTATCTCTCTTTGTAGAGCCGTGCTTGCTTCGCCATCCAGTCTGCCGTATCCTGAACCCCGAACGCTGTCCTTCTGCCATCCTGACAGTCCGCACCATCTCGGATCCCTGCGGTGACCCGTCATCTTGCTCCCAAGGTTCCGGACCCCGCCTGACATCATCTCGGCTTCCGAACCTGAGCTGCGTCACCCGGACTACCACCCGTAACTCCGTGGTCCCAGGGACTTCTCCGCTATTCCCGTGTGCAAGGACTGTTCGGCTGTTTCTAGTGTTCCAGCTGCCGGACTCTTTCCTACCATCTACGAGTTCGGTCCAGTGGATCCACCTCCTGGGCCTGCCCGCACACCTGGCCGTGACAGTAAGATCAGGCCATGGATCCCGCTGCAGCACTAGCGGCCTTGCAAGAGGAACTCCAACGCCAGCGTGAAGTCCAGACCCGCATGCTGAACTTCATGACTTCCGTGGACACCCGCCTGACCACGCTACAAGCGGCAGTCACGTCTACAACATCCCAAGCCGCCACTAGTCAAGCCACGTCCCCCGCTCCCGTGGCCGCTTCTTCGGATGCTTCCAGACTGCGTTTGGCCTCACCACCCCGGTACGCCGGAGATCCCAAGACCTGCAGGGGGTTTATAAACCAATGCTCCCTCCACTTCACGCAGCTGCCACATCTGTTTGCCTCCGACCAAGCCAAGGTCGCCTTCATCATGTCTCACCTGGAGGGCGAGGCACTGGCGTGGATGAACCCGTTGTGGGAGAAGGAGGACCCTATGACCAAGGATCTCCAAGAGTTCCTGCAGGCCTTCCGCAGCACCTTTGACGAGCCGGGACGCGCCTCTGCGTCTGCTTCATCCCTCCTCCGCTTACGTCAAGGAACACTGACGGTGGGCCAATACGCCATCCGTTTCCGCACGTTGGCTTCTGAACTCGGGTGGAATAATGAGGCCCTAACAGCCGCCTTCTGGGAAGGACTCTCGAGTCGCATCAAAGATGAGTTGGCGGGTCGTGACGTGCCCTCCACCCTAGATGCCCTGATTGCCCTAGCAACTCGAGTGGACATTCGTTTTCAGGAGCGCTCCAAAGAGCTGTCTCGGGAGAGACGTCCGGTACGGCATTCCCCTCCTCCACAGAAGTCCTCCGTATCGCAGTCAGCAACAGCTGGGATTCCCGTCCAAAAGCCCATACAACCTATCCGACGACCTCCGGTTCCAGAGAACCTACCGGAACTGCCCTCGGCCTATTGGTCCTTCGCAGACGTTTTTGACAAGAAGGAGTCTGAGGTACTTCCGCCACACCGTCCCTACGATTGTGCCATCGACCTGCTCCCAGGAACAACACCACCTCGAGGACGGATATATCCGTTGTCTCCGGCCGAAACCAGGGCCATGTCTACCTACATCACAGAGAGCCTGGCAAAAGGATTCATCCGGAGATCCTCCTCTCCTGCGGGAGCAGGCTTCTTCTTCGTGAAGAAGAAAGAGGGTGACCTACGCCCATGCATCGACTACCGGGGTCTGAATCAGATCACCGTCAAAAACAAGTACCCTCTGCCGCTCATCCCCGAATTGTTCGACCGGCTCAGGGGAGCCCGTGTGTTCACCAAGCTGGATCTTCGGGGTGCCTACAACCTAGTTCGTATCCGCTCTGGGGACGAATGGAAGACCGCGTTTAATACTCGCGATGGGCACTATGAATACTGCGTGATGCCCTTCGGCCTGTGTAACGCACCAGCTGTCTTCCAAGAATTGGTGAACGACATATTCCGGGACCTCCTCTACGTCTGTGTCGTAGTTTATCTGGATGACATCCTTATCTTCTCTCCAGACCTCCAGACCCATAGAGAGAACGTACAGCTGGTTCTACAAAGACTGAGGGAGAATCGTCTTTACGCCAAATATGAGAAATGCGTCTTTGAGCAGTCTTCTCTCCCTTTCCTGGGATACATCATATCGGGCACTGGACTGCAGATGGATCCAAAGAAGGTCTCCTCCATACTCAACTGGCCTCCTCCTTCTGGACTGAAGGCAATCCAACGGTTCCTGGGATTCGCCAACTACTACCGCCAGTTTATCCCTCACTTCTCTGCCCTGACTGCTCCTCTCTCCGCTTTGACCAAAAAGGAGGCTAATCCAAAGGACTGGTCACCTGCAGCCGACGCCGCGTTTTGCTCCCTGAAGCGAGCATTTGCCTCCGCTCCTGTACTCCATCGTCCGGAGTTAAACCGCCAGTTCACCTTGGAAGTGGATGCCTCCTCCTCGGGAGCTGGAGCAGTGCTCATGCAGAAATCCTCCTCCGGCAAGATGGTGACTTGCGGTTTCTTCTCCAAGAGCTTCTCAGCGCCGGAACGTAATTACACCATCGGTGACCGAGAACTATTGGCGGTCAAACTGGCTCTGGAGGAGTGGCGCTACCTCCTGGAAGGAGCAGTGTACCCCGTGATTATCTACACGGACCACAAGAACCTGGAATACCTGCGGTCCGCTCAGCGACTGAACCCACGGCAAGCCAGGTGGTCCTTATTCTTTGCCAGGTTTGACTTCCAGCTCCATTTCAGACCCGCGGACAAGAATGTACGCGCTGATGCCTTGTCTAGGTCTTTCGTGCCCATGGAGCAGGAGGAAGAGACTACCCAACCTATCATCCCTCCTAGCAAGATTATTCCGGTGGCCCCTGTCACTCTGGCCCAGATACCGCCCGGAAAGACCTACGTCTCTGAAACTGACAGGCAAAAAGTGTTACACTGGGGTCATGCCTCCAAAACAGCCGGTCATGCAGGCCAGAAGAGAACATGGGGTGCGATTGTACGCCATTACTGGTGGCCATCCCTTCGCACGGACGTCGCTGCTTATGTCTCTGCCTGCTCCTCTTGTGCCAGGAACAAGACGCCCAAACACCTGCCCTATGGCCGTCTTCTGCCGGTGCCTATACCCTCAGTTCCGTGGCAACACATAGCGATGGATTTTATTACGGACTTGCCATTATCCTCCGGACACACAGTCATATGGGTCGTGGTGGACCGGTTCTCCAAAATGGCTCACTTCGTCCCTATGGCCGGACTGCCCTCTGCTCAGGAACTCGCGGAAGCCTATATACATCACATCTTCCGCTTGCATGGCTTTCCATCCCACATCGTGTCCGACAGAGGAACTCAGTTCACCTCCCGCTTCTGGAGGGCGCTCTGCAAGCATCTGGGAGTAACTCTGGACTTTTCTTCCGCATACCATCCTCAGTCTAATGGCCAAGTGGAGAGGGTCAATCAAATCTTGACATCCTTCTTACGTCACTATGTCAACGCCCATCACGACGACTGGTCCACGCTTCTGCCTTGGGCTGAATTCTCACATAACCACCATATCAGTGAGTCGTCCTCCAAATCTCCCTTCCATGTCGTTTACGGACTTCAGCCCTCCGTTCCATTGCCTATATCCCCTTCTTCGGATGTCCCTGCGGCTGATACTGTAGCCCGTGACTTCGCTACCATTTGGGACTCTGTCAAGGCGTCCCTTGGACGCGCTTCCCAGTGGATGAAGAAACACGCTGACAAGAGGCGTCTGGACCCTCCGTGTTTCTCTCCTGGTGACCTGGTCTGGCTTGCTTCCCAGTACATCCGATTGAAGATACCTTCCTACAAGCTGGGTCCTCGCTACATCGGGCCGTTTAAGGTCCTCAGCAAGATCAATGAGGTCTCCTACAAGCTGCAGCTCCCGGCCACGATGAGGATACCCAACTCATTCCACGTCTCCCTGCTCAAGCCGGTTGTCCTTGGTCCCTTCTCCGCTGCTGCCAGTCCGGCTCCTCCACCTATTGCCGATGACGACATCTATGCGGTAAGGGATATCGTGGCCATGAAGACTGTTCGAGGCCGACAGTTCTTCCTGGTGGACTGGGAAGGGTATGGTCCTGAGGATAGGTCCTGGGAGCCCAGGGAGAACGTGGGCACTCCTCTGATCCGTGCCTTCATGTCCCGGTTGCGGGGAGGGGGGCGTGGGGGGGGGGTACTGTCACGCTCCCCGGGTCCTCTGCTCCGCTCCCCGGGTCCTCAGCCCCGCTCCCCGGCTCACCTGCCACGCTCCCCGCTCTCCAGCCTCCGGTCCTCGTCCTTCCCAGGCCCCCTGGTCCCCGACCGCGGCGTCCGACGGCTTCCCAGGCCCTGGCCGGCTCCCCTGCGTCCTCTTCTCAGCCTCCTTCCCTGGCTTCTGGCACCCGGGCTGCGCGCATGCGCATTAGGGCGCGCGCGCGGTCACTGACCCTTTCTTAAAGGGCCAGCGTCCATTAACAGGTAATGAGGCTAATCAGGTACAGGGTATAAAGGGGTGTATTGTCCAAGGGGGCGGGGCCTGATCTTCGTGTTCCCTAAGCTAGGAGTCAGGTCTCCTGGTGTTTCAGTGCGTGTACTCACCTATCTCTCTTTGTAGAGCCGTGCTTGCTTCGCCATCCAGTCTGCCGTATCCTGAACCCCGAACGCTGTCCTTCTGCCATCCTGACAGTCCGCACCATCTCGGATCCCTGCGGTGACCCGTCATCTTGCTCCCAAGGTTCCGGACCCCGCCTGACATCATCTCGGCTTCCGAACCTGAGCTGCGTCACCCGGACTACCACCCGTAACTCCGTGGTCCCAGGGACTTCTCCGCTATTCCCGTGTGCAAGGACTGTTCGGCTGTTTCTAGTGTTCCAGCTGCCGGACTCTTTCCTACCATCTACGAGTTCGGTCCAGTGGATCCACCTCCTGGGCCTGCCCGCACACCTGGCCGTGACACCTGTGCTCATAAGACATTGGATAACAACCTGTGGGGTCCACGGTTTGTTGTTGCCTCTTGAAAAAGTAAGAAATATGATGCTAAAGCAACATTTTTGTGAAAAAAAATGAAAATATTCAATATGGCAACCTAAGCTTATCAAATTCTGTGAAGTACTCTTGGATTCAAACTGCTAATATACACCTAGATAAAAGCCTTGAGGTGTCTTGTTTCCAGAATGGGGTCACTTGTGGGGGACCTCCACTGTTTAGGCACCTTAGGGGCTTTCCAAATGCAACATAGCGTCCGCTAATGATTCCAGCCAATTGTGCAGTCAAATGGCGCTCCTTCCCTTCCGAACCCTGCTGTGCACTCAAACAGTTGATTTTCATCACACATAAGGTATCAGCATACTCAGGAGAAATTGCACAATAAATCTTATGCTGAAATTTTTCCTTTTACACTTGTAAAAAAAAAAGCTATCTGGTTGAAGTAACAATTTTGTGGTAAAAATGTATTTTTTTATTTTAACAGCTCAACATTATAAACTTCTGTGAAGCACCTGAGGGTTCAGGGTTCTCACCAAACATCTAGATAAATTCCTTCAGGGGTCTATTTTCCAAAATGGGGCCACATGTTGGGGAGCTTCACTGTATAGACACCTCAGGGGCTCTCCTAATGCAACATAGCGTCCGCTATTGATTCCAGCCAATTTTGCAGTCAAATGGCGCTCTTTCCCTTCCGAGCCCTGTCATGCGCCCAGCCCAAACAGTTGATTTCCACCACATATAAGGTATCGCTAAACTCAGGAGAAATTGCACAATAAATTTCATGGTGATTTTTTTCCTGTTACCCTTGTGAAAAAAAAAAGCTACCTGGTTGAAATAACAATTTTGTGGTAAAATTTTATTTTTTTATTTTCATGGCTCAACGTTATAAAATTCTGTGAAGCACCTGGGGGTTCAGGGTGCTCACCAAACATGTAGATAAATTCCTTGAGGGGCCTAGTTTCCAAAATGGGGTCACTTGTGCGGGGTTTCTGCTGTTTAGGTACCTTAGGGGACCTCCAAATGCGACATGGTGCCCGCAATCTTTTTCAGCCAAATTTCCTTTCCAAAATTCAAATATTGTTCCTTCCGTTCCAAGCCCTCCCATTTGTCCAAACAAAGGTTTCAGACCACATGTGAGATATCACCGCGCTCATAAAAAAGTGGGTAACAAACATTGAGGTCAAATTTTTGGAATTACCTCTTGAAAAAGTGAGAAAATTGATGCTAAAGCAACATTTTTGAGAAAAATATTAACATTTTCAATATGACAACGTAACGTTAACAAAATCTGTGAAGTACCTGTGGATCCAAAATGCTCTCTATACCCCTAGATAGAAGCCTTGAGGGGTCTAGTTTCTAAAATGGCATCGTTTGTGAGGGGTTTCTTCTGTTTAGGTACCTTAGCGGACCTGTAAATGCAACATGGTGCCCGCAATCTATTTCAGCCAAATTTGCTTTCCAAAATTCAAATATTGCTCCTTCTGTTCCGAGCCCTCCCATTTGTCCAAACAGAGGTTTCTGACTAGAGATGAGCGAGTATGCTTGTTACTACTCTTTACTCGCACGAGTATCACTGTACTCGGGCTACTCGGCGGGGACCGAGTAATCTCGCGATACTCGTGCTGTACTCGTGGTCTTCATGTTGGCGCTCTTTTTAGAGCCAGCCCTTATGCAGGGATTGGCTGGCAGACCAATGCAATGCCACAGCCCTGTTGTGGAATTGCAGTGATTGGCCGGCCCTCACAGCATGACCGTGCCTTTAGCCCGACACTTCCCCGCTCGGCTACGGCCCCTCCCGCACTCCACTCCGCGTGTATATATATATGCACGCTTACACACACACGTACGTTTTTTTATTTAATTTACAGTTTTATGGTTTCTACATGCTGCCGGTGGTCATTTCACAAAAATACTCGGGTCTCCCATAGGATAACATTGGGCTCGTTGCTCGGGCCGAGTACACGAGTATCTTGGGAGGCTCGGCCCGAGCCTCGAGCACCCGAGCTTTTTAGTACTCGCTCATCACTATTTCTGACCACATGTGGGGTATCAGTGCATTCATAACAAAGTGGGGAACAAGTTTTGTGGACCATTTTGTTGTGTTATTTCTTCTAAAAGTGAATAAATTTGGGTTAGAGCAACATTTTTAGGTAAAATTTAATTTTTGCTTTTTTTCAATCCACATTGCTTTTGTTCATGTGAAGCACCTGAAGGGTTAATAAACTTCTTGAATGTGGTTTTGAGTACTTTGGGGGATGCAGTTTTTAGAATGGTGTCACTTTTGGGTATTTTCTGTCATCTAGGCCTATCGAAGTCACTTCAAATATGATGTGGTCCCTAAAAAAATGGTTTTGTAAATTTTGATGTAAAAATGAAAAATCGCTGATAAACTTTGAACTCTTCTAACTTCCTAACAAAAAAAAAATATTTTTCCAAAATTGTGCTTATGTAAAGTAGACATGTGGGAAATGTTATTTATTAACTATTTTGTGTCACAGAAATCTCTGGTTTAACGGTATAAAAATTCAAAAGTTGAAAATTGCTAAATTTTCAAAATTTTTGCCAAAATTCAATTTTTTTCATAAATAAACACAAAAAATATTGTCCTAAATTTGGTACTAACATGAAGTCCAATATGTGACGAAAAAACAATCGCAAAATCACCGGGATCCGTTGAAGCGTTCCAGAGTTATAACCTCATGAAGTGACACTGGTCAGAATTGCAAAATTTGGTCTGGTCATTAAGGTGAAAATTAGCTCCGTCACTAAGGGGTTAATACAGGTAATGAGTGGAGAGTAATGAAAAAATAACAGGTCTGTGAGAGCCAGAGTTCTTGCTGGTTGGAAGGTGTTCAAATACTTATTTCATATAATAAAATGCAAATTAATTATTCAAAAATCATAAACTATGATTTTCTGGATTTTTTTGGGAGGGAATCTGTCTGTCACCGTTGAAGTTACCTACAATAAAAATTACAGACCTCTATATACTTTGTAGGTGGGAAAAAGTGGAAAATTGTCAGCATATAGAACACTTATTTTCGCCACTGTATGTGATATACAGTAGTACACATTTTATTGGATTTTGGAGCTGGATTTTCACATTTTATTCTTGAGGCTATTCATGCTCTCCAGAGTGTCTCTTCATGCTCCATGTGTGTTCAATCACTTCAGGTGAGCTTACTACTTTTCTTTTTTTCTAACTGGCAAGTCAGTAGGCATACCAATAGTTGGATTAGTAGAATCATCATGAAAGTTTCCCAATTTTCTGATATGTGGCTTCAAAACCACTGCATTACTATAATGCTAGAAAGTTTGAATATTATATATACAAGGAAATAATTAATGACAAAGTATGCAGTAAGTGCCCCCTAGTGGTGACTGCAGACAGGTAGATATTTGGCTTTTGGATGAAATTTCAGGAAGATCCTAAAATGCTCTCTAACCCTTTCAGGTTAACTTAATGTGGCTTTCTCTAAACCTTTAAATGCACATGGCTAGCTAGCTGTTCAATGTTTCAGGACTTTTTGCACAACTTGCTGTTCTGTAACAAGGAGCTTAAAAATTCCCAATAGGTGTTTGATTCATGAATCGCTCAATTAGAATTGGTCTTTAAACAGTCCTTCTCATCATGCTATTCACATTTTGACATCATGAGACGCAGACAATACCTAACAATTGATCAACAGTACCTCGCCATTGCGAGGCTTCATGCAGGATATTCTCAGATGGAAGTAGCTTATAGAGTCCCAGAGTGTCATCAGCAGGTTGTACAGAGATACAGAGAGACTGTAAGGGGTACTTTGCACGCTGCGACAGCGCTAGCCGATGATAGCGATGCCGAGCGCGATAGTATCCGCCCCTGTCGCAGCTGCGATATCTTCTGATAGCTGCCGTAGCAAACATTATCGCTACGGCAGCTTCACACGCACTTACCTGCCCTGCGACGTCGCTCTGGCTGGCGACCCGCCTCCTTCCTAAAGGGGCGGGTTGTGCGGTGTCACAGCGACATCACACGGCAGGCGGCTAATAGAAGCGGAGGGGCGGAGATGAGCATGACGTAAACATCCCGCCCACCTCCTTCCTTCCTCATTGCAGCCGGGACGCAGGTAAGGAGATGTTCCTCGCTCCTGTGGCTTCATACACAGCGATGTGTGCTGCCGCAGGAAGGAGGAACAACATCGTACCTGTCGCTGCAGCGACATTATGGAAATGCCCGACACTACACCAATCATACAATTTCGACACTTTTGCGCTCGTTAACCGTAGTAAAAAGGATTCACATACTCCGATGTCGACAACGACGCCGGATGTGCGTCACTTTCGATTTGACCCCACCGACATCGCAGCTGCGATGTCGTAGTGTGCAAAGTACCCCTAAGTGTCAGAGAAAGGCGGAGAAATGGATGTTCTTTGGCCACTTCCCACACTAATGACCGCTTAATTGTAAACAATGCCCTCAACTCAATGCAAACAACTTTCTAACATTATAGTAATACAGTGGTTTTGAAGCCACATGTCAGAAAATTAGGAACCTTACATGATGATTCTACTAATCAAACTATTGGTATGCCTACTGACTTGCCAGTTAGAAAAAAGAATAGCAGTAAGTTCACCTGAAGTGAATGAACTGGATGATGAATGCCACACAATGAAAGGCATATTTAAAAGAGATAAAAGACACCCAAGTGTCATGTCAGACCATTTGAAACCATTTGCATAAACATGGTCTGTGTGCCAGATGATCTGTTGGCACAGGTGCCATCATCTTTCACGGGACAGGGGGCATCTCTGCTATATGATGGACCAGTGGGCCTCGGTGCTGGTCACTGATGAAAGTCAAATAAGTTGCTGAGCATAAACGATGGCCGCCAAGGCTGTTGGAGACATTAAGGAGAGCAATGTGCATCAGCCACTATTGTCATCAGATGAGCCTTTGGTGGTGGTGGTGTTACAGTATGGGCAGGTGTGCTCATATACTCTGTGAATGGTACAGATACAATTCCCTACTACTTGAATAACATCATTAATCCAGTCAATTGGTGATGACATCACCATTGCATGCTTCTAATTAAATGCCCTACTGTCATGTTAATATATCACTGCACTGTGAACTTTTTACATTTTCCATAAATTTGACCCAAAAGCCAAATATGCATAACTGTTTGTGAGTACCGTGTTGGTATATATACATTTATACACACAAAAAAGACTATCGGCACACCCTAGTTTTTTTTAGATGATTTGCATATAAAAATGGCCATTTCCATACCTGCCCAGTAGCCATGTGTTGGCAACCTCATTGTACTGGATCCTACTCTATTCTACTGCCTCTATCTGGGTTTAAAAAAAACTTACATGTATAGGTGGGTGCACAGCTAGTCAATTGGACATCCCTCCATATTTAATACAAAGATACAAAAAAGACTAACAATACTCCCAATAGTGTGAATAGGTGCGCATCTGATCATAATATATTGACAGAAAAGAAGGGAACAGCCACACACTGAAATGCCAAAACTTTAAACTGCTGAAAAATATCTAAAAAAACCTTTTTTTTTTTAGGTGTTTTGCATATAAAAATGGAAATTTCCATACCTGCCCAGTAGCCACGTCATGGCATCCTCCTTATACTGGATCCTACTTTATCCTACTGCCTCTGAGTAGCGGTGACAGGAACCAGGAAGTTCCTGCTTCGTCGCTATGGATGCTGATGCCTGGAGTGGAGCGGAGCGGCGCGGCACACTACAGGACCCAGGAGACCGGCGATGAAACGGAAGGTACACATATTATATGCTCACCTTACCTTCCATTTCACCGCCGGCCTCATGGTACTTGTAGTTCGCCGCGATGTACCCGGGAACTACAAGAACCATGAGGCCGGCGGTGGAACGGAAGGTAAGGTGAGCATAATACTATATGTGTGTGCATGCGTGTGTGTTTGTGTGTGTGTTTGTGCGTACATGTGTGTGTTTCTGTGGACTGCAAGTGCGGGTTAGAGCGTGGTGGCTGTACGAAACCGGAAGTGTGTGCGGTGAGGATTTCACTCATACAGCAAAGCTTTCTCGTAAAGCGGGTTACAAATTTACAGAAAGCTTTGCTTGTTAAGCGAAATTCTCGTTAAGTGGGTTACTCGTTAAGCGAGGTACCACTGTATATTACTTGTTAAATCCATGAAAATCTTCTATAGCTAAGATTATAATAATATAATAATAATATAATATTTATTCATATATATATATATATATATATATATATATATATATATTCATTTATATTTATAGATTATTAATGTATTGTACATGTGGTTTAAATAGAAAGCTTCATTGGTGAAACTAGTTCAATTGGGTATAATGACTGGGAGTCAGATGTAACATTTGCTAAAATTCTAAAAACCAATAAACAAAGTAATATTTTTTTTTCTTGGTGGTATGCTGCAAAAATGCAAAAGAAGTTAATAAGGGTTCTGATTACCCCCATTGCGGTGCCGCATAGAAACAATTTAATTAGTTGACAAATGCTCATATTCTGCATAATTTTCACAACGCTGGTGTTAAATTGATACAAAATCTGACAATACAATGGAATATTTACGCCTACAAACATTATGTTTTGTGAGCAGGGAATGTAATTACAAACACATTTTCTGCATATGAGAAGGTGTTGTGGGTTCCAGCATTTGGCAAGAATTGTAAAATGTGTGAAAACAAACACTCTACACTTTAAAATAACACAGCATGAGTCATTGTTGCTTCACTGCAAAGCAGCCCAGCACTGACACTCAAGGTATAGCAGAGCCATCGTGTTAGTTTTCACATAAAATGTAGTAAAAAGATGTTACAGTGATTTTTAGAAATGACATTTGATTTTTTTTTTCTCTCCGGCAAATAACAGTCTTTCCCTTGTATGTCTGTATTTTGCAGCTTGAAACATCTGTGGCACAGAATATAGGATTATGCCGTGAAACCTTGGATAAAACACAATATTCATTTGTCGGTAACTACAGAGTTCATAGCAGATGCTTTAGAGGAAACAGATGATGCACTTTCGGCTAATAATTACCTTCTGCATTCTGTGTATTCATTAAATAATATTAAATTGATTTATCTCGTTAAGCCATCAGCGCTTTTTGTTTTTTAATTTACAGTTTTAGGAATTATTATTTGACCCTGCATGACAATACATTGACATATAGACATCTTTACATTGGATATATGTAAAAATGACCAAAACACAGAAGAAATAAATCATTCAGTAAAAATCATCGGAAGATGTAGGTTTTATCAGAGCCAACATGCTCTAAGTGGAAATGAAATGTTGTTGACAAGTGGATCTGAAATAACTGTGTTACAAAATAGTGTAATGGGACAGATGACAGGGTCTTAAAGAAAAACATTCCGATGTAGCCAAGCTGAATGTCATTGATTGGTTCCTTTGTGCATTGCTAGAATATATTCCCCTGCAGATTACAGCTAATTAATAGGGATTTTTGAACTTTTGAAATTCAAATCGCCAAAGTTGGCAAATATTTTACAAAGAGTTTGAATTGCAAGAAATTGATTTACCTCAAATTGCAATTATTGTCTCCTATTGCCCTGAAAAGCTGTGTGTAACACTCTGAGATTACTTAGGACTGTATCAAAAACTTTTTCAAGCTCTTTAGTAATGTAAAAGTGACCTTACTATTAAAAACGGACAATAGCTTGGTAGTAAACAAAAGCCCATAGTAGACTAAAGCGGGGTTTACACGCTACGATATCGTTAATGATTTATCGTCGGGGTCACGGTGTTTGTGATGCACATCCGGCTTCATTAACGATGTCGCAGTGTGTGAAACTTTTGAGCGACCTTAAACGATCGCAAAAGCGGTCAAAATCGTTTGCCACGGAGAGGTCGTCCTGAAACAAAAAATCGTTTTCTACTTATTAGCGATGTTGCTCCTCGTTCCTGCAGCTGCACACATCGCTATGTGTAACACCGCAGGAGCAACGAACATCTCCTTACCTGCCTCCACCGTTAATGCGGAATGAAGGAGGTGGGCGGGATGTTACGTCCCGCTCATCTCCGCCCCTCCGCTTCTATTGGATGCCTGCCATGTGATGTCGCTGTAACGCCACACGAAACGCCCCCTTAGAAAGGAGGCAGTTTGCCGGCCAGAGCGACGTTGCAGGGCAGGTAACTCCGTGTGACGGGGGTAAGCGAGGTTGTGCGCCACAGGCAGCGATTTGCCCGTGTCGCACAACCGACGGGGGTGGGTACGATCACTTGCGATCTCGCTAGCGAGATCGCAGCGTGTAAAGCCCGCTTTTAGTCTCATCTAATTGCTTTATTTTCTCACCGTAGAAAAGGTATCAATGTAAATATAAGAGTTGGTGCAAATTGATTCATTGGAATTAGTCAGTAATCTGCTCGCTGGACAGGAACCCTGAGAACTGTATCCTACCTCCCAATATCCAAGGCTCTTTGTTTTGATTGGCTGGCCTGATGAGATGTAGCGCCAGGACGACTAATCAAAAAAAGAGCCGCGGATTCCATCAAGCAGGAAGATCTTAGAGCTTCCAGGTATTGACCATAGATTACTAACGTAGCCAGTGGACTAGGTCCTGTGAATCATTCTGCACCAACTCTTCTAAGCATTTGATATCAGTGGATGTTTTAAATTCAAATTCCCTGACACGAGCTTGTTGTACGGTGAGCAAAAGTTGCACAATTCTTTATATTGGAAATCTTATAATTACTCAGAAAATACATGTAGGCAAAAAAAGAGAAAAACAGAGAAAACCACGCAGACTATAAGAGCTTACACTCTACAGGACAGAGAGAGATAGGATCCTGCTGAGCATAAGAGCTTACACTCTACTGGAGAGAGGACCCTGCTGACCATAAGAGCTTACACTCTACTGAAGAAAGGACGCTGCTGACCATAAGAGCTTACACTCTACTGGAGAGAGGACCCTGCTGACCATAAGAGCTTACACTCTACTGAAGAAAGGACCCTGCTGACCATAAGAGCTTACACTCTACTGGAGAGAGGACCATGCTGACCGTAAGAGTATACACTCTACTGGAGAGAGGCCCCTGCTGATCATAAGAGCTTACACTCTACTGGAGAGAGGACTCTGCTGACCATAAGAGAAAACACTCTACTGGAGAGATGACCCTGTTGACCATAAGAGCTTACACTCTACTGGAGAGAGGACTCTGCTGACCATAAGAGCAAACACTCTACTGGAGAGAGGACCCTGTTGACCATAAGAGCTTACACTCTACTGGAGAGAGGACCCTGCTGACCATAAGAGCAAACACTCTACTGGAGAGAAGACCATGCTGATCATAAGAGCTTACACTCTACTGGAGAGAGGACCCTGCTGACCATAAGAGCTTACACTCTACTGGAGAGAGGACCCTGCTGACCATAAGAGCAAACACTCTACTGGAGAGAAGACCCTGCTGATCATAAGAGCTTACACTCTACTGGAGAGAGGACCCTGCTGACCATAAGAGCTTACACTCTACTGGAGAGAGGACCCTGCTGACCATAAGAGCATACACTCTACTGGAGAGATGATCCTGCTGACCATAAGAGCTTACACTCTACTAGAGAGAGGACCCTGCTGATCATCCCTGCTGACCATCAGAGTTTTTGCCCTACATAAGAAAGAGAGACGACTCAGCTGACCATAAGAGCTTACACTCTACAGGAAGGAGAGAGTCTTACCCATTGACTCTGGAGATGGAAAATAACTCTGCTGTACACATTGGGCTCCACTTGGAATCGCTGGTCTGTGATGGCCCCGGTACTGACCCCCACTGTACATGGTGTGATAATCCCTAAAATGTGATAGCTGCAGGGCATTATTGGGAGACCCCGGTGGCCAGAATATGGACATTCGTCGCTGTCTGATGTTTCAGCAGTGTGGGAAATGATACCTTTTTCTCTTCTTGCGAACTGCAAAGCAAATGCAAAGTATTCGAATTTCTGTAAAATTGTGAATCTGACTCGAATTCGACATCTCTGCTGAACACAATTTACAACAGATCTAATGCATACTTCATGAAAATCCCTTAGGGACAGCTGCTTGTTTTTGTTCATTTCATTAATAATGAATAGGATTTCGTTTAGAGTTCATACTCCTTTTAATGGACACTATTTATTACTCTGTACCTTTCTTTTTTTAAAGCCCATTTTCATGTCGCTTTCCAATTTATAATAGGATTGTAGCTCTTCCAAGCCCGGCAACCTCTGATTTGTGAGAACAAAGAGCAGTTACTTCTGGTCAGTTGCACCCTGTAATCCCGATGGATCGCTGGGTTTAAATGTAGAATTAGCCGCTGTCTATGTAGAATTATGTTAAACATGGACTAGATTGAAAATCAATAATCTGTGTAAGTAGCCGGCCCTCGAGTCCCTTAATGAAGCTCAACTGCATTTCATAGAGTGGTGGGAGATAGATCATTTATTTCCTTTTTAACAATTCTTCTTTTTTTTTTTTTTACAATTGTTTCAAAAAATATTTTAATTTTACATTTTCCATTAAAAATATGAAGAATATTTAAATTCCAAGAGACTAGTATATTATAAAATATATAAATTACTAGGACTATTACATCGTCTGCTGTTTTAGCAGTGGTGGTGCCTGCTGTAGTGATGGCGTTCTATCCATCAGTCTTGTGACCACTGCAGCTAATCACTGGCCTCAGTGGTGAAGTTTGCATCTATGGCACATGACCACTGGCACAAGAGATTGGGTGCAGAAGACATGTCTATGGGGTGTCACCATTGTAAGATTTGCAAAAATTAAGGGGGCTTTATACGCAGCAACATCGCTAGCAATGTCGCTGGTGAAAGCACCGCCCCCGTCGGTTGTGCGTCACCGGCAAATCGCTGCCCGTGCCACACAACATCGCTAGGACCCGTCACACGGACTTACCTGCCTTGCGACGTCGCTGTGGTCGGCGAACCGCCTTCTTTCTAAGGGGGAGGTTCATTCGGCGTCACAGCGGCGTCACTAAGCGGGCGCCCAATAGAAGCGGAGGGGTGGAGATGAGCGGGCGGAATATCCCGCTCACCTCCTTCCTTCCTCATTGCCGGTGGCCGCAAGTAAGGTGTTGTTCCTCGTTCCTGCGGTGTCACACATAGCGATGTGCGCTGCCGCAGGAACAACGAACAACCTGCGTCCTCAACAACCAACGATTTTTTGAAAATGAACGACGTGTCAACGATGGGCAATTTGGGGAGTATTTTCCATCGTTAACACCCGCTCGTTGTTGTCACATGCAATGACGTCGCTAACGATGCCGGATGTGCATTACAGAATCCGTGACCCCAGCGATATATCGTTAGATACGTCGTTGCGTGTAATGGGGCCTTTACTAGATCTGCATGAAAGTCTCCAAGTATATAATGGTTACTTCTTTAGCTATTAGGGCAGTTTCCACTGGAGGTTTTTTTATATGGATTTTGATGCGGATTTGATGAAAGCACGCCATTCCCTGCCCCATTGGCAGCCCCTTGATGTGATTGCTGGGTGCCAATGGGTTGTCAGGACAGTTGGGGTTCAGCTGATGACCACTACCACTGTCCCATAAAAAGTAAAGCGTAAGAAAAAAATTGGTATTCTCCAAAATAGCATAAAATCCAATTTATTGAAACATATTATTTATTATTTCTCTAGTAAAGCGTAAAACTTGGCACTCAGATATAATGAAAGTAATGTTGATACTTAAAGGAAATCCAAACAGAACTAGCACAGACGTTTCGGTCGAACACTGGACCTTCATCAGTAGGCAGTTTGTAAAGTTTAGATAGAGAGCAAGCTCTATATAAATATTGCGGAATCACAGCTGTGGATACCACACTTCTCATATAGCACATGCTCTCCTTGGGACCTATCTAAACTTTACATACTGCACACTGATGAAGATCCAGTGTTGGACCGAAACTTCATAGTTGTGTTTGGATTTCCTTAACTAAATTACTGTCACCATATCTGAATCGCAAGCCTAAAGGGTACTTTACATGCTGCAACATCGCTAGCGATAGCCAGCGATGTCGTGCGCGATAGCACCCGCCCCCGTCGTTCGTGCGACATTTGGTGATCGCTGCCATAGCGAACATTATCGCTACAGCAGCGTCACACGCACATACCTTTTCAGCGACGTCACTGTGACCGCTGAACAATCCCTCCTTCAAGGGGGAGGTGCGTTCGGCGTCATAGCAACGTCACTGCGGAGTCACGGTCGCCCAATAGCAGAGGAGGGGCGGAGATGAGCGGCCGGAACATGCTGCCCACCTCCTTCCTTCCTCATTGCCGATGGACGCAGGTAAGGAGACGTCGTTCCTGCGGCGTCACACATAGGGATATGTGACGCCGCAGGAACGACGAACAACCAGCGGCATGCACCACCAACGATATTTTGAAAAGGAGCGACGTGTTAACGATCAACGATTTTTGATGTTTTTGCGATCGTTGATCGTCGCTCCTTGGTGTCACACGCTGCGATGTTGCTAACAGCGCCGGATGTGCGTCACTAACAACGTGACCCCGACGATATATCGTTAGCGATGTCGCAGCGTGTAAAGCACCCTTTACTCTTTACTATTTATATGACTGGATCCTACTTGTGCACTGCCAACAGAAGTACCATGTTTCTCTACACCCTGTTGCGGCATTCACAGGAGATTGTGATTTCTGATATACAGGGTGGTGCTAATGCTGATGCTGACACTGATACTGATGCTTACTCTGATGATGATTCTGATGCTGAAGCCGATGTTGATACTGATGTTGATGCTGATGCTGACTGATTCTGATACTGACGCTGATGTTGATACTGATGCTGACACTGATGCTGATACTGATGTTGATGCTAATGTTGATGCTAATACTGATGTTGATGCTAATGTTGATGCTGATACTGATGTTGATGTTGATGCTTATGCTGACATTGATGCTGATTTTGATGCTGACACTGATGCTTATGTTGAAGCTGATGCTGGCGCTGATGCTGATTCTGATGCTGATGTTGATGCTGAAGTTGATGCTGATGCTGATGTTGATGCTGAAGTTGATGCTGATACTGATGTTGATGCTGATGTTCATGCTGACGTTGATGTTGATGCTGATGCCGACTCTGATTCTGATGTTGATACTAATGCTGACTCTGATGCTGATGCTGACATTGATGCTGATTCTGATGCTTATGCTGATGCTTATGTTGATGCGGATGCTGGCGCTGATGCTGATTCTGATGCTTATGTTGATGCTGATGTTGATGCGAATGCTGATGTTGATGCTGACACTGATGTTGATTCTGATGCTGATGTTGATGCAGATGCTGATGCTGATGTTGATGCTGATGCTGACATTGTTGCTGATTCTGATGCTAACTCTGATGCTTATGTTGATGCTGATTCTGATGATGCTGATTCTGATGCTGACGCTTATGTTGATGCTGATGTTAATGCGGATGCTGATGTTGATGCTAACACTGATGCTGATTCTGATGTTGATGCGGATGTTGATGCTGACACTGATGCTGATTCTGATGCTGATGTTGATGCTTATCCTGATTCTGATGCTGACGCTGCTGTTGATGCTGAAGTTGATGCTGATACTGATGTTGATGCTGATGTTGATACTGACGCTGATGTTGATGCTGATGCTAACTCTTATTCTGATGCTGATGTTGATACTAATGCTGGCGCTGATGCTGACGTTGATGCTGATTCTGATGCTGACGCTGATGCTTATGCTGATGCTATTGCTGGCGCTTATGCTGATTCTGATGTTTATGTTGATGCTGATTCTGATGCTGATGTTGATGCGGATGCTGATGTTGATGCGGATGCTGATGTTGATGCGGATGTTGATGCTGACACTGATGCTGATTCTGATGTTGATGCTTATCCTGATTCTGATGCTGATGTTGATGCTAATGCCCTGCTCTGTACAGCACAAGTGATTGAGTATGATGGTCTCAAGTCCCATACTAATAAAAACAATGAAAAGTGTAAAAAAAAAGGTTTAAAAATATGAAAAAACACAAGTTGAAATCCCCCTCCTTTTGCCCCATTGTAAATAAAACAATAAAAAATTAAAAAATACACATATTTGGTATCGCTGCATTTAGAAATGCCCGATCTATCAAAATATAAAATAAATTAATCAAATCTATAAAAGGCAAAATGAGAAAAAAAATCATAACACCAGAATTACTTCTATTTTTTATTGCAATAAAATTCAATAACAGGCGATCAAAACATCGCATGTACCCAAAAATTGTATAATTAATAACATCAGCTCAGAGAGCAAAAAATAAGCCATCATTAAGCCCCAGATCCAAAAAAATGAAAACATTACAGGTCTAGAAAAATGCCGACAAAAGTGCAATTCTTTTTTGTACAAATTTCAGATTTTTTTTCACCACTTAAATAAAAATAAAACTGTATGTTTGGTATTTATGAACCCGTACTGACCTGAGGAATCATACTACCAGGTCATTTTTACCATATAGTGAACATGGTAAATAAAAAAAAAAAAAAAAACGTTGAGGAATTTCACATTTTTTTGCATTTTCTCTGCACTTGGAATTTTTTCCCTTTTTCTAGTACAATATGGAGCAGAATGAATGTTGTCATTCAAAAGTACAACTAGTCCCTCAAAAAACATATGGCAATATTGACTGAAAACTAAAAAAGTTATGCGTCTCTTGGAAGAAGGAGGAGGAAAAATAAAAATGAAAAACAGAAAATCGCCAGGTGGTGAAGAGGTTAAATTTGTTGAAAGGTAAGGGTGGGCACATCTGTCATTTAAAGAAGACTTATTTATCAGGACAGAACCCTAAAATAGGAGCATATATTGATTTCTTTTTATTAGGACCTTTCTCATTGAACGAATATTAAAGGGAAACTGTCAGCAAGTTTTCTACTTATGGAAATACTGTGGCACGTTGGCTGTATAAGTGCTTGTTCTCCATTGTAAATTATACTTTTTTTTAGAGATCAGATGTGTCCATCATGAGAAACTTTGAGTAGAAACCGTGTGCAAATCAGGCTGGAAATGCACTTGGGGCGTGTCTACACTTGGAGGAAGTAGCCTGGTGCAGCATTTCAGAAGATCTGCAGCTTGGTGTATTGATATCAGTATGTGGGGCTTTCCACAGCTGGTACTGCGCTGATGTGCAGGTTATATAGGTGGCAAAAGTTCCAAAGGGCTGACCATTTTAGTATCTCAGCATATTATCACAGGATATTATCACAGCACGAAGAGCATAATAATATTGTAAGGACTTGTTTGAGATTACAGATATGTTGCTTTCTGTCACGGGGTCCTTCTCCCATATCACACAATCAACAGAGCGAGAGAGGGGTGAACAATCCAAAGATACTTTATTCCATGCAATCCAGAAGGCCTATAAAATAATCCACCACACAGAGGGTAAAATAGTCCAGGAACACGGATACAGTCCAGTAAGCGAAAAATGTCCAGGTCTCTCTGGGGTGCCTCAGCTTCTCCCACAGAGGATAAATCTACCTGCTTCTCTCTTCTCCTCCCACAGACTGAATAATCCCCCAGGTAAACAGAGAGTTTAGGTGAATTCCAGGCCCCCTTTCCCAGACTTAGAGACAAAAGCACGACAGTGGGTGATTAACCTGCAAACAGGACAATATAAACACAAGGTAAGAAAATAGTAACTGAGCTGAGCTAATTAACCTGCAGACAAGACAAGGAATACACAGAATGAATGGAGTAAGGCTCTTAAAATACAAATCTACACAAAATGTTATACAACCCACAATATCACACCATCACACTTTCTATTAGAAATAGTATCTCTCATAGGCTGTGATTAGTTTTGCCTCTCAGTTCCACACAAATAAATGCTGTAATACCAGTAGAAACCTATGAACAAGAGTGGCGCTGTTTGTGAAAGGAGCTATGTATTTCTACTATTTCTTTTATTTCTACTTAGGCCTATGTATTATAAATTTGCAGCCTTTCACCTGACATCTAATCAGAGTGATGAGCGATGACGTTCCTAAAGTCACCACTGATCACAGTCGTCAGGCCTTGCATGTGGCTCCTGCACAGAGTCTATGGAACCTCATTCTGAGGCTACGTAGTCTTTGATCATCAGAGTCGAGGAACATTGTGGAAAGCACTAGATTACGTCCAACCTGGGAACTTTGCTTTCTAGTAAATTGGTGAATGAGGGACAGTATCTTATTTTATTTCTCTAGTTTTAGTCTTTCAGGTTTTCTTCCCTTGAATACATTAGAATCCCCTAACTACATTGACTTGCATGTTATTTTTTTCTTTTAAAATCAATTGGTAAAATGGGGAAAAAGTCGGGGAATGTTTTTTAACAAGAAAAACTATTTTTGTTTGCTTTTTTTTATCTTTTTACTTACCATGTTAGTATTGGAGTTGTCCGATAGACGCCTCTCCTTTACGAACCCTCTGGCTTGATGCCAGCTGACACCACACAGCTGACATCAACCCCATAAACTATTACCTCAATTGCCACTGCACAAGAGCAATCAGGAAGAGCTAGGCAAAGTGCCAGAATTAGTGCAATTAATGAATGCGCCAATTCAGAGGTGGCTGTGGGCTGGTGTTTTTAGGCTGGGAAGGGCCAAATAACAATGGATAAACCTCATAAGCTATTACCCCAATTGCCACTACACAAGAGCAATCGGGAAGAGCCGAGCAAAATGCCAGAATTCATGCAATTGACGGAGGCGTCATTTCGGGGGTGCCTGTAGGCTTGTGATTTTAAGCGGGGAAGGGCCAAATATCCTTGGACATTCCCAGCCTGATAATACCAGCCCCCAGCTGTCAGCTTTACCTTAGCTGGCTAACAAAAATAGTGGGGACCAGATGTTATTTTTATTAAATTATTTATTTATGTAAAGTTAATAAAAAATAAATAGCTTTTGGTACCAAATGAAAGACACTCAACGGTGCAGGTTTATAATATATAGGAGAGTTGTGAATTGATATATCTGCATGATAACTTTCTATTTTATCTAATACCTTTCTATCATCTATCTACTTGTATCTTTATATTGTTTTTCCCTTTGAGATGTATACGAGAAAAAAAATCAGATGGTATGCAGATGGTCCGTTTTTTTTCACACACCCTCAGACTTGCAATGGCAAGTCTTGTCTGAAATACGTGGCCATATGCAGCATTTTTTATGTGGCCTGACTGCAGCTGAGAAAAATCTCGCAGATGACCTATGTCTCATTGAATAACATTGGCGCAAGTGCAATCCAAATTTTTTTTGCATTGCACTCGTCCGATTTATACGCATGTGGGAGCGAGGCCTAATACAAATGCCTATCACTTGGGTCTAAAGGGTGCTTTACACGCTGTGACATCGCTAGCGATTGCTAGTGATGTCGCGAGCGATAGCACCCGCCCCCGTCGTTCGTGCGACATGTGGTGATCACTGCCGTAGCAAACATTATCGCTACGGCAGCGTCACATGCACTTACCTGTTCAGCGATGTCGCTGTGGCTGCCGAACAATCCCTCCTTCAAGGGGGAGGTGCGTTCGGCGTCACAGCGACGTCACAGCGGCATCCCAAAACGGCTGCCCGATAGAAGAGGAGGGGAGGAGATAAGCGGTCAGAACATGCTGCCCACCTCCTTCCTTCCTCCTTTCCGATGGACGCAGGTAGGATGATGTTCGTCGTTCCTGCGGTGTCACACACAGCGATGTGTGGTGCCGCAGGAACGACGAACAACCTGCGGCATGAAACACCAACGACAATATGATTTGGAGCGACGTGTCAACGATCAATGATTTTTGCCGTTTTTGTGATCGTTGATCGTTGATCGTCGCGCCTAGCTGTCACACGCTGCGATGTCGCTAACGGCGCTGGATGTGCGTCACAAACACCATGACCCCGACGATATATCGTTAGCGATGTCGCAGTGTGTAAAGCACCCTTAAGAACTGCCGAAAGTGTATACATAGATTATAGATATCGGATTTGTCAAATTATCATCATATTCGGTCATTATAGATTGCAGTGAAAACTCCACAACCTCACAGCATTGGAGGGTTAAAAATGGCTGCATGAACAGTCTCCGATGCTCCCAACGTCCGATAGTCTCATTTAGTAAGAGCAATCCTGCCATACTGAAGGCACAGCAGTCACATCATGGGCAATTAGATTAATCAATATTGAACTGTTCATCAATGTACATGGGTTAATTTTGATGCTGATAAGTAGAAATAGGAAATGCCTAAAGCAAAAGGAGAAAACTAAGGAATCCGGTACGGCTTTCCAGCTCTGAGCGGCATCCACCCAGTGAGGTCATACCCGACATGGAAACATTATGCTGCAACCATAATTTATGGCAGCGATATTTTCCAAACTGAATTGTGTAAATGTCAAGGCGGATTAGACATGTTTCTGATATGTCTTTTTGCGCTACGTACTTGGAGAGATCTGTCTCTTTCTGGTTTGGCAATGTTCGTGCTATGCATTAGATATAACTGAAAAGAATTCAGGGCGACTGTAATAAATCTCATTATTGATTGGATCACGATACAATTCTGCTATATTGTATACAGACATAAAGCAATACTGCACCTAAAGTGACCCAACCACTGGACATGATCATAGCATAATTATATTACATTGTACTCAAAGAACACTACAACTCCCAGCATGACTTGACCTCTGGATATGCCTATAATACAATTATATTATACAATATATATGTTCTTATCACCTCAGAGAACATTATTTACCTACAGATATAGGATTATTCTGTGGGTAAATACTGCTGGTTGCTTAAACAAAACTGTGGCTACTGGGAGAAAATGAATTTATATCCTCCTTGGAGCTGCCAGCTTTCAATCATGGAGAGGCTACAGTCACTGATCACAGCATTGCATACTGTACTGTTACTGGGGGCTGTAAACACATTCCGGGACCGTGATTGACAGCTTTCTAAGCACAAATTCACTGCAGAGCAAGTTGTCAGTAGTATTGTGATGCTAGTCACTATTTACAGTAGTATAAATGGTAGAGTAGTGAGGAAAGCTGAGGTCTGGTAACAGGAGGACACGTATAGACAGAGATAGTACAAAAAGGTGTAGTTAGGTCACGATCTGAGGGTCAGAATTCCGGGGAAGGCACATAATGGATTCAGGGAGGAAACTGAGACGTGGTCAGGTAACGGTCTGAGGTCAAAAGCCAGGAGGTCACAACAGGAACAGGGAGCGAGCAGAGAGGAGTAAAACAACCTTCTGGGCTCAGAAAATAAGAATCAGAACACAGGCAGGAACACAGGTCAGCGGCACAACAACAGAACCAGAAATTATGACTGGCAAGGTTCTGGGAGAGCATGCTAAGTAAAGAAGCCTGAGCAATTACCATAAAGGAAGAACTCCGGAGTAATCAGCACCTCCCAGAACCAGCATGGAAGCCTGTACTGTCAATCAACCTGCCAGCCAGTAACACAGGAAAGTGCAGCAGAGCATCTCCAAGTGTGCAAGATGCTCTGCACATAGGAATCGTGACAAGTATAGTGAGTGGTGCTATGAGCGTTGACTCCATGCACACTCCATGACTGAAAGCTGGCGGCGCCCAGAAGAAATAAGGTTAATTTTCTCCTGGTAGCAGCACTTTCCGTGCAGTGGATGGATTGCATTGTAATGTTATTTACCTGCAGATTAACCCTATCTCTCCAGGTATGCAGCGTTAGTCAAGGTTCCCTTTAAACATCACAACTTCCATCAAAACATGACAATTTTCTTATAAGCTACGCATTGACATAGATAGAGTTTTATTTTACTGTATCCTCAATGTATCTTTATTATTCACTTGGCCCCAAAAAATAAAAATACTGAGATTTCTCTAATGGATATGTGAAATTGGGATGGAATTTAATAACAAAGACCAGAATTTGTAAAAGTAACAAATGATATTATCTTCCCGTTATGTACTATGTATTGCCAAATCTTCAATAGAGTAGACGGCTCAACATCGAATATGCTCCATTTAAAGCCATAGTATATGCTGTGGGACGCAGGCTACACCTCAAAAGCTATACTGACCGATTCGGACTGAATTCTTTTTGTGTGACAAAACATTAATTTTTCAAGGTATCAAGATAAATTTTTTATATTAATTTTGGGTATATATATATATATATATATATATATATATATATATATATATATATATATATATATACACGTGTGTGTGCAGTAGAGGAAAACTAGGTTTCACATTATACCGTACATTATGACTGTTGTGGGTGAAACAGAGGTCAGATTCTGGCCCGAGATGAAATTACTTTTCCTGGCTGTATTTTCCAAGCACTTGCAGTTTACAACACAAAGCAGCTTCATTCAGCAAAATTTTGGAGTGCAGCAAGATGTCAGCAAAGGTAGTAGATCAGAAAAGAAGCGAATAAGGAGTTGGACAAGTTGGCACCGGGGACCACGTTTCTTCCATCTCATTATAGCAGTGCCGCCCAATCATTTTCAGGCACCAATTACTCAGGTAAGGATTACAGAACTATCGCTTGGCAATTTTCTGGGGTGATCACTTACTGCTACGTACATGGCACTGTTATTAGGACAGTTGCTAACGAACAACTTCCCAAAATATCTTGAACATTTAGATATTAAAGAGGTGGTTCACTACTTATTATTCCAAGCCACATCGATGTAATGTTGAGAAACAAGACTTCTCTCAAATACCTTGTGTTGCTAATAGTGCCTGTGAGCGGCGCTATTGCAGACTGCTCATTCCCTTCTCATGACTCCCCCAGCTCCATGACCTCTAATGTCCGGTGATGTCACATCAACTTCCAATTGACCTGACATCACCGCGGCCAGCCCCAGTCTCCCTGAGGGACTGGGCTGTGGGCACCGTTTCACCGCTCATCACAACCCAGCATCGCTTCTGCTTCTGGCACTCTGATACTGCTACAGGCTGTAGTCTCAAAACATGTGCTTATCTTGGCTGTGTATCAAAATAAGAGGAACCACATGTGGCTTTTTAAAATAATGGTATTAAATAAATCATTTTTAAAAGTGGCCTGTAGTCCCCCCCCCAATTTTGATACGCAGCCATGATAAAGAAAATAGCTGGGGGCTGGTATTCTCAGGCTGGGGAGGCCCATGGTTATTGGCCCTCCCCTCCTAAAAATAGCAGCCTGCAGCTGCCCAAAATTGTTGCATCCTTTAGATGCGACAATCCTGTCACTTTTCCAGCTTATCAAGGATGTGTGGAGGCAATAGGGGTGATATAAGGGTTTAATTACAGCTTCCAGCTGCCACTAAGCCCTAGATTAGTAATGGGAGGTGTCTATGAAATGCCCCTATACTACTAATACTGTAAGTGACAATAAATATACATAAACACTGAAATAATCCTTTATTTGAAATAAAATACAATAAAACCCTTTAAAAAAGGCAGCGATCCCATGCTTTAATGTCTGTATACTCTTTTGCAACCTCCCCTGCCCAGGAGATGTGATGTGGTATGACATATCCATTACACAGTACACAGCCGGGTCACATATATAAGATTATCTCAGCACAGGAACATTTTTTTAAACGCATCCAATTGTGGAAATTATTATTATTCCAAGACCTATTGATTAAAATGAACTGTAAAATTAAGTTTGACCATAGGAAATCCTTTTAAAATAGAAATCAATCGATGCATGTTTGGTATCCCCATTTTTGGACTAATGTTGACAATCACGTTACAGGTCATTTTTACCGCCCGAAGAACACTAGAAAAACAAAATCAAAATGGTAAAATTGCATTTTTTTCACCATTTTATTACACCTGAAAATTTTGGGGCATTTTTCAGTACATTGTATGGTAAAAGGAATAATTCATTCAAGTTATTCTAAACTACAAATTGTTACTCAGAAAATCAATAATCAATACCTCATCTGACTATGTTATATTATGGTTCTTGAAAAAAGGCAATGAAAATTACAAATGCGCTAAAATGAAAAATTCCCTGGTCCTTAAAGGGTTAAAGTGAATATGAGCAGAGCTGCAATACCCATCAGTAGCCTCCACACAGCATACAGAGCTGGGGTCTTCTGCCTCCCCACCTCGTGTGCTTCCGCTGTTTGCAGGGGGTGCCTGCAGTCAACCCCAACCAATCTGATATTGATGACCTATCTTAAGCAATATCATAGTACCAAGAGTGAGTCCTACTCTGGGAGGCCTATGGCGAGTCTGGGACCAGAAGTTCACAACACCCTATTGTGTGCAGGTCACCAATTTGTATTTTAGTCTAATCTACTTTCTTTTTCTGATGTAGGGGTTAAGGACTTTTTCCTATCTGGCTGTCCTCTGTAGCTTTAATCTCAGGTACAACTCTTTTGTGACCATTTTCCTTTGCTATAAAAAGTCACATGTTTTACCATCTGATGCCGGACATAGATTCTAATTCTATGCTGACCACTTTGTAAGAAGCCCATATCTAGAAGAAGCTGAGGAGTCATGACTATTTTAGCTATGGTGTTTAACTGCATTGGAGGAGCTTGGAGTGTTTTCCTTTTTGTGTCTATTTTCCCTCTGTCTGTCTCCCTTACCTTGTGTTGTATTATTGCAGTGGTGAGACTAGTGCTCTCACCGGCCTTCTCACTAGCCAAGGTAAGTTTAGGGCAAGCGAGGGCCTAGCTATATGATAATGATGAAGAGATGGCCCCACATGGGGACATTAGGGGGCATAGGGTACAGACTCAGGTGAGTTGCAGGAGGTGTCCACTCTCTCTGTCACCAGGGCCTTCCTTCCATACCATTCCTGTTGTCATCCTTGTGTTGCATTGCATGTTAAGCATCTGTACACTCTGGTGTGACACATAACCTTGGATAACACCTTTATCTGTGTGACTTGACTATCACAGAGGATGGGTCAAATAATCTTAATAATGAGGAGACTCCTAAAAATCCAACATAGACTTCTCTGGGAGTAGTGACTTGCGCATAATGCTTATTGGAGTTAAGGGTGTTGTCACATTTGGGATGTTTATGACATTAGTGTATTGTTGGCTGGGACATGTGCATGCGCGATACTGTGTATGCTGTTCACATCTAACATCAGCCAATTTTGGAGTATTATATTATAAGATATAAATATCCGAAAGATGTGGGTCCAACCTCCGACTGTTTTCAGGGATCTCATAAAAATGAATGGAGAAAGCCGTGCACGTTCAGCCACCTCTCTGTTCTATGGGAGCATGTGCCCAGGCTCTCAAGATTAATATGGGCCTCAGTAGTAGAACTCACATGTAAAAGGCATTTATGACATATATACCATAAATGTTTAGAAGTTGTTCAATGGCAGGACTTTGATACAAGTAGCATGTACTGCATGGCGCATGCAAGTGACCCATAGCTAGAACAGGCAACCAGAAGCCAAGAACAATGGTGAACTGGCAAATCATTTATAGTTAAACTAAATTATATATTTTAAAGGGTATCTTCAAAAATGCTGAGATCTTAAACTCCCACCAAATAGGGACCTTCACATGAAATGCTTCAAGAGATGTTTGATTGCTGAGGCAAGTGAACCACTGATTATACAGACTTGTCACCCACTACTAGGGTTTTCATTGCTGGAGCCAAAGAATCAAGTCCAATAGGGTTAGAGTCGAGCCTCTGCAAGGGACTACCATTTTAAGAAGGCATCTTCTTCATCCAGAACAGATTTCCTGTGACTGATTTCCATTCCATCATACACTATGCAATGCATAATGCTCATCATTAGAGATGAGCGGATCTTTTAAAATTCAAATTTACAGACTTCCTCGAATTTTCCCCCAAAAGGTGACTTATGGCAAATAAATTGCAGTGTCCTCAAAACTGGAAAGTAGGCAATTGCTTGGAAAATACATGGGGGGTAGTAAAGAAAGAAATAGAGAGAGGGCCCAGCTGACAATAAGACTTTACTCACTACATGAGAGAGGGGATCCCACTGACCGTAAGAGCACTTACACTTTACAGGTAAGGACCTCACTGACCATAAGAGCTTACACTCTACAGGAGAGAGAGAGGACCCCGCTGACCATAAGAGCTTAAACTCTACTTGAGAGAGGACCCCCCTGACCATAAGAGCTTACACTCTACTTTAAAGAGAGAGGACCCCCCCTGACCATAAGAGCTTACACTCTACAGGAGAGAGATGACCCTCCTAACCATAAGACCTTACATTCTACAGGAGAGAGAGAGGACTCCGCTGACCATAAGGGCTTATACTCTACAGGAGAGACAGGACCTCACTGACCATAAAAGCTTACACTCTACAGGAGAGAGATTGGACTCCACTGACTCTAAGGGGTACTTTACACTTTGCGACATCGCTAGCAATTGCTAGCGATGTCCAGCGCGATAGCACCCGCCCCCATCGCACATGCGATATGTGGTGATTGCGGCCGTAGCGAACATTATCGCTACGGCAGCTTCACATGCACATACCTTCAAGGGGAAGGTGCGTTCGGCGTCACAGTGACGTCACTAATCGGCCGGCCAATAGAAGCGGAGGGGAGGAGATGAGCGGGACATAACATCCCGCCCACCTTCTCTCTTCCGCATTGCCCGTGGATGCAGGTAAGGAGATGTTTGTCGCTCCTGCGGGTTTAAACACAGCGATGTGTGGAGCTGCAGGAACAACAAACAACATCGTACCTGCGGTCGAACCGACATTATGGAAATGAACGACGTTACACAGATCAGCGATATTGTACGCTTCTGTGCTCGTTCATCGTCGCACCTAGGATTTACACATTGCGATGTCGCTACCGGCGCCGGATGGGAGTCACAAACAACGTGACCCCGATGATATATCGGTAGTGATGTCACAACGTGTAAAGCCCGCCTAAGAGATTACACTCTACAGGAGAGAGAGAGGAACCCGCTGACCATAAGAGCTTACACTCTACTTGAAAGAGAGATGACCCTCCTGACCATAAGAGCTTACACTCTACTTCAAAGACAGAGGATGCCTCCTGACCATAAGAGCTTACACTCTACAGGAGAGAGATGACCTTCCTAACCATAAGAGCTTACATTCTACAGGAGAGAGAGAGGACTCCACTGACCATAAGAGCTTACACTCTACAGAAAAGAGAGAGAAGTGTTATGACCGTGGATGATCATAAAATATCCCATTAATCAAGAAAAAAATAAAACCACAAGAGTAGTTGGAAACTGAGCTGACCGCAATCCCCTATCTATCAGACAACACTAGAAGTAGCAGTGGGATGTTTCTAACACACCTAGACACCTCATCACTGTCTGAGAAACTTGCTACACCTCAAAGATAGAAATGAGGAACCCTAACGTACCTCGGAGCAGTCCCCAAAGAAATAGCAAGGCCCCAACATGCAACAACAGTGATGTAAGAAATCTCAATACACAGATAGAAAATATAGGTTAGCAAAGGTGAGGCCCAACTTACTAGATACGACAGGACAGATAACTGATTGCAGCCAGCAAAAAACCCTGCAAAAATACCAAACTACTGATAATAAATACTGAGACCACACAGACTCTCCCCCACTAAATCAGGTACTCTTGTGTCAGACACTTGAGACAGAACTGCAGATATAATGGAAAGGAACAAAATCACATAACAAATAATATTCCAATGCAAATAATCAAAACATAAACAGGGAACAAGCTCCCTTTCTTGCTGGAGGAACTGCGCTGCTCACAGAAGCAGAAAGACAGATTCTCACATTAAAGAAACCAAACACAGAACCAAATGGAATAAACAGAAACATTCTTAAGTGCAATTTGAGCAATTAAACAAGAAAACTAGCAAACGTATCTGAAGTAGATTCAGGCACAGAAGAAATGGGAGAATCTGAAGCGAAAACTCCCAGACATCTTCAGAAGCAGGCAAAAAGCATTATCACCGGCGGGAGCCAGGCAGAAAATGCTCTCCTAAATACACTAGGCTGATTTGCAATAGGATTTCCTGGATTCCCAATTAACTCCAACACCTGTCTGGATCACAGATTCAGACTTCAGCTTCATTATCATTCCTGGCCACCAGAGGGAGCTCCACACCAGCACATAGAGAGAGACATAGAGAGAGGAATCCACTGACCCTAAGAGCTTCTATTCTGAAGAAGACAGAGAGAGGACTCCACTGACCTTACGGGCTTGCACTCTACAGAAAAGAGATACATATCCAGTGACTTTGTTTATGGAAAATGACTCTGCTGTACAAACTGTGCTCCACTGGGAACAGCTGATCTGTGATGTCCCAAGTACTGACCACCACTGTATAAGGTATGACAGTCTGCTAGATGTCATAGCTGCAGGGAATTATGGGGAGGTCCATGTGTGGCGCCCTGGACTAGCCAGGTCGTCACAGGTAAAACACACACACACCCCCACTAGACAGTAACATTAGCCAAACACAAAACCCTTGTTGCCTCCCTCCAGAGTCTGATGTCCACACCAGGTGGGGCGGAGCCAAGTGGTTGGCCCCACCCACCGAGGAGTTCACAGGCCTGGAGGCGGGAAAAGGAGCAGTTTTAGTCCAGGAGGTGGAAGTGAGAGGAGTAAAGTGGAGAGTGTCTGGGTTTGTGGCCCAGGCACTGACGACAAGGTTGGCAGACGGTGGTGGCCGTCTACAGGAGTGGTGGATCAACGCGGAACTGTAGGACCAGGGCCAGGCGGTGGCCCGCCGGTACCAACCGGGGAGCGAAGTGAAGCCAGCACACACAGGCAGGGCCATCGGACCCCAACTAGGCTTGGAGGCGCCATCAACAGTCAAATCCGAGTGTGACAGAAACCCCAGGGGTTTCCTAACAACCAAAGACCCGTTAGAAGGCAACCGTCCGCACCGTGAGGGTATACAGCTACCGCCAAAGGCTAGAGACCCAAGGGCCAGCGCCTGCGGGCAAATGGGCTCCTCCGGCATCCATACACCGGGGAGTGGACTACCGTTGGGGACCCATCGTAGTCAACATAGTACACAAAGGTGCAGGGGAAGACAGCCGCCATCACCTGTCCAGGGAGAGACACTGCAGCCGGCTGCGGGATCCGTCCATCCAGCCGTTTGGTTTACCGGAGACTTTGTGCATCTCTTGCACAGTGAGTACACCCGTGCCATCCGACGCCGCGCTGTCCCTGCAACCCTGCACCTCACCTACCCTGCCTCCCCGTCACACCACCGGGCCCCGGGACCACCAACCCCTACCCACGGAGGGGGAAAACAACATCCCAGCTGCTCCCTACCATCGCTCCCGGGATCCCCGTCACCAGCAGCGGTGGTGCCCATCTTCACCACGACCCGTGGGTGGCGTCACGGACTAAATCCCCAAAACAAACGAACCCCCTTTTCACTCACGGGCGAGGAGTGCCGCTCGAGTCCCCGGATCTGGCCCACCGCTCGAGCCACCGAGTAGCAGCAGCAGCGCCGGACCCGAGCATAAGCGAGCGCAGCGCCCCGCCGCCCGTGACAACTTGGCATCATGAACAGGATTGAACCCATCTACTTACCAGTAGAAGTGCGCCTTGTGGTCCCCGCCGGCGGCGTCCAACTGAAAAATCTGAAGCACCGCCATCTTTGGCGCGAAAATCTCAATTTCGAAACGGTCCTACTGTACCTGGACGATGTGATCGTGTATTCCCAGACGTACGAGGCCCACCTGGAACATCTGGCTGAAGTGTTCGCGTCCCTAGCTAAATATGGGATGAAATTGAAACCCTTAAAGTGCCACCTACTGAAACCCAGGGTGCAGTACCTCGGGCATGTTGTGGGCGCGGAAGACGTCGCTCCAGATCCCGAAAAGACCACTGCCATCCAGGACTGGCCGAAGCCGACCATGGTGAGAGAGGTGAGACAGTTCCTGGGCCTGGTGGGCTACTATCGCCGCTTCATTAAGGGATACATGAAGATGGCCGCCCCCATGGAAGACCTCCTCGTGGGACAGACCAAGGGTGGCAGGTCCCCTGGAACCCCGTTGGCGTGGGAAGAGAAGCATGAAGAGTCCTTCCGCCAGCTGAAGACGGCCTTGACCGGGGAAGAAATCCTGGCGTACCCTGACTACAGTCTCCCATTCATCCTCTACACCGATGCCAGTAATGTAGGTTTGGGAGCAGTCCTGTCCCAGGTCCAGAACGGAAAGGAAAAAGTGATCGCCTACGCCAGCAGAAAACTCCGGCCCACGGAAAGGAACCCTGAGAATTACAGCTCCTTCAAGCTTGAGTTTCTAGCCCTGGTGTGGGCCATTACCGAGCGATTCCGCCATTACCTCGCAGCAGCTAAGTTCACCGCCTATACGGACAATAATCTGTTAACCCATCTGGACACGGCCAAGCTGGGCACGTTGGAGCAACGGTGGGTGGCCAGGCTGTCTAACTATGACTTCACGATCAAGTACCGAGCCGGCCGCAAGAACACCAACGCGGACGCGCTATCCCGGATGCCCCACCTACCAGATGAGGGGTCGGAAGGCAATGATCTCGAAGAAATCGAGTTGCCCGCATTTCACCGACCACTAGTCGAGAAGTTGTATGTCAAGCAGCAACAGGCGAACCTGGACCCGCTACCCAGTCAGGGATGGCAAGAAGCAAGAAGCCCAAGACCAAGCGCCTGCCGTCCAAGTGGCAAGACCATGATTGAACAAGGTTCTGCTAGAATGGACCCTGCTGCTCCTCCCGAGGCCCAAAGGCTGTGGAAGGAACGAGCCCGGCTGCATCTGTACCAGGGGAAACTGTATCGGGAACTGATCAACCCGAAGACTCATGAGAAGGTTCGTCAGCTGGTGGTTCCTCAGGCTAGTGTGCCCACAGTTCTACGAGCTTACCATGACGGTGCCGGGCACTTTGGGTGGAAGAAGCTGGAGATGCTGTTGAGAGAGTAATTCTATTGGAGTGGGATGCGGGAGTCTGTGGAGGCCTGGTGCCGAGAGTGTGGTCCCTGTGCACTGAGAAGAAGGGACGAGGCCAGCCAGAAGGCCCCTCTACGCCCAATCATTACCCATCAGCCGCTGGAGTTGGTTGCCCTGGACCACGTCAAACTCACCCCTAGACGAAGTGGGTACACCTACGCCCTGACCATCGTAGACCACTATTCGAGATTCATGGTGGTTGTCCCAGTCAAGGACCTGACCGGCCGTACCGCCGCTAGAGCATTCCAGGCCTACTTTTGCCGACCGCACGGGTACCGGAGAGGGTGCTTACCCATCGGGGCACAGCTTTTGAAGCGGAGGTGTTTCAAGAATTCTGCCAGTTGTACGGCTGCAAGAAGATTCGGACCACGCCTTACCATGCCCAGACTAATGGCATGTGTGAGAAGATGAACCATCTGATCCTGGGTCTCCTTAAGACGCTACCGTTATAAGAGCGGAACCTGTGGCCAGAAAAGCTGCCTGACCTGGTCGACATGTACAATAACATTCCCTCTAGCTCTACCAAATGTACACCAGCGTATTTGATGAGAGCCCGGCCGGGCCGGTTGCCTGTGGACCTAGAAATGGACTTGGAAGCTCCAGAGGCCCTTCCTTCAACTGCTGGTTGTGACATTCGGCGGAGAACGCAGTACCGACAGGTCCAGGAGTACATGGAAAGGAACCTGTGTCGGAGTCGGGAACAGCAAGAACAGTACTTCAACAGGCGGGCTCCAGCTGGTCCCTTTAAACCTGGAGATGTAGTGCTAAAACGGAAAAGAAGAACCCATAAGCTTGATGACCAGTGGGAGAAAACCCCGTATTTCATACAACCCACTGAGTGGGAGAATGAGAAGGCCTACCAGATCAGTCGTGACCAGGGGAAGACTTCGGCCACAGTTTCCAGGGATAACCTGAAAAGGTGCCCATCTCCATTGAAGGTGGCAGCTGAAGTTCCGGCCCCCAGACCAACCAGGGAAAAAGAAAAAGAGGTGATCCGCACGGTAATGGGTGACTTCCCAGTGGACTGGCCTACGCAGAATGGCGCGGTGATTATTCCGGTAATAATGTTCCCACAACCCGTGGAGGAAAAGGAGACGGAAGTAACCGCCAGTGAACCAGTGCCCAGGAATGCACCTGTACCTAGGCCCCTTGGGTCTCCACCCGCCCCACATGATATACAGGAAGAGGAACAGGTTGTCTCCTCTGTCCCCTCGCCTGTAACTACTGACATTGGGCCCCGAAGGTCCACACGCTCCAACCTAGGTAGGCCCCCGCTTAGGTATAGGGAAACCGACATTTAGGGGTGCAACCTGTTGATTGTGTAAATATGTGAGTGAATGACAGTGAATCAAACCGAAAAATCATCTGATTACCATCCGAGAAGAAAACCATCCCCGTTGAGACTGGAGTTGTCCTTGTTCCCCATACCCACATGAGAAACTCCTCATGAACATGGCCGAGAACTAGCAGGCCACCCACGAACTGGTGGGTTTGTAATTAGTGTTGTGGGATGGATACCGTTGCCGCCTCCGGAGAGGCAGATTGGAGGAAGCGCCCGCAGCAGAGCAGGCAGGGGCCCGGCCACCACCTGGACCAGTGGCCATCCTCCGGGGGTCAGGGGTTCCCCTTGGACGTGGGGTCCCCTGAAGTGACAGTCGGGTGCGAGTAACAGTACCCGTTCCCGCTCGGGCAGCCTGAACCTGGACTGGGGTCAAGGGGTGCTGCCCACTTCTTAGGGGCAGCATCAGGGCTAGGTTGCTTGGGTGGGAGAGCGGAAGACATCCGTCCATCTGTCAGTGATTAAAAATGTTTTTATGTGCAACGTTTAAAGTGACCAGAAGAATGCTTATGTTTTATATGTTTACATGTTATTTATATTTTTACAGTTGAAAAATAAAACCGGTGATGGACGGGCAGCCCGCGGATGGTCTGCATTTCACCAAGGGGGAATGTGGCACCCTGGACTAGCCAGGTCGTCACAGGTAAAACACACACATACCCCCACTAGACAGTAACATTAGCCAAACACAAAACCCTTGTTGCCTCCCTCCAGGGTCTGATGTGCACACCAGGTGGGGCGGAGCCAAGCGGTTGGAACCACCCACCGAGGAGTTCACAGGCCTGGAGGCGGGAAAAGGGACAGAACAGTGAAGGAGTTTGAAGTGAGAGGAACAAGCACTTGGGTGTCTGGGTTTGTGGCCCAGGCACTGACAGCAATGTTGGCAGACGGTGGTGGCCTTCTGCAGGAGTGGTGGATCAACGCGGAACCACAGGACCGGGGTCGGACGGTGGCCCGCCGGTACCGACCGGGGAGCGAAGTGAATCCAGCACACACAGATAGGGCCATCGGACCCTGACTAGGCTTGGAGTCGCCGTCAACAGTCAAATCCGAGTGTAACAACCAAAGACCCGTTAGAAGGCAACCGTCCGCACCGTGAGGGTATACAGCTACCGCCAAAGGCTAGAGACCCAAGGGCCAGCGCCTGCGGGCAAACGGGCTCCTCCGGAATCCATACACCGGGGAGTGGACTACCGTTGGGGACCCATCGTAGTCAAAATAGTACACAAAGGTGCAGGGGAAGACAGCCGCCACCACCTGTCCGGGGAGAGACACTGCAGCCGGCTGCGGGACCCGTCCATTCAGCCGTTTGGTTTACCGGAGACTTTGTGCATCTCTTGCACAGTGAGTACACCCGTGCCATCCGGCACCGCGCCGCGCTGTCCCTGCAACCCTGCACCTCACCTACCCTGCCTCCCCATCACACCACCGGGCCCAGGGACCACCAACCCCTACCCACGGAGGGAGAAAACAACATCCCAGCTGCTCCCTACCATCGCTCCCGGGATCCCCGTCACCAGCAGCGGTGGTGCCCATCTTCACCACGACCCGTGGGTGGCGTCACGGACTAAATCCCCAAAACAAACCAACCCCCTTTTCACTCACGGGCGAGGAGCGCTGCTCGAGTCCCCAGATCCGGCCCACCACTCGAGCCACCGAGTAGCAGCAGCAGCGCCGGACCCGAGCATTAGCGAGCGCAGCGCCCCGCCGCCCGCGACACATGCAGCAAAAAAGAAAATATCATGTTAGCCTTCTCTCTTATGCTTCAGCAGTGGAGAAAAGGATGGCAGTCAATTTGTTTTTTGAAAACCATGAATCTAATCCCAAAAAGGTTTGAATTTGTGCAAAACCTCGACTCAGGAAACTGCACATGATCTCGATCCTCCGCATGCTCATCTTTACTCACCACCTTTTTGATGACACCTGTAGAAAACCATAATTACTGTCATTATAGGTGGATTAGGTTTCTCTGTAGATACATTTTGCTCACAGTGTGCAATACAATACATACTAGCTAGGTGGTATAAATATTTGGCTGTTGGGGCTTTTTCATGATGCATGTAGATCTTCACTGCCACACCAAAACAGAACATTGTTGGGTTTACTTGAATAATCTGATCCAACAACGTGAAAAATCCTTCACATTTCAGAGTGAAAAATCTATTTATTTCATGACGAACTCCCTTAGTGCATCAATTTTACTGACTAAGGTAATTTATGACCCAAACATTTTCCTATAAATATAAAGTATATTAGGTTTCCAATTCCTCACTAAGCGCAGTGGATGCACAGATACAATTTCATTTGTCCTTTGTCCCAAAATGATGTAAATTCTGAAGTTATGTAGTAGAAATGGTTATACGAAAATGTTTAAATAGACAGATAGATGGATAGATAGATAGATAGATAGAGAGATAGATAGATAGAATAGATAGATAGATAGAGGGATAGATAGATAGATAGATAGATAGATAGATAGATAGATAGATAGATAGAGGGATAGATAGATAGATAGATAGATAGATAGATAGATAGATAGATAGATAGAGGGATAGATAGATAGATAGATAGATAGATAGATAGATAGATAGATAGATAGATAGATAGATAGATAGATAGATAGATAGATAGATAGAATAGATAGATAGATAGATAGAGGGATAGATAGATAGATAGATAGATAGATAGATAGATAGATAGATAGATAGATAGAGGGATAGATAGATAGATAGATAGATAGAGGGATAGATAGAGGGATAGATAGATAGATAGATAGATAGATAGATAGATAGATAGATAGAGGGATAGATAGATAGATAGATAGAAAGATAGATGGATAAATGGATAGGTAGATAGATGGATCGATAGATGGATCGATAGATGGATCCATAGATTGATAGATGGATAGATAGATAGATGGATGGATGGATGGATGGATAGATAGATAGATAGATGATAGATAGATAGATAGATAAAGACTCCCGTTGTTTAATATAATTTTTCATGAACTACTTATTTTAAATTGCTAATGGGGATTTTTTTCCTACAAAGTACTTTGCTTTCATTCTCAGAATAAGCACTAATGACAATCATGTAATCAGTACTATAGTGTCATTAACGGCGATACATCCAGATCTGTTCTTAGGGGAAATAAACCAATGGGGAATGAGTGGCTCAGAAGCACTGACTGTGTAATTGAAGAGTTGAAGTTTCCAGTCCTGATAAGTCATTTTTTGCCGCCTTGGTTGTTCTTGTAGCCAAGCTCTGACAACCACACTGACTGAGGTGGTTACACTGATCACGTTGGCTGAATTGGCAGTGAAATCCCTAACTACATATTCAGTCTGTGCACATATTACCTGTCGAGAAACACAAAGAGATGGGACTTTAGCTGTAACCAACCACTTAGAATGGAATTAAAGGGGGTGTTTCATCCGATTGTAGATATTCAAATTGTCTCTCCAGGAAAGGAGACAAACTCTAGCGCCACCTATTGGAAGTAGCAATCCTAAAAATCAAAAGTGGCCTTTTAACAAGCCTTTTCATATGACCTAGGATATATATGCCAGATCAGAATCCCAATTTGCAGACACGGTGTTTCGGGGTGATTGCCCCTCATCAGTGCAAAGTGTGGGTAACTGATCTGGCTTATGAGAAGCTTTGTGGGGACCACGGGGCAAGACTATTCTCCTTACGGAGACCTGACAAACCAGTCTGGCTGTCAGTGGTGAGGGGACTTATAGCTGCAATGCCCATCTGGGAATTATTCAAATTGTCTCTCCAGGAAGGAGACAAACTCTAGCACCACCTACTGGAAGTAGCGATCCTAAAAGTCAAAAGTGGCCTTTTAACAAGCCTTTTCATATGACCTAGGATATATGCCAGATCAGAATCCCAATTTGCAGTCTGGCTGTCAGTGGTGAGGGGACTTATAGCTGCAATGCCCCTCTGGGAATTATTCAAATTGTCTCTCCAGGAAAGGAGATTGTAGATGTAAACCCCTGCTCTCCAACCCTCTTCTTGGTTGTGATCTACATAGGTTTTCATGCCATGTTACTGTATAAGAGTGGACACATTTTTCAATCTTCTTTCTCACATTGGTTGTATTTGGGACTTCTATGGGATCCTCATATTATTGTCACGGTTGTCTCCCTGTTTTTGGAGACTAGTGACAGCTTTAGGACTGGAGCCACGCATCTCCATCTGGGACTCTACATTTAAATGTTATTTAGTTTCTCTTGGTACTGAAACAATTAATGTCAGTTTTGAAGCTAGCAGCTTTCCTGCAGTGCAGGTTAGCTGTAGCTGCTCTGTATCCACACCCCTTTGTGCTTAAGTAGCTGGGTTTCCAGCAATCTTTGCTGATTTTACAAAATCATTTGTATTCTGACCCCCTTGGTGGTAGGACGTGTGAAGGATTGTTCGGGAATCCGGACCTTATCCTTTTGTTCTTGTTTTCCCCTTTTTGTCTTACCTTTATTTGTGACATCTTACTGCAGTGGTGGGGCTAGCATCTCCCACCTGCCAACACACTAGCCAGGACAAATACAGGGTTTTTTCAGGATCTCAGGCTCCTGTTCAGCGACAGTTGAGGAGACTGTATAGGGCTTGGCTAGGAGAGTAGGGACAGCTGCAGGAGCAAATAGGAGGTGTCCCATCTACCACTCTCACTAGAGTCCTCCATTGTTATTGTGTCCCCAGTATTCCCCCTTACTTGTCGTATTGTTTTGTAGTATTTTTATTGTCCGTTAGACATCTGTTGTTTGAATGCGCACACCACGTGTAAAGGCATGATAATTATTGATCAAGGTTGACAAAGACTGTGCCAATGTAAAATCTAATCATTAGTCTTCCTAAAGATGATATCCCTTATGAAAAGTAACAATAATTACCAGAATAAGAATGGTAAAACCATAATATATAAATATATCCAACCCTATTTTAATGGAGCTTGGCACAATCATTGGGAACAAAAAAGGGCCTCCACAAATTATTCCCAGAAAGCTAGAAGCTACAATTGTCCACAATGTCTTGTACTGAAGCTTTAATATTCACAGGGGGGTGAGGCCAAGACCTAAAAGACAAACCCATAATATTATCCCAAACTGTACAGTGGGCACAATGCAGTCATGTGAGTAATGTTCCCCTGGCATTAATCAAACGCAGACTCATCCATCAAACACTAGATAGAAAAGTGGGATCAGTAGTTTCCTCCATGGCCCAGTGGTGATGGTTTTGCACCACTCCATCGGAAGCTCGTCATTGAGTTTAGTGAAGTACATCTTGCATACTGCTGCTTGGCAATGGAATTGCATGACATGAGGTCAGCATGATTTGTATCATGACTCCAGCATTTCAGAGAAAATTATTTTTGAAGATCTGACCAAGGAACAATGCAGGACAAGACTAGTCCAGCTCTATCCCCAACCGTCTGTTCCCAGCGCCACTCCGGGTGATTGACAAGTATCTCCCTCTTTTGTATATGGGTTAAGACCTGTCAATCACCTTTACTATTGTCGGGAATCATAGCAGGAGATGAGACTAGTCTAACTGGTCTCCTGATAATCCCTACAAACAGCACTGGGAAGAGCTGGATGGTGACCATAGTCAAATACGTCTTTGGTCCCAGGCTGGCTATTCCCAGCACTGGTAGAGGTGAATGGCAGGTGGTGGGCCAGACTAGTCTCCTCTCCTGCTCTGCTAACTGATCAAGTCTTCCCAGCACTGCTAGAGGTGATTCATGAGGGGTGGACCGGAGTAGTCTCCTCTCCTGCTATGGTAACTCATCAAGTCTGTCCAACACTGTTTAAAGTGATTGACAAGGGGTGGGTCGGACCAGTTTCTTCTCCTGCTATGCTATCTGATCAAGTCTTCTCAGCACTGCTTAAGGTGATTGACGAGGGGTGGGCTGGACAAGTCTTCTCTCCTGCTATGGTAAGTGACCAAGTCTTCCCAGCATTGCTAGAGGTGCTTAACGAGGGGTGGACTAGACTAGTCTCCTCTCCTGCTCTGCTAACTGACCAAGTCTTCCCAGCACTACTAGAGGTGATTGACGAGGGGTGGGCTGGACTAATTATCTTTCCTGCTGTGGTAACTGATCAAGTCTTCCTAGCACTTCTAGTGTTGACTGACGAGGGGTGGGCTGGACTAGTTTTCTCTCCTGCTGTGGTAACTGATCAAGTCTTCCCAGCACTGCTAGTGTTGACTGACGAGGGGTGGGCTGGACTAGTTTTCTCTCCTGCTGTGGTAACTGATCAAGTCTTCCCAGCACTGCTAGTGTTGACTGACGAGGGGTGGGCTGGACTAGTTTTCTCTCCTGCTGTGGTAACTGATCAAGTCTTCCCAGCACTGCTAGTGTTGACTGACGAGGTGTGGGCCAGACTAGTCTCCTTTCCTGCTGTGGTAACTGATCAAGTCTTCCCAGCACTGCTAGTGTTGACTGACGAGGTGTGGGCCGGACTAGTCTCCTTTCCTGCTGTGGTAACTGATCAAGTCTTCCCAGCACTACTAGTGTTGACTGACGAGGTGTGGGCCGGACTAGTCTCCTTTCCTGCTGTAGTAACTGATCAAGTCTTCCCAGCACTGCTAGTGTTGACTGACGAGGGGTGGGCTGGACTGGTCTCCTTTCCTGCTGTGGTAACTGATCAAGTCTTCCCAGCACTGCTAGTGTTGACTGACGAGGTGTGGGCCGGACTAGTCTCCTTTCCTGCTGTGGTAACTGATCAAGTCTTCCCAGCACTGCTAGTGTTGACTGACGAGGTGTGGGCCGGACTAGTCTCCTTTCCTGCTGTGGTAACTGATCAAGTCTTCCCAGCACTGCTAGTGTTGACTGACGAGGGGTGGGCTGGACTAGTTTTCTCTCCTGCTGTGGTAACTGATCAAGTCTTCCCAGCACTGCTAGTGTTGACTGACGAGGGGTGGGCTGGACTAGTTTTCTCTCCTGCTGTGGTAACTGATCAAGTCTTCCCAGCACTGCTAGTGTTGACTGACGAGGTGTGGGCCGGACTAGTCTCCTTTCCTGCTGTGGTAACTGATCAAGTCTTCCCAGCACTGCTAGTGTTGACTGACGAGGTGTGGGCCGGACTAGTCTCCTTTCCTGCTGTGGTAACTGATCAAGTCTTCCCAGCACTACTAGTGTTGACTGACGAGGTGTGGGCCGGACTAGTCTCCTTTCCTGCTGTAGTAACTGATCAAGTCTTCCCAGCACTGCTAGTGTTGACTGACGAGGGGTGGGCTGGACTGGTCTCCTTTCCTGCTGTGGTAACTGATCAAGTCTTCCCAGCACTGCTAGTGTTGACTGACGAGGTGTGGGCCGGACTAGTCTCCTTTCCTGCTGTGGTAACTGATCAAGTCTTCCCAGCACTGCTAGTGTTGACTGACGAGGTGTGGGCCGGACTAGTCTCCTTTCCTGCTGTGGTAACTGATCAAGTCTTCCCAGCACTGCTAGTGTTGACTGACGAGGGGTGGGCTGGACTAGTCTCCTCTTCTGCTATGCTAACTGACCAAGTCTTCCCAGCACTGTTAGAGGTGATTGATGAGGGGTGGGCCGGACTCGTCTCCTCTCCTGCTCTGCTAACTGACCAAGTCTTCCCAGCACTGTTAGAGGTGATTGATGAGGGGTGGGCCGGACTAGTCTCCTCTCCTGTTGTGGTAACTGATCAAGTCTTCCCAGCACTGCTAGTGTTGACTGATGAGCGGTGGGCTGGACTAGTCTCCTCTTTTGCTATGGTCACAGACCAACTCTTCACAACGCTACTAGAGGTGATTAACGAGGGGCAGGCCAGACTGGCCTAGTCTTTGCTATGATCCCTGGCCGGATCTTCAAAGTATATTATTGCTGTAATGCTGGAGCATTTCAGATACCAATATACCTGGCTGCAATTGTGCACCTAGGTTCTGATTTGTGTTACCCATAGTTTGGGCAGTATGAGTCACCTGACAGGTTGCCTTTAAGTAATTCCCACATTCAGCTCAGTCGGTATTTGACTTTGTCCACAAATTTTTTTTTAAGGGAAAATACACAATTGGTGGAGTTTGACACATTTGTTCTCATGGATAAATCCTTGCCATGTAATTCTGCACATTCTATTTCTGACATATAAAATGTTCAAATTATAAAAATACTGTCCTGGATTTCTGGATCCCCATAATTCATTCTTTGGAAATGCAGGATTTCAGTTTTTATTAATATTTAGTAGATTTATCAGTTATTTTTGCAGTACTGTGCAATGCATTGTTCTGTTCCAACTATGTGTTGGCAATACTTGTTAACCTGATTCTCTGTAAATTCATCCAGAAAGTGCTGTCATGAATGTATGAATAAGCCATGTGCCTGGATACACTGAATTGATTGCCCATCTGCACAGCCAGGTGACCGCTGAGATGGAATAAGTAAATCTGGCATTTTATATAGATATAGAAATAACAAAACCAACCACACGAACCTCAAAAACTGCACAAATTAATTTCTCAATGATCAATATAAGAAATAGAATATATCACTTGCTGAAAAAAGTAAGTAAAAAAATGCTCTAGCAGATCTGTGAAAAGATTTTAATAAGCTGGACCTAATGAGGCTGGTGTACTTATTATGAAAAGCCATGTCAGACTATCTCTATAATCCTTTATAAATATTTAAACTCAATCTCCACCCATCTAGTCTGATGAAAAGCTCCTCAGTGTCCCTCCTCCCTGCTGCGGAGATCTCACACTACTGAGTACAAGGTGCAGCTGTCAGTCAGGCTGGATAGGCGAAGACTGAATCCTTTTACACTCCTGAACTCTCTAGCCAATTAGCTGATTCATAAAATGCTCATTTTAATATCAGGATTATATTGGTGGGGATTTTCAAAATAAGTACATTAGCCTCATCAGGTATATGAGATCTTTTAAATAGTGTCCCTCCTCCATGCTGCTGCAGAGATCTCACACTACTGAGTACAAGCTGCAGCTGTCAGTTAGGCTGGATAGGCGAAGATTGAATCCTTTTAGACTCATGATCTCTCCCACCAATTAGCTGATTCATAAAATGCTCATTTTAATATCAGAATTTTCAAAATAAGTACACTAGCCTCATCAGGTATAAGAGATCTTTTGAATAGTGTATGCAATCTGTATTGTGAAATCTAGTGAAAGATTTGTTTTAATGTTATAAGACATGCTTTTAGGATTTTGGAGGTCCGTTTCTTTCTGACAAACCGTTCCAAAACTTCCACTTTTCTTCATTGGCAAAAGAAACAATATGTAAATTCTTGTATGGCATCATGATCATCTGTCCCCACCCATTTCTTACACTGATTACTGACATATTCAGCTTTTCATTCTTTATCACATGATTAAACAGTCATTGGTTTCTTCCCAATAATCATCAAATGTACTATAAAATATATAAATACTACTACTACTACTACTACTACTACTAATAATAATAATAATAATAAAAATATTACTAATAATAATACTACTACTACTACTACTACTACTACTACTACTACTACTACTACTACTACTACTACTACTACTAATAATAATAATAATAATAATTAAAATAATAAATAATAATAATAATAACATTATTTAAGGGCTCCGTTGCCTTTAGAGATGAGCGATTCTGATCAGAAAAGATCGCAAAAAGTTAAAATCGTACGTTGTTTGGCTGGATCGGGATCTCACATCTGAACATTTACCGCAAAATTTGATTTGCCACTATAAAAAAAGGAAGCAAAAGGGTTAAAGCTGATAATTATCCCTCATACATATTCACTCCTTTCCCCACCCACCGGTGTCTCTGATTGGCTGATCCCCCACCCTTTCTGACAGCGTTTAATCTGTGTAAAATACATTTTAAAAATGCAGTGCGGTTCCCCTACATATTTATACCAGCACAAATAAAGCTCACAGCTACAGGCTGCAGCCCCCAGCCCTGTGCTTATCTTGGCTGTGTATCAAAATAAGAAGAACCGCATGCAGCTTATTTTTTTTTTTTTTCAATAAATAAATAATTTTTCAAAAATGGCATGCGATCCCTCACAATTTTGATTCTCAGCCAAGATAACAGCTCTGGCTGGTATTCTCAGGCTGAGGAGACCCAAACTATTTGGGCCCCCCAGCCTACAAATAGCAGCCTGCAATCACGGGGAGACTCGGTAAGTATGTACTGCTTTATTCCTTCTTTATTTTCTTACTTTTGCAGCCCCCTAAATTATAACACATAAGTTTTGCCTCTCGTTGAATTAAAGGGTAGGCTAGGATTGACAGCAGTATCACTCATCTCTAATTGTCTTCATGAAAAAATTAAACAAATTATGACGAAAAAAAAACCTTAAAAGGCCGCAACTCCTATCACAACCACTGGGTGGCTGTATTGAGAGACATAACATAAACAACTCCTGGAGAGTAACAATGAATCATGTTTTTGTCTAAGCTATGTTTTGGGGTTTGTCTACTCCTCCCATAATGTACAGGAAAAGTAGGGCACACAAGGCTCAATTTACTTATTTCTACGCTGTAGTCCAAAGCACATAATTCTACACCTCCCCCCACATACACACTCACTTGTGTTTCTCACAGCTACTAACTTTGCCCCCTTACAACTAATTTTATTACAGTTAGAAGCTACGGCGGTGGCTGAGATAGAAGCAGAGAGCTGGCGCTGCACTCACATCTCCAATAGTAGTAAGTAACTGCAGCGCTGCCTCCTGCGACTGAGCAAGACAGCGCAAGCTGTAGAGATGGGCAACATAAATGTACCACTCAATTTGTTTAATGTATATGGCTATAAATTTAACAAACGGTATTTTATGTGGTGTTTTCAAAATAACACTGAAAAATTTGTAAATATTTGGTCATTTCTTTTGAATACACCCCCTTGACTGCTACGCCCTAGGCCATGGCTTAGGTTGGCCTTATGGGAAATCTGGCTCTCTGGTCACATCTGTATCAACACCCAATAAATGTAACTTTTTTTTGTAATTGTTACATTAGTAGAGGAGGGTACATTGATGACATGTTGAATCTTATTTGGAGTTTTAATGTAAAAGTAAAGGCATCATTAAAGGGGCTGGTCACTGTAATATTTGATTTTACTAATGAGACCATAATGGACTTGAAATAACAAATACTTATTAGATTTGTTTTTTGGCACCGCTGCTCGAGTCCCCCTCAGGTCTCCTTGCGATTTGTCATGTGATTGCTGCAGCCAATCATTAGCACTGCTTGACTGCAGCATTGACATTCCGCTGAATGAGAACCTGATTTGCAGCAAATCAGTGGCTGCTGATTGGTTGCAGCGGTCATGTAACTGCAGGATGAGAAACAAGGAGACCAGTTGGGTCACAGGTAGCGTAAAGGGGGCTTTACACGCTACGATATCGTTAATGTTTTACCATCGGGGGTCACGTCGTTAGTGACGCACATCCGGCGTCATTAACGGTATCGCAGCGTGTAACACTTACCAGCGACCTTAAACGTCCTCCAAAGTGGTGAAAATCGTTCACCATGGAGAGGTCGTCCTAAAACCAAAAATTGTTAATGGTTGTTTATAGATGTTGTTCCTCGTTCCTGCGGCAGCACACATCGCTGTGTGTGACACCGCAGGAGCAAGGAACGTCTCCTTACCTGCGTCCCGCCTGCAATGAGGAAGGAAGGAAGTGGGCGGGATGTTCGTCCCACTCATCTCCGCCCCTCTGCTTTGATTGGCCGGCCGCTTAGTGACGTCGTGGTTACGTCACCGTGACGCCGAACGCACCTCCCCTTTGAGGGAGGGATTGTTCGGCAGTCACAGCGACGCCACCGACCATGTAAGTGCGTGTGACGCTGCCGTAGTGACAATGTTCGCTGCGGCAGCGATCACACGATATCGTATGCACGACGGGGGCGGGTGCTTTTGCGTACGATATCGCTAGCAATTTCTAGAAATATCGTAGCGTGTAAAGCCCACTTTAGGGAAAAATAATTAGGATTTATTAAGTTTTTGTTTTTGAAAAAAAAAAAAATTAGCCCATATGTAACATAGAACATTGGCCAACCCCTTTAAGGTAAAATGGAAAACTGAATTCCAGACCCTTCTGATCTATCCGAACCATCATTATGTATTATTATAGCCTCGTGAGTCATTTTATTGGTGGTCGTTTCTTACTATTGTTAAAGATTGTTCTCTACTAAGCAGAAAGTCCCTTTTCTCCATATGGAAAAACTGAATAATTTCATGAAGAATTTCGATAAAGTCAAATTATACAACTCAACTTGGCTCCTGAAGCTTTTTCAACACTCCGGCTTTCTTTTTAATTTTGACTTATGATAGCGTGATGTCATTTTTGAATACTCAAATTGTTATTTTGCAGGCGCAGCTGGACGAATATTATTCTGTCCAGTAACTCAAACCAGGAATGACTTCATCGGTGAACTTTCCATGTAATGTAAGTCACTGATCTGACAAAGGAACATGGTTTGGGGAAGACGTTAAATAACGATGTGTCTAGATTGTGAAACCTCTCCAAAGGATGGAATGTGTTCTGATCACCATCATTTTACCCTAATTATTATGTGAAAGGATTATTTGTGTATCCTTATCTCAGACAGGTAATGCAATGGCCTCGCGGGAGAATAAGTGGAGAGGGATAGATCCTAATTTAGCCAAAATAATACATTTTTACTACAAAATCTTTGTAACTCAGGAAAATGTCTGTGGTCAATTTTTAAAAATGTATCTATTATCTAATAAGATGATCATATCTGATGAGATTCAAATTCACCAAATTCTGAATATTTTACTGGGATTTGCAACAAATGTATTATCCAGTAATTAAATGTCACCTATTATGGCCTGTGGTCTGGAGAGACCCCTGAATATAATAAACATAATATATAGGAAAAAAAACATAATTAATACTTATATTAATTAATTAATTCTCTGACTGCTGATACAGTAATGAATCCTTAGTCTCAATGCTCGTACAGTAAGGAATCCATAGATTCACTGATTGTATAATAAATTGGGATGATCGAATATCACAAATATTCGACAATATTCAGCTTCGCGAATATCCAACAAATAGGTCACCACTATGCTAATATTCGATGCTCAATGTAAGTGTATGGGAAGCCCGAATAGATGCTATTCAGCTACTATTCGTGTTACCCATAGACTTACATTGCATATTGAATATTCGCAAATAGTCGAATAGCGCAACCTATTCGGCGAATATGGGCGTTGCCGAATATTTGAGGTATTCAATCATCCCTAATAATAAACAATCCATAGTCTCACTGCTCTTACATTAAAGAGTCCATAGCATCACTGCTTGTGCAGTAAAGAATCCATATACTCACTGATCATTCAGTAAAGAATCCATATACTCACTGATCATTCAGTAAAGAATCCATAGTATTACTGTTCATACAGTAATTATTCCATAGTCTCACTGCTCTTACATTAAAGACTCCAGACTTTGATTTGCAATATATTCCTCCTGTTGGTGGCTGTTCACATTCAGCTGCCTCACCCCTTTCCACAGGCAATGCTAATTAAGCACCATACTTGGATCTGGTGCACCTTTATTTTTAGTTGCTAGTCTGGCACTGTGAAGGTCAGTTCTGATATTGTCCTGGTGTGTGTAGCGTCTGCTGCACATGCTGGGACCAGGGCTGCCTTTTATCTGCAGTTGTCTCTTGCTGCGACAAGGAAGCGATTATATATAGGTTACAGGTATGTGTGCTTCAATATGGTTCTGCTTTTAAATTTCTTTATCTAGGAGGACGCATGGCACATGAAATACATAATATAGAGTAGGACCCCCTATCGAGATTTGCCGTGAAGTGGCAGGGGTGGCTCAAATAACTGAGCATTTATTTGCTAAAAATCTCATTTTGTATTATAGTACAGTTGGAATAAATCTGTGAATTTGCAGTTTTATATGATGCCACTCTCAGATCGTGCTGGCTCTTCTTTCTTTATTAAAGAGTCCAGAGTATTACTGCTCGTGCAATAATGAATACATATATTCACTGCTCATACAGTAAAGAATCCACAGTCTTACTGCTCATACATTATTGAATCCATAGTCTCACTGCTCGTGCAAAAAAATAATCCATAGCCTCCCTACATTTACAGTAAAGAATCCATAGTCTCACTACTCGTACAGTAGAGAATCCATAGTCTCAATCCTCATACAGTAAAAAATTACCAGCTATGATGATGATTAAATCTTTTTTTCCTCTAAACACAGATGTCCTCTTGTCATCCTTGCAGGTCTACATGTAACATAATCATAAGAAACATTAATGTACTATTCTTTCATACATTTGTACATTGTAATAAGATCACCCTTAAGCTTTTGTATTTTCCCAACTGTATAACCCCAAAGTTTGATAAAAACTTTGAAGACCTAAAGCAAAGATTCTTACCTCTGCTCAGTTGTGCTTGTCTTCACCTCCTGCTATAGGTACATATAGTACAACAAGAGATCGGAGGGCATTATGATGACACTTTTAAAGCACACCAATAGCTAGGATTTTTGTATGGAAGAAAAAGCCAGTGCTATACTGGCACTATCAGGCTGATTCTATACATACCTTTAGTTGTTAGCTAGGATGTATAGGTTTTAAAACACAAGCAAGTAAAGCTTGTAAAATGAGCAGCTTTTTGAATGACAGCAGCTACCAATCAGCTGATAGCTGGGGTGGGTTTTGATAGTGATTCCCGCCCCATGCCTGTCCGTGCTCCCCCTATCTATTATTTATGCTAATTCTATAATGGAAGCGTTTTACTAAGTGACTAGAAGGACTTGTGCTGATGTCATACCCATGTGACCAGAAGGGGTGGGGTCTCAGCCAACATAGCTGATACCAGGAAGTAACATTATTTTTCTATTGGCTGAGGCCCTGCCCCTTCTAGTCACATGGATATGACATCAGCACAGGTCCTTCTAGTCACTTAGTAAAACAATTCTATAATAGAATTAGCATGAATAACAGGGGAGGACGGACAGGCAGGAAGCGGGAATCACTATGTTAACCCACCCCAGTCATCAGCTGCTGCCAATCAAGAAGCTGCTCATTTCACAAACTTTACTTGCCTATATTTCAAAACCTATACATCCGTTCGCACAACTAAAGGTATGTATACAATCAGCTTGATAGCGCCAGTATAGCACTGGCTTTAGGTTATATAGGAAAATCCTGCTGGTGCACATTAAGGGCAGCTATGGTTATATTACATTTGTCGTATGAGTATATAATAAAAAAGTGCTGCAAAATATAATGCCAGTATCTATAGATAAGGTATCTCTAACTGGCCCCGGTAGGGTAGTATAGCAAGTACTGTATATCTGGACACACAGTGCACACAAAATGCACGTAAAAAATATAATACATAGAATAAAATGAATAAAATGCCGGTGAGGATCTTATGCGATTTGGCGTGTATTATTCAATTACGTTATGTTGCTTACAAAAGTGAATTCAGGCCAATGAAACAATCAGTTCCTAATCATCACATACAGAAAATATTTTAAATCTATCACAATTAGAGTGTTCCCTTTTGCCAGCGCAGTTTATTATGTATGCTTGTGTGCACATGCCGAATTCTACTTTCCCAATTCTGACTCAGGATGTGATACCCTGGAGAGGCCTCTTCCTTTCGAAATTTTGACCCAGTGCCTAAATTAGCAGGAGGGACTAATTAAAAGACTCAGCGCTCATTGTAGACTCTGGACTCAGAACGCAAGTCAAGAAAATTACTGGAGATAGCATCTGCGTGAAAATGAATGGTAGATAAATCGGGTGTAATAGCAATATCTGGTCGACTGCTTCACAACTGCTAATGTTATATAATGTAATGAGAAGAAGCTAAAGCGAAAAGATTCAGTATGGAGATTTTTATACAAGCGGCCCAATGTGGTGGCACGTTCTAAATCACTTTGTTAACACTGTGACTTTTTAATCCCCCGCAGTCTTCGGAGAAATGTGAAATAGCGTTTGCATATTTTTTCTAATGTGTCTTTTATTGCTCTGCGATTTGCATTGTTCTAAATAATGCACTTCGAAAGTTTACATTTGGCGCGGAACGAGCCCTTTTTTTTATTTTTCATCATATTAGTCATTTACATTTAATAGAAATCTTGTCTTTATTATTGGGAACATAAATAAAGGTCGTTAAAAAGTATTCCCATAATTGAAAGTTATCTATTGTACACAGGATAGTTGAAAACGTATTGCTCGCTGAGGGACCAACCTGTGTGACCCCCCCCCAAGAGATCCTGAGAATGGATTTTTGGATCATGAGAACAGTACTTTGCATAGAATAGAGTGGAGATGTAGCCTGTGCAACTCTGCTATACTTAAAGCGGTTGTCCATTACTTTAAAATTGATGACCTATCCTTAAGGGTACTTTGCACACTACGACATCGCAAGCCGATGCTGTGATGCCGAGCGCGATAGTCCCCGCCCCCGTCGCAGCTGCGATATCATTGTGATAGCTGCCGTAGCGAATATTATCGCTACGGCTGCTTCACATGCACTCACCTGTCGTACGTCACACGGCAGGCGGCCAATAGGAGCGGAGGGGCGGAGATGAGCGGGATGTAAACATCCCGCCCACCTCCTTCCTTCCGCATTGCAGCCGGAACACAGGTAAGGAGAAGTTCCTCACTCCTGCGACTTCACACACAGCGATGTGTGCTGCCACAGGAGCGAGGAACAACATCGGACCATCGCGTCAGCATAATTATGGAATTCGCCGATGCTACACCGATGATACGATTACGACGATTTTGCGCTCGTTAATCGTATCATCTAGGATTTACACACTACGATGTTGAGAGTGACGCAGGAAGTGCGTCACTTTCGACATGACCCCACCGACATCGCACCTGCAATGTTGTAGTGTGCAAAGTACCCCTTAGGATGGTCATCAATGTCTAATTGGTCAAGGTCCGACACCCGGCATCCCCGCCAATGAGCTGTTCTCAGTGCCGGTGGCAGCAGGTGTCTGGAAATGCTCAGTTCCAAAGCTGCTAAATATTCGGATAGTGGACACAACTAGGTAGTGCACATCCGTCTTCCATTCAAATCAATAAGAGGCGGATGTGCAGTACCTGGCTGCGGCCACTATCAGAAGACGCAGTAGCTCCGGAACTGAGCACTTCCGTCCACCTGCAGTCACCACCGGCACCAGGAAACAGCTGATGGGTGGGAGTGCTGGGTGTTGGATTCCGGCCGATCAGACATTGATGACCTATCCTAAGGTTTGCCATCAATGTTAAAGTAGTGGAGAAACTCTTTAACATAAGACTCTGCAGAGTTTTATTTTCTAAATAAAGCTGAGTGCAATACTCCCGTCCTATAACATATAATTGAGCAAAGCATGAAAAGGTTGTTGTTGAGCATGCATTGTTTACCTTATTATCTCCTGCCTGGACTACTGTAAACTCCTGTTCTGTGGCCTCCCTTTAAACAGTCTTGCACCCATTCAATCTATTCTAAACTATGCTGCCTGACTAATCCACCTGTCCCCACACTACTCTCTGACCTCTCCTGTCTGCCAAACCCTTCACTGGCTTCCCATTGCCCAATGACTCCAGTTCAAAACCCTAAACATGAAATACAAAGCCATCCACAACCTGTCTCCTCCATACATCTGTGACCTAGTCTCCCGGTACTTACCTGCATTCCTCACAAGATCTCCTTCCCTACTCCCCTCTTTTTTCCTCTTCCCACAACCACCTCCAAGATTTCTCCCGTGCCTCCCCCATACTCTGGAACTCTCTGCCACAACATATCAGACTCTTGCCTACCTTGCAAAGCTTCAAAAGGAACCTGAAGACCCACCTCTTCCGACAAGCCTACAACCTGCAGTAACCCTCAGTCCGCTATAGCACTGCAAGACCATCCCCATCCTCACCTACTGGATCCACACCCATCCATTGTAGACTATGAGCCCTCACAGGCAGGGTCCTCTCTCCTCCTGTACCAGTCTGTGCCTTGTATTGTTTATAATTATTGTAATTGTCCCAATTATGAATACCTATTCTCACATGTATACTGCCATCAAATAACCGGTGCTATAATAATAAATAATAATAATAATTTCTCTGTTCAATACAAGTGTGCCGCCCACGTGCCGGCAGCCTGCCGCTGCTCGGGTCCGGGCCTTCCGGTGGGTGGCTCGAGGGTCTTCGGATCCGGGGGATCCCGCGGACACTCCAAATGAATAGGGTTTGGGGGTGGTGGATGTAGGACGTATATGTACGGGCTGGGCCGTACTAGGTTCGTGACGCCACCCACGGTATGTGGTGAGCTTGGACACCACATCTGCAGTTACGGGGCACCCGGGGGAGATGTTGTGCAGCAAGTTGTTAACCCCTCCGTGAGCAGGGATGGTGGCCCCGGGACCCGTTAGGTTTTGTTGGTGCAGGGAGATGGGCGACCGCAGGGTACTGGTGTACTCACTAGTGAAGGAAACACACGAGTCTCTGGTAAACCAAGGTGATGGTGGTCGGTGCCCGCAGCCGGCTGCATTCTGGTCCCCCACCGGGCTGATGGTCTCTGTCTTTCTCCTGCACTTTTGTGTAATGGTGGACTGCCTGTGCTTGCAACTTCAGGAGTCTGCTCCTGGCTGGATGTGGCCTAAGGAGCCCTTGCCCACAGATGCTGGCCCATGGGATCTCTGAGCCGTGGCGGTGGCCTTTTATCCCCCTCGGTGGGCTGTTGCCTTCTATCGGGACTTTGGGTGGGACAGGACCTCTAGTCCTGGCCTCAATCGGTAAATTAGCTGGTTCCAGTCGCTTCTGGTCCCGGTTTCAGGGTCCGAGTACCCCCCTGTGTTCTCTGGTTTCTGAGTCGGTTCCCCGGGTCGGTACCGGCGGGCCACTACCCTGTCCTGGTCCTACCCTTCCCGGCTCCTGCAGACGGAGACCGCCGTCTGCCTCCTAGCCAAAGGCACCAGGGCTCCTACCCTGGTACCTGTGAGTTTACTTCAGGCCTGACACACAGGCCTGACCTCCACTCTCCTTCAACTCTAAAACTGAACTGTCTGTAGACTCACTGCTTTCCCGCCCCGGGCTGTCTAGACTCCTTGGTGGGCATCTTCCAACCGCCTGGTTCCGCCCCCTGGTGTGTCCATCTAGCCCTGAGGGGGGTGACTAGGGTTTTAAGATCGGCTGATGTCACCTGTGAGGGAAAGGTGTAGTGCAGGGGCCTATCTGTGACTACCTGGTCCGGCCAGGGCGTCACACAAGATGCTGGAGATTCCCTTTCTCTGGACCCTGTATCTATTTTATGGGATTGTTAGGGATCAGAACAAGTCAGAATCCGAAGTGTTTAGTAAATAATTCCTGATTTTTGAGATAACTTTATTAAGGGGACTTTAAAGGGAATGCCTCGTTAAATAATGTATACTGACCATGGACCATTCGGGAGGTAGTCACCTGGCATGTGACATCACCATGGCTGATAGTTGTGGAGCCATCAAGATGCACTAACATGGCCAGAGGATATACAGTATACGGGCTTGTGCAGCTAACTGAATCTTTATGCTAGATGAGGGAAAGTCCAGTTATGACTGGTATCATGGCATCTAGTATGTAAACTAATACAGTAAGACATTTGCTTGGCTTTGCTTTCAAGGGGAAAAAAATGGACATATATGTAACCTGGCAATAGATTGGCCAAGATGATGACTACAAAGTCTTCTTGCACATGTACCCAAAAAGATTGGCCAAGATGATTACTACAAAGTCTTCTCGCGCATGTACCCGAACTCTCCTTCAAAGTTTATGGCACAGACTAATATAGTCAAAAAATGTCACAAATAGAGGTCTCCAGGGTAACCATCTTGCCCGGTTCCCGACCTTCTGTGACAGGAGGGGTGTTTGTACATGTGCCAGCTCTCTATATTCACTGCTATTGGATTTTCAATACAAGTTGCTCCCATAAGTTACTGGAGAGAATTGACACATGCGATACCTCCTGTACTGTCACTGCTGGTCAGGCACCAGTCGAAATGGATGGTCGGGGACCCCTGTTCCGGAGATAGATGCAGGTCCTTCTGGTGGAACCCAAATCTATTATACATTTATGAGATATGCTATGAAATACCATCAATATTTATTGCCTTTCCCATGTCGACATGGCACCTTTTAGGGTGGACAGACATCTTGCTCTTAGCTTCACAGGAAACATTTTTGAAGACAGCTGGAACCTTCTCTACTTCTAAATACTAATATTTCTAACTTTTTCTTAATTGCAAAGTTGATGCAACTACAGACAGGGCTGGTAGGAGCTCCAAGTTTAAAGACAATGATGGGATCCGATCTTGGCATCTGCACCCAGTATTATAGATTGTCTTCATAATAATTATAAAGACCTAAAATATGCTTTATCTCATGCCATATAACAAAAAAAGCATTGCTTCTAGTGTATACTGTGAGGGCTCTCTATGTCACCATATGGTTGCACAAACAAGTTGTCACAAGGACGTTTTTGCAAGCATCACCAACTGTCATTGCGGTGTCAGGATCTTGGGAAACTTCAGATTCCTGCACTCTGCCTAATTACTTGTCTAATGCCTGTGATCAGTGCAGGGTGGCTCGGGTGTCAACTCCCAGACCTGTTTTTCATGGGCAGGCTAGCCAGAGTTAATCTCTGCTGGACTGCTTGTTAGTCTCCTTGATCACATGCTATGGCAGAGCCAATCATGTTCGCTCTCTTCCAATATATGCTGTCTGCACTGTTCTTATAATGCCAGCTATAGCTTGACTATACCTACCTGGAGAGGTGGATTTAGCCGGGCTTACTGTTGGTTGTGATATTATTGTTGTCTGTGGTTGTAGTGTTGACCCTTGTTGTCCTTTTGTTGCTGCATTAGTTCTCTTGCTTTCCCCTTTAATTTCTTACTGTTTATTCCTGTGAGTGTGCAGTGTGACTGAGTTTTTGCTATCCCTGTCTGTCTCATCTGTTTCCATCACACTCCTGCGCCTTCCTTCCCTGGAGGGAGGGGGAAACAGATAAGCTTTACTCAGGAGTATAATAAGGTACGCGACTCCTGCATCTCCAGCATCAGAGGTAATCAGGAAGACAGGAATCGTCTAGAGTCCACTAGCGTTAGTGACAGCATAGGAGCCTCTTGTCCCTAATTGTCTCACAGTCACATTGTGACACTAGTCCTATGATGTTTGCAATTCATTGCTTGTTTCCCTGAAAATAGGGGGGGAACAGATCCCTTTTACTCAGGAGTATAGTAAGGCACTTGACTACAGCATCTCCACCATCAGAGGTAATCAGGACTCAGGAGAACAGGGTTAGTCTAGGGTCACCTAGCGTTTGGGACAGCATAGGAGCCCCTTGTCCCTCACTGTCCCAGTCACATTGTGACATTAGTCTTATAATGTTTGCAACTCATTGCTTGCTTCCCTATTTTGTGTTACATTAGCAAAAGTCTAGTGATGTCTATTGTACAACTTTGTTCCAGCATGTTTCATTGTCACTTATATCAAAGCTATAGACTGTCGTGCCCAGGTATATGGGGTACTTGGTTCCGGGCGGTGTATTTATTGGGAATGTCACTGAGGTGGCCATTGCCCGATTCCGTGCCCTGGGCCCTTTTTGTAAAGGGGGTATATTTACAGGGGATTAGGCTAGTGTTCATACATGATGCCACTTGCGGTGTTGCGGCTATAGGTATGGAGCCACCACTGCAGAATGTCACTACTGGGGCTGGTGTTAATTGCAGCCTGAATGGTAGGCCCTCCGCAAGCAGGGCCAGGCCCCAGAGGATGGGTGATGTAGCAGGCGTCGGAAGAAGGTAGTCCACACAGAGGTATAGTGCAACTGTTTTTTACTCACTGCTGGTTGGTGATAACTGGTTACCCGAGGCCAGCTGGTTTCACCTCCAGGTTCCCTTCATCCCACTGTCAGTGTAGTTCTCTGGTACCTTCTTCCCCTGCACCTGTCTCTGGTAAATGGGTCCCCATGGCATAGAGAATCTGGCGTCCCTGTCCAGTGGTTTGTCCACTTCAGTCCGCCTGACGGTAGCGTGAACCCTGTGGGGTTGGATTCTCTGGTCCTGTCCCCAGTTCTCCCTTTGCTACTGAGTCTTCGCATTTTTAGGGTCAGCGAGGTCCTTGATGGTCCCCTCGCTGTGCAGATGTTAACAGGTCGGCTTGGAGCTCTTTCCTGTCCTAGTGTCCTGTACCCAGTCGGTGCGTAGTTCCGGGAGTACTCCACCGTACTCCACCGGCAACTGCTCTTCTGGGTACCAGGTCACCGTTAACTCGAGTCAGAACGTCTCCTAATGTCCACCTTCTTACTCCTCTCACACTCCAATTCTCTCCACAGTCTGCCCCTCCCACCTGGTCAACTAGTGGACTGGCTTGGCTCCACCTCTATGCGGCCATCCATTGGTCCGACCCTAGCTATGTACCATTGTATGGGGGACTATTGGGGAAAAACTGGGAATACCTGGGTTTTTATTGTTACCACCACTGGTCTTCTGGGTCGCTAGGGGGTAGGCCCTGCATCCTTGTGGTGATGCAGAACCTTGTAGCACCCTGATGGCTTCAGGGGCGCTACATAGACTATCCTACAATAAAAGATATTACAGTCATTCACCGTTATAGTCACAGCAGCCAAATACTGCAATATGTTTTTGATTTTGAAATGGTTTGGGATATTTGTTTCCATACATAGAAATTATATTTAATGTTATTGTTCTTTATTTATGTAACATTTTTATTTAATAATATACTTATTCGATTTTCCTTTATTTGCAAATGTAATAAAAGTTTAGGGTGTAAATAAATTCTTTTTGGTATTATCCACAATTATAATTCCAGTTACCATAACACTTTCCAGGAGTCCAATTATTTTAACATGTTCAAAATAAAAAAAAAAGCATTTATTTCAGCTATGGAATGACACCAAAGTAAAGGCGGAGGGACACTTAAGCAATCTAGGGTAATGTTACATAGTAATATTGAGATGTTTATCTGAAGGGGTTTTTTTTTTTTTCGTTTTCTAAAAAATGATGTGGAAGGTTCTTCAATTACAAGAACAACAAATTGGAAGAAAACTCCGTCAGTCTGTCTGTACAAATCAGGAAATGAGAGGGAATGGGTCACCGAGTGGCAGAACATAACGTGCCCACCTCCTTAATTAAAATCAGTTGTTTTTGCTGTGATGAACAGAAGCCCTGATAGGAATGTAAATTGCACATTTTTTGCTTTCATGGAATAATATGTTAATTTTTTATTTATTTATTTTTAGATTTTTTTGCTTTCAAGGAATATGTTAATTTTTTATTTATTTAATTCGTAGGTTTTTTTCTGCTTTCATGAAATACGTTATTTTTTTATTTACTTACTTTAGATTTTTTTGCTTTCATGGAATAATATGTTCATTTTTTAGTTATTTAATTTTTAGATTTATTTTGCTTTCATGGAATAATATGTTCATTTTTTAGTTATTTAATTTTTAGATTTATTTTGCTTTCATGGAATAACATGTTCATTTTTTAGTTATTTAATTTTTAGATTTTTTTGCTTTCATGGAATAATATGATCATTTTTTAGTTATTTAATTTTCAGATTTATTTTGCTTTCATGGAATAACATGTTCATTTTTTTATTTATTTATTTTTAGATTTTTTTTTTTGCTTTCATGGAATAATATGTTCATTTTTTTATTTATTTAATTTGTAGATTTTCGTTGCTTTCATGGAATAATATGTTCATTTTTTATTTATTTACTTTTATATTTTTTTTTACTTTAATGGAATAATATGTTACATTTTATGTATTTAATTTTTAGATTTTTTTTTTGCTTTCATGGAATAATATGCTATTTTTTAATTTATTTAATCTTTACATATTTTGCTTTAATTGAATTAATATGTTAATCATTTATTTATTTATTTATTGTTAGATTTATTTTTTTTGCATTCATGGAATAATATGTTATTTTTTTATTTTCTTTCTATAGATTTTTTGCTTTTATGGAATAATATGTTAATCTTTTTATTTATTTAATTTTTAGATTTTTTTTGTTTCATGGAATAATATACAAATTTTTTAAATTTATTTTCTGTAGATTTGTTGCATTCATGGATTAATATGTTAACTTTTTTATTTGTTTAATTATTAGATTGTTTGCTTTCATGGAATAATCTGTTAATTTTTTATTTATTTATTTTACATTTTAAAGAAAAAAAATAATACCATTTCTTTATGGACAATTCCTACTGCAATTCCCAGAAAAAAAAAAATCTAAAAAATGATACCTCATCTCACATGACTGGATAGAGCAGTTGCATATGCTGGATGGTAGGGGACACTCAAGAAACCCATGAAAGCTCCGGGAATTTTGTTTTTTATTTATTTTTTTTTTTTAATTTAACCCCTGGGCGATTTTCCGTTTTCCATTTTCTGCTCCCCTTTTTCCGAGAGCCATAACTTTTCATTTTTCCATCAATATTGCCACATGAGGGCTTATTTTTTGCGGGATGAGTTGTAATTTTGAATGAAACCATTAGTTTTATCATATAGTGTACTGGAAAAAATGAAGAAACATTTCAAGTGCGGTGAAATTGCATAAAAAGTGCAATTGCACAATAGTTTTTGGGATATTCTGTTCGTTGTGTTCACTATATGGTAAAATTGATGTATATGTCTGATGCCTCAGGACGGTATGAGTTTGTAGATACCGAACACGTATACTTTTATTTTTATCTAAGGGGTTAAAAAAAATTCAGAAGTTTGTAAAAAAAAAAAAAAAGAATGGAGCTTTTTGCGCCATTTTTGTGTCTTGAGCTGACGTTTTTATTTATTTTATTTATTATTTAATTTTTGTGCAGATGCTACGTTTTGATTGTCTGTTATTGCATTTTTAAAAAATATTGCGGCGACCAAAAAAACATAATTTTGGTGTTTGGAATTTATTTCTTGCTTCAGCTTCCTCCATAAATTAAGGTCTGCAGACTGGCTAGGCCACTCCATGACCTTAATGTGCATCTTTTTGAGCCACTCCTTTGTTGCCTTGGCTGTATATTTTGGGTCATTTTCATGCTTGAAGACCAAGCCACGACCCATTTTTAATGTCCTGGCGGAGGGAAGGAGGTTGTCACTCAGGATTTTACTGTACATGGCTCCATCCATTGTTCCATTGATGTGGTGAATAGTCCTGTGCCCCAACACATAATGTTTCCACCACCATGCTTGACAGTGGGGATGGTGTTCTTTGGGTCATAGGCAGCATTTCTCTTCCTCTAAACACGGCGAGTTGAGTTAATGCCAAAGAGCTCAATTGTTGTCTCATCTGACCACAGCACCTTCTCCCAATTACTCTCAGAATCATCCGGGTGTTCAGTGGCAAACTTCAGACAGACAGGCTGCACATGGACCTTCTTGAGCAGTGGGACTTTGCGGGCACTGCAGAATTTTCAGCCATTACGGCGTAATGTGTTACCAATGGTTTTCTTGGTGACAGTGGTCCCAGCTGCCTTGAGAATATTAACAAGTTCCCCTCGTGTAATTTTAGGCTGATCTCTCACCTTCCTCATGATCCTGGATAACCCACGAGGTGAGATTTTGCATGGAGCCCCAGATCAATGTCGATTGACAGTCATTTTGTCTTTCTTCCATTTTTTACAACACCAATAGTTGTCTCCTCCTCACCCAGTGTCTTACTTATGGTTTTGTAGCCCATTCCAGCCTTGTGCAGGTCTATGATCTTGTCCCTGACATCCTTAGAAAGCTCTTTGGTCTTGCCCATGTTGTAGAGGTTAGAGTCTGACTGATTAATTGAGTCTGAGGACAGGAGTCTTTTATACAGGTGACAATTTAAGACAGCTGTCTAATGCAGGTAACGAGAGGATTAGGAGCATCTAAGTGTCTGTAGGATCCAGAACATTTAATGGTTGGTATGGGATCAAATACTTATTTCTCTGGACCACTGCTAAGGACAGGCAACAAGCAGAAGAGATTTGTTTGGGCTAAAGAACACAAGGAATGGACATTAGACCAGTGGAAATCTGTGCTTTGGTCTGATGAGTCCAAATTTGAGATGTTTGGATCCAACCACCGTGTCTTTGTAGAAAAGGTGAATGGATGGACTCTACATGGCTGGTTCTCACCGTGAAGCATGGAGGAGGAGGTGTGATGGTGTGGGGGGCTTTGCTGGTGACACTGTTGGGGATTTACTCAAAATTTAAGGCATACAGAACCAGCATGGCTACCACAGCATCTTGCAGCAGCGTGCTATTCCATCTGGTTTGCGTTTAGTTGGACCATCATTTATTTTTCAACAGGACAATGACCCCAAACACACCTCCAGGCTGTGTAAGAGCTATTTGACTAAGAAGGAGAGTGATGGGGTGCTACACCAGATGACCTGGCCTCCACAGTCACCAGACCTGAACCCAATCGAGATGGTTTGGGGTGAGCTGGACCGCAGAGTGAAGGCAAAAGGGCCAACATGTGCTAAGCATCTCTGGGAACTCCTTCAAGACTGTTGGAAAACCATTTCTGGTGACTACCTCTTGAAGCTCATCAAGAGAATGCCAAGAGTGTGCAAAGCAGTAATCAAAGCAATAGGTGGCTACTTTGAAGAACCTAGAATATAAGACATATTTTCAGTTGTTTCACACTTTTTTATTAAGTATTTCATTCCACATGTTTTAATTCATAGTTTTGATGCCTTCAATGTGAATCTACAATTTCCAGAGTCCTGAAAATAAAGAAAACTCTTTGAATGAGAATGTTTGTCCAAACTTTTGTTTTGTACTGTATGTATATATATATATATATATATATATATATATATATATATATATATATATATACATACAGTCATATGAAAAAGTTTGGGCACCCCTATTAATGTTAACCTTTTTTCTTTAGAACAATTTGGGTTTTTGCAACAGCTATTTCAGTTTCATATATCTAATAACTGATGGACTGAGTAACATTTCTGGATTGAAATGAGGTTTATTGTACAAACAGAAAATGTGCAATCCGCATTTAAACAAAATTTGACCGGTGCAAAAGTGTGGGCACCCTTATCAATTTCTTGATTTGAACACTCCTAACTACTTTTTACTGACTTACTAAAGCACTAAATTGGTAAAGCACTAAATCAAGGACAATCCACAGACCACCTCCAAAGACCTGCAGCATCATCTTGCTGCAGATGGTGTCAATGTGCATCGGTCAACAATACAGCGCACTTTGCACAAGGAGAAGCTGTATGGGAGAGTGATGCGAAAGAAGCCGTTTCTGCAAGCACGCCACAAACAGAGTCGCCCGAGGTATGCAAAAGCACATTTGGACAAGCCAGTTACATTTTGGAAGAAGGTCTTGTGGACTGATGAAACAAAGATTGAGTTGTTTGGTCATACAAAAAGGCGTTATGCATGGAGGCAAAAAAACACGGCATTCCAAGAAAATCACTTGCTACCCACAGAAAAATTTGGTGCAGGTTCCATCATGCTTTGGGGCTGTGTGGCCAATGCCGGCACCGGGAATATTGTTAAAGTTGAAGGTCGCATGGATTCAACTCAGTATCAGCAGATTCTTGACAATAATGTGCAAGAATCAGTGACAAAGTTGAAGTTACGCAGGGGATGGATATTTCAGCAAGACAATGATCCAAAACACCGCTCCAAATCTACTCAGTCATTCATGCAGTGGAACAATTACAATGTTCTGGAATGGCCATCCCAGTCCCCAGACCTGAATATCATTGAAAATCTGTGGGATGATTTGAAGCGTGCTGTCCATGCTCGGCGACCATCAAACTTAACTGAACTGGAATTGTTTTGTAAACAGGAATGGTCAAATATACCTTCATCCAGGATCCACAAACTTATTAAAAGCTACAGGAAGCGACTAGAGGCTGTTATTTTTGCAAAAGGAGGATCTACAAAATATTAATGTCACTTTTATGTTGAGGTACCCATACTTTTGCACCGGTCATATTTTGTTTAAATGTGGATTGCACATTTTCTGTTAGTACAATAAACCTCATTTCAATCCAGAAATATTACTCAGTCCATCAGTTATTAGATATATGAAACTGAAATAGCTGCTGCAAAACCCCAAAATGTTATAAAGAAAAAAGGTTAACATTAATAGGGGTGCCCAAACTTTTTCATATGACTATATATATATATATATATATATATATATATATATATATAAAAGATATGCAGTATTTGTAAATAAAATATAAAATGGTGTTAATTCTCAGGTCTGAAAGTACTGATAGTTATTAACAAGTTGAATAAAAAACTCATCTCTGTTACATCTATATATACTGTGTATATATACTATATATATATATATATATATATATATCTGTGTGTTTATACATTTATACAACATTTTCTCTTTTCCTAATATATTTACAATAGATGCACGTAGCAGAGCTGAGTTTGTCAGATCTTGGCCCTTATTCTCTCAGCATGCATCAGCTGCTCTTTAGGATTGCAGGTAAGCCTACTACATGACGAATTGTCACATACCCAAAAGAAACAACGAAATAACAAATTCAGCTCTGCTGCATCTACATATAAACTCAAAATGGACAGATTAGGTGTTGATCTCAGTGTGACAGTAATAACTCCTGTAAATCTGTCTCTTGCAGGTATCTCGAATTCTGAAACCTCTTCTCTCGCTCTTATTTTTTTAATGTAATATTTAGGAGAAGCAGGCAGCCTTATGTACTCAGGCATTATAAAGGTTCCCCAGTGAGGACTGTATCATTTGGCTAGCCTTCTCAATGCAGTCCCTTCTGTAGGCTCTGCCAGATGCCAAGAGCTGAGCGCAGCTGCCAGAGGGCTAAGCACAAGGTTAGATCTAGCGGAGTGGGTGGGTTGCGAAGACGCTCTCCCGAGACCCTGGGAGGGATGCAACTAGAAACAGCCACTTAATATCTATTTAGAAACAGGAAGCATTTGTGAAAGCCGTCCCCATTATTGTTAAAAAGATGCAAATTTGGGGAAATAATCATATGTATGTCTGGAGGCGATTTCTCAAGTTCCCTTGTTTCTTTTACAGTAGTGAAGGTATTAGTGTAAGACACATTGCAAGTCCAGGCTCTCGTTGCTCAGAGGGAGCCCGGAACCAAACTCTACCGAGTGCAACAAAAGAAACTTTATGCTGTAAAGGACTGACAGCTCATCCAGGCAGGGCTGCTCGGAAAATCCTGGAGGCTGGTTACAGGGATGTGGGAAGAAAAATCAACGGAAAATTGGGCGAACATATTCAGCAGTCTCACAAATAAATAACGTCGTCCCTGATTTGTTATCTATTGATCTGATCTTTTTTTGTTTTTACTTTTGTAGAATATTTGTAAACATTTTCATAAATAATCCTTTGTTACAAATATATGAAAAAAAACCTTTAAAGAATAACGTCGTCCCTGATTTGTTCTCTATTGATCTGATCTTTTTTTTCTTTTTTGGTACTTTTGTAGAATATTTGTAAACATTTTCATAAATAATCCTTCATATAAATATATGCAAAAACGTTAAAAAATAACGTCTTCCCTGATTTGCTATCTATTGATCTGATCTTTTTTTGTGTTTACGTTTGTAGACTATTTGTAAACATTTTCATAAATAATCATTTGTTACAAATATGTGAAAAAAAATTAAAGGATAAAAAGACTTCCTAGGAAATGTTTTACATAAAGATAAACATTATAGTAAATTAAATTGTAAAAAATAATTGAATAACAATGTTTTAATAGTGAAATATAATTTTTTGGAGGGGACAAAAGTTAAAATTAAAGCTTAAGCTAATCATTATTTACAAAACATGTATTTATCTATAATATTTTATAATAAAACCAGACAGTGACACTTTTTCTTATTTTTCTTAATTTATTTTAAACTAGCTGTAGGACCCGTTGTCGTCCGGGATAGTAACTAAGTGTCTGTCTCTCTCCCACTCTCCCATTCTTCCTCTCTCACTCCCCCCCCCTCTTTCCCTCATTCCCTCTCTCTGTCTTTTTTGTGTCTCTCTCTCTCTCTCTGTTTGTCTCTCTTTCATTGTCTGTCTCTCTCTGTCTGTCTCTATCTGTGTCTCGCTGTCTGTCTGTCTCTCTATCTATCTGTCTGTCTCTCTCTGTCTCTCAATCTTTCTCTCTATCTGTCTCTCTCTATCTCTCTGTCTCTCACTGTCTCTCTGTCTGTCTCTCTGTCTTTCTCTCTGTCTGTCTCTGTCTCTCTCTCAGTCTGTCTCTCTCTAGCTATCTGTGTCTCTCTCTGTCTGTCTCCGTCTCTCTGTCTCTCTCTGTCTGTCTCTCTCTATCTATCTGTCTGTCTCTCTCTCTCTGCCTCTCACTCTTTCTGTCCCTCTCTGTCTCTCACTCTTTCTCTCTGTGTCTCTCTCTCTCTGTCTGTCTCTCTCTGTTTCTCTCTCAAATCAAATCTCTCTCTGTCTGTCTCCGTCTCTCTGTCTGTCTTGATCTCTGTCTGTCTCTGTCTCTCTGTCTGTCTCTGTTTCTCTCTCTGTCTGTCTCTCTCTCTCTCTCTCTTTGCCTCTCACTCTTTCTCTCTGTGTGTCTCTCTCTCTGTTTCTCTCTCAAATCAAATCAAATCTCTCTCTGTCTGTCTCTCTCTATCTCTGTCTGTCTCCATCTCTCTGTCTGTCTTGATCTATGTCTGTCTCTATCTCATAGTCTGTCTGTCTCTGTCTGTTTCTCTCTCTGTGTATCTCTCTCTCTGTCTCTCACTCTTTCTCTGTCTGTCTCTCTCTATCTCTCTGTCTCTCTCTCTCTATTTTACTCTATGTCTGTCTCCATCTCTCTTGCTTTCTCTGTCTGTTTCTCTCTGTCTCTCTCTGTCTTTCTCTATCTTTCTGTCTGTCTCTCTGTCTCTCTCCGTCTCTGTCTCTCTCTCACTCTTTCTTTCTCTGTCTGTCTATCTCTGTTGCTGTCTCTGTCTCTCTCCGTCTCTCTCTCTCTGTCTGTTTCTCTTTGTCTCTCTCTGTTTCTCTCTCTCTGTCTGTCTCTCTCTGTCTATCTCCGTCTCTCTCTCTCTCTGTTTTTCTCTCTGTCTCTCTCTGTCTTTCTCTATCTTTCTGTCTGTCTCTCTGTCTCTCTCCGTCTCTGTCTCTCTCTCACTCTTTCTTTCTCTGTCTGTCTATCTCTGTTGCTCTCTCTGTCTCTCTCCGTCTCTCTCTCTCTGTCTGTTTCTCTCTGTCTCTCTCCGTCTCTCTCTCTCTGTCTGTCTCTGTCTCTCTCTGTCTTTCTCTTCTTCTCTGTCTGTCTCTCTCTGTCTCTCTCTCTCTCTCTCTGTCTGTTTTTCTCTCTGTCTCTCTATGTCTCTCTTCAGTCCATCTTGATTGAGCTTCTGTTAACATCAGTTTGAAATTTGAAGAAAAAACAAGATAGCCAGCACTAAATGTGCACTACAGCTCTAAAAATTCCAAACTGTACTTATAATTAAAATTTCAGATTTTTGGCAAAAAATTGCAATTTCTTGAGCTACCCCGCCACGTCATGGCAAATCTCTTTGGGGCAGTCCTATGCTAAATTATTTTTATTTAAAATGTGTCATATGGCCTCACATATGAAAAAAGTAGAACCGTTCTTAGCAGCATTTGGTCGGTGGCTGACCCCCACCTTGCCGTGCACCCCAATTTGGTCATTGCCATTGTACAGGAGGAGGAGGTGAGCTGTGAAATCACCTATTGTGAATGGTGGATCCTGTGGTATCTCCAGAATCCGCCCTTTCCTCAATTTGCAATCAACTAAAATGCTAGTGCATGCCCTCATAATCTCCCGCCTCGACTACTGTAACATCCTCCTCTGTGGCCTCCCTGCCAACACGCTTGCCCCTCTCCAGTCCATCCTTAACTCTGCTGCCCGACTTATCCACCTCTCTCCTCAATACCACCCCGCTTCTCCTCTCTGCATGTCCCTCCACTGGCTTCCAATCTTCCACCGTATCCAATTCAAACTTCTAACACTGACCTACAAAGCTGTGCATAATCTTTCCCCTCCGTACATCTCCGAACTACTCTCCCACTACACTCCAACACGTCACCTCCGGTCCTCCCAAGATCTCCTCCTCTCCTCCTCTCTCATTCGCTCCTCACACAACCGACTCCAAGACTTCTCCCGAGCATCCCCAGTCTCCTGGAACTCGCTGCCTCAACACGTCAGACTATCCCCTACCCTTGCAAACTTCAAACGGAACCTGAAAACGCACCTGTTCCGAAATGCCTACAATCTACAATGAACTCGCTGCCGCCCGACCATCGTGCGGAGCTGCCGCCCGACCACCGTGCGGAGCTGCCGCCCGACCACCGTGCGGAGCTGCCGCCCGACCACCGTGCGGAGCTGCCGCCCGACCACCGTGCGGAGCTGCCGCCCGACCACCGTGCGGAGCTGCCGCCCGACCACCGTGCGGAGCTGCCGCCCGACCACCGTGCGGAACTGCCGCCCGACCACCGTGCGGAGCTGCCGCCTGACCTACACCCCACCTATTGTCTCCTCCCCATAATCCTATAGAATGTAAGCCCGCAAGGGTAGGGCCCTCTTCCCTCTGTACTAGTCTGTCTACTGTAACTTGTATACGTATTTTGTATGTAACCCCCTTCTCATGTACAGCACCATGGAATTAATGGTGCTCTATAAATAAATAATAATAATAATAATAATATCTACTGTATATAGAGATGTTATCAGACATTGTACAGGAGGAGGAGGTGAGCTGTGACATCACCTATTGTGAATGGTGGTTCCTGTTTTATTTACTCTATATAGAGGTGTTATCAGTTATTGCACCTGCTACCTCCATCTTTATTAAGGGGTTTTGTTGCATCCTGTTAGTGCATTAAATTTTGTGGCCTGGGCAGGTAAATACTGTTACCCTTTTGTTGCTGTGAATAATTCTGGATATGGAAAGAATTAAACATTTTTAAACTGTTTAATATAAGAATTTGATTTAACCTCTTAGTGACTAAGCGAAAATTTTCAAAGCTGACAATATATGTGGTAATGTGGTTTTTCATTTATTTATTAAAATATTTGAAATTTAATGAAAATATTAAAAAAAATGCAATTTTTATACTTTTAATATTTATACCTCTAAACCATATAATTGTGCTATGCAATACAAATGTCCCATGTGTCAATTTTATATCTGCATAAGTTGTCAAATATGGGCCATTCACAACTCCTCCTATAGCCTTCCATATATAAGATGGCTGTCAGCCAAACAATACTTCGGGCAATCTATAGACGATAGCCATCTCTCACTGGGTACTTCGACCAAGCGTTCCTGTGCTCTCTTTGAGAAAGCTGCCAGCATACATATGTTGTGGCTTATCTCCGGGATAATACAGTGATCGGAAGTCGAATATGAGACATCTTACCCAACAATCAGTTGTCTGGTCCCCCCATACATTTTAGTGTCTTGGCCAAAACTGTCAATATATTTTGGTACAGTTGCCATTAGTCTAATGTGTATGAGGGTTTATAAGTCACAGTGGAAAGCAGCTAGAAAAGCTTCTGTTTTGGCAGACGTGGTCATAAATGCATTATATGGGCAGACATTCATTTTTATAGCCTACTAGCTGTAGTACCCAGGCGTTGCCCAGGATAGTAACTGTCTTTTTGTCTCTCTCCCAGTCTCTGTCTGTTTGTGTCTGTCTCTGTGTCTGTCTCTGAGTGTCTGTTTCTGTATGTCTGTCTCTGTGTGTCTGTCTGTTTCTGTCTGTCTCTGTCTCTGTGTGTCTGTTTCTGTCTGTCTGTCTCCCTGTCACTGTCTTGTCTCTGTCTGTCTCTCTGTCTCTCTTTCCGTGTCTGTCTCTTTCCGTGTCTGTCTCTTTCTGTGTCTGTCTCTATCCATGTGTGTCTCTGTCTCTATCTCTCTGTCTGTCTCTGTATCAGTCTCTGTCTGTCTATCTCTATATCTGCCTATCTCTATCTCTGTGTCTGTCTCTCTCTTTGTATCTGTCTGTCTCTCTCTAGCTCTGTGTGTCTGTCTTTCTGTCAGTCTCTGTCCCCGTCTGTCTCTTTACCCATTTGTCTCTTTCCCCATCTGTCTCTGTCGCTTTCCCTGTCTCTTTCCCTGTCTCTGTCTCTTTCCCTGTCTGTCTGTGTCTGTCTGTGTTTGTCTGCCTCTGTCTGTTTGACTGTCTGTCTTTCTCTCTCTGTCTCTTTCCCTGTCTGTCTGTCTCTGTCTGCCTCTGTCAGCTTGTCTCTTCGAGTGTCTGTCTCTGTCTGTCTGTCTCTTTCCCTGTCTCTTTCCCTGTCTGTCTTTGTATGTTTGCCTCTGTCTCTTTGACTGTCTGTATGTCTTTCTTTGTCTGTCTCTGTCTCTTTCCCTGTCTGCCTCTTAGGGGTACTTTGCACGCTGCGACATCGCTAGCCGATTGTAGCGATGCCGAGCGCGATAGTCCCCGCCCCCGTCGCAGATGGGATATCTTGTGATAGCTGCCATAGCGATCATTATCGCTACGGCAGCTTCACACGCACTTACCTGCCCTGCGACGTCGCTCTGGCCGGTGACCCGCCTCCTTCCTAAGGGGGAGGGTCGTGCGGCATCACAGCGATGTCACACGGCAGGCGGCCAATAGAAGCGGAGGGGCGAAGCTGGGCGGGACGTAAACATCCCGCCCACCTCCTTCCTTCCTAATTGCAGGCGGGACGCAGGTAAGGAGATGTTCCTCGCTCCTGCGGCTTCATACACAGCGATGTGTGCTGCCGTAGGAACGAGGAACAACATCGTACCTGTCGCTGCAGCGAAATTATGGAAATGACCGACACTACACAGATCACCGATTTTCGACGCTTTAGCGATCATTTATTGGTGCGTCTAGGCTTACATGTTGCGACGTTGTTACCGGCGCCGGATGTGCGTCACTTTCGATTTGACCCCAACGAGAGTAGCGATGTCGCAACGTGCAAAGTACCCCTTACTCTGTCTGTGTCTATGTCTGTTTGTCTCTTTATGTCTGTCTCTCTCTATCCGTCTCTTTCCCTGTCTGTCTGTGTCTATTTGCCTCTTGACTGTCTGTCTCTCTCTCTCTGTCTCTTTTCCTGTCTGTCTCTTACTCTGTCTATGCCTATATCTGTCTGTCTCTCTCTCTTTCTCTATCGACATCTTATTACCTCACACATAAGCTTCTTATACTAAGAATGTCCTTCGTTGCCTACAGCAACCAATCACAGCGCTTATTAATAACCTATAGCTTGTAGCTCCATTGACTTTAATGGAGGCAGGTTTGTTGGAGAGTAACTGTAAAGCGCGGGGTTAAATTTTCCCATCAAAACATAGTTTATGATGTTCCCTGAGTCACATGGAGTGTCTGTGCAAAAGTTCGTGATTGTAAATGCGACGGTGTGGATTCCTTTAGCGGACATACATATACACACATACATACACAAATACACTCAGCTTTATATATTAGACATATAATTATATATTTCCATTGCAAGGGTTACCGCAGCACAAATGGATGACCAGGGATGGCTTTCTCGTTAAAAAAAACTGACGTACGTTACATCCGCCGCTGGTTATCTAGAAGGCTTCAACTCCTATGTTCAGAATGCAAAGTGGTCAATTCTGTTAACTGAACTAATAGGAGAATATATGGAGATGCTAAGAACCTAAGGGCGGCTTTGCACGTTGCAACATCGCACGTGCGATGTCGGTGGGGTCAAATCGAAAGTGACGCACATCCGGCGTCACTTTCGACATCGTTGTGTGTAAATCCTACATGATATGATTAACTAGCGCAAAAGCGTTGTTATCGTATCATCGGTGCAAGCTCCGACTTTTTCATAATTACGCTGCCGCGACAGGTACGATGCTGTTCCTCATTCCTGCGGCAGCACACATCGCTGTGTGTGAAGCCGCAGGAGCGAGGAACATCTCTTTACCTGCCGCCGCCGGCTATACGGAAGGAAGGAGGTGGGCGGGATGTTTACATCCTGCTCATCTCCGTCCCTCCGCCGCTATTGGCCGCCTGCCGTGTGACGTCGCTGTGACGCCGCACGGCTTGCCCCCTTAATAAGGAGGCGGGTCGCCGGCCAGAGCGACGGTCGCAGGACAGGTGAGTGCATGTGAAGCTGGCGTAGCGATAATTTTCGCTACGCCAGCTATCACAAGATATCGTACCTGCGACGGGGGCGGGGACTATCGCGTGCAACATCGCAGCATCGGCTTGCGATGTCGCAACGTGCAAAGTCCGCCTAAGGATGTTTTCAATGAAAGAATTGCTAACCAAGTAGCATTTGGTCATAGGATTGCAGGGCATTAGTGTCGGCAAACATCCAAAAATATTCAAAATTAAACAGTTTTGTAAGAAAAATAATTAATTTACATTTAAATTACTTCAATCATTGCCATTTGTGTCCATTACTTTCATTTTTTTGATCCTGAAAATTGTTACATAGATTTAAATGGGCACTGCCGATTGTACAAACTTTGTATAAATCAATGGTAGAAATAAATGTAAAAACAATCGTACCATATTATATCAGCCTTCTGAACTGTTTGTTTACTCTGAAACAAGTTGAAATACTTCTTAAGGTCCCGTCACACACAACGAGATCGCTAACGAGATCGTTGTTGCTGCACCGTTTCTGTGACGCAGCAGCGATCTCGGTAAGTGTGACACCTACCAGCGATCAGGCCCCTGCTGTGAGATCACTAGTCGTTGCTGAACGGTCCGGACCATTTTCTTCAAAAGTGATGTCCTGCTGGGCAGGACCCATCGCTGTGTTTGACACCTAACAATGACCTCCTATACAGGTCGCTCATCGTTACTGCATCGTTGGTAAGATCTGTGTGACATCTCACCAGCGACCTCCCAGCAACTTACCAGAGATCCTTATCAGGTTGCATCGTTTTCGGGATCGTTGGTAAGTCGTTAAATGTGACGGGGGCTCTAGCACTGCTCAGTACTGTTTTATAATTCCCTCCATGTTGCTACTGTGTTGTGTAGCACCCCTGAGGTACCAGGTGCCACAAATGTAATGGTAATCCAAACCCTGGAATATCCATGCAAGAGCAAACACACCAGCACCTTCAGGCCCACACACACAACCCCAACACTAAACTGGGAGACTGCCTAGTAACGGGTAAAAGAAGAGGGCACTGATTGGATGGTAGCCACCCAACCTGGTAGAGACCCAGCGAGGGGGAGGGGCCAGTGGTCAGTTGGAAAAGGCGGGAGGAAGTGGTGGGCAATGAGTCAGTGAGAGGAGAGAGAGAGAGAGAGAAGGAAGTAAAGAAGAGGAGTGAAGTAGTAGAAAGTGGAAAGTGCTGAAACTGACCTGAAGAACCACCGGAGTGCTGTAACAGGAGTGAGTGACTGTGGAGTACGGAACCAGGACTCCAGGCACCGTGGGTTACCTGTGGAAACGTCAGACTCCAGGTACCACGGGAGACCTATGGATGTCTGGAACCTAGGCTTTAGCGGGCTTTACACGCAACGACATCGTTAATGAGATGTCGTTGGGGTCATGGAATTTGTGACGCACATCCAGCCTCGTTAGCGACGTTGTGTGTAAAATGCAGGAACGACCGTTAACGATCAAAATTACTTACCAAATCGTTGATCGTTGACACGTCGTTCCTTTCCCGAATATCGTTGCTGTTGCAGGACGCAGGTTGTTCGTCGTTCCTGAGGCAGCACACATCGCTACGTGTGACACCGCAGGAGCGAGGAACAACACCTTACCTGAGGCCGCCTGCAATGAGGAAGGAAGAGGGTGGGCGGGATGTTCCACACGCTCATCTCCACCCCTCCGCTTCTATTGGGCGGCCGCTTAGTGACGTCGCTGTGACGCCGAATGAACCGCCCCCTTAGAAAGGAGGCAGTTCGCCGGCCACAGCGACATTGCGAGGCAGGTAAGTCCGTGTGATGGGTGTTAGCGATGTTGTGTGCCACGGGCAGCAATTTGCCCGTGAAGCACAACCGACGGGGCGGGTGCTTTCACCAGCGACATCGCTAGCGATGTCGCTGCATGTAAAGCCCGCTTTACAGTACTCAGCACAAGACGGGGTGCAGACCCCAGGACAGTGGGGCACTTTATGGTCAGCTGTTAACTCTGTTGGGTCGAGAAGGTCTCCAGGGTCCATCGCCAGCCCAAAAAGTCTGAAGCACAAGCAGCAAAGAGGGGACTGGGGACTGAACCTCTTAAATAGTCCAGGCTGCCTGCAATAGGACCAAGACAGAAACGGAGGGGTTCCCAAGTAGCTCAAGGCCACGGGAGCCCATCAACAACAAGTGTGCACGGAGGACAGTCAACCCAGGTCACAGCTGGCACGGAGAACAAGGGGAGCGGGTACACCTGGGACCGACACCCGTGGGGTGAGGTACCACCACAGCAAAGTAAAGGCAAGTGGAACTGCAATACTGGTGTGGACTGTGTTCTTGATCACCCCGTGCACTCACACTGACTGTTTCTCACTACAATCCCTATTATCCACTGCTGGGGTCCAGCTCTGCTTGCGGAGGGCCCAAAATACCTAAGCTGCACAACTCCATCAGCCCCAACAGAACCCTGCAGCGACGGCTTCAAATAACCTGGCCGCACACCGCAAGTGGCGTAGTCGACAAAAACTCTTTTGTTTTATTTTCTTTTATTTAAACTCCACTTTATTTCGGACCGAAACCCGGGGTCACGAAACCGGGCATCTACTCCCCAGAGTGTCACACATACCCGGGACCAAGTACTCCATAGCCCTTGAGCATTACACCTGCGCCAGAGTCCCTGAAGGGACACAGACTTACTCACTGCCCCAGCCGGGTTCCATCCTCCCCCTCACTCCCTCGGTCATTCACATGTCCTGCTGTCCTCTCCTCACCCCGGGACAAATGCACATGGCACAGGCTTCCCGGGATCTCGCCTAGCGACCCTCCTCTTAAAGGGATGAAGCGCTATTTCCAGGAAATGCCTCTCAGTCTATGGTTGAGAGCCATTCTGTATTTAAGGCACCCTTCCATTAGGAGAGGTGCTTGCACACACCTTAGTCAGTTTACCAGTCTGTCTAGCTAGTTGTCAGGTCCTCATTTGATAAGGTAACCACCTAGAAGAAAAATTCTTCCAGTTCATACTGTATGTACTCAGTCATAGAATAAAAACTGTATCAGATTTGTTTCCTAATTATTCTAAATATTAATAGGACAGGCGGCTTTAAGTACACGCAGAAAGAAGCCCGCAGGAGATCTGAGGTACAAAGAGGCCACTCATACTGCTGTCCACCATTTCTATCTGATCTAATACTGGTGAGAACAGTGGTTCTGAAATCCACCCTGTTTTTTTAACTAGTACTGGAGATAACAGTAATGTTAAGGTAAAAAAAAGGACACACACACTGCTGTAAACCCTGTCTAGGATATCTGATACTGGAGTTATTATGGGTGCTGAAGTAAGAAGAGGCTGCTCACACTGCTGTCCACCCTGTGATTTTGATCTAATACTGGAGATACCAAAGTTGCTTAGGTAAAAACAGGCTGCTCACACTGCTGTCCATTTGATCTAGTAATGGAGATACCAAAGGTACTAAGGTAAGAAGAGACTACTTACACTGCTGTTCCCCCTGTCTAATTGTTCTAAAACTAGAATTATCAGGGGTGCTGGGGTAAGAGGCTGCTCACACTGCTGTCCACAATGTTGGTCTGATCTAATACTGGCAATACCAAGGGTACTGAAGTAAGAAGAGGCTTCTCACACTGCTGTCCACCATGTTTTTTTCTGAATGCTAAGCAGTTGCTGTTACCTGAAATTAACCAATACCACATACTGTGAAGCAATTTACAGGTGAGAGCTGACAAGCATCATTATACTGTACATGCTCACAGGCACATTTTATCAGGTTTCTGACACAATAACAAGATAGAGTCTATTATCTGGAAGTGACTTGGCATTATATAATGTAGATATATATGATACAGATTACAGCAGTTACTAAGCTGCAGAGGACAGCAGTGTGAGCAGCTTCTTCTTACCTCAGCTTTGATTTCTAGAAGGTTTTTTTCCCCTAGAAAATACAGGTGTGATTTTCCAGTTACAGGTATTGAGGCATTTATTTAGACTGACATTTAATTTAGCTGTTAATTTTGAATTTTATTGATTGAGAATCCCTTTAACTAATAAAATTGTAAAATATAATGTAAGGATGAAAGGTTAAGAAAGAAATTCAACCCAACTATATCTGAGAATGACTGCTATTCAGATGGGTGAAAAGAGACAACTGTAAATTCATTGTACATACAATTTTGTAAAATTATATATGTGTGCGTATAAGTACTGTATCTATAAAAATAGAAGTGTCAATAGTTTATTTTTATCAATTAACCAAAAATGCAAAGTAAATTAATAAAAGAGAAATCTAAATCATATCAGTATTTTGTGACCGCCCTTTTCCTTAAAAACCGCATCAGTTCTAAGTAGATACAGGTTTTGAAGAAACTTGGAAAGAGGTTGCTCCAAACATCTTGAAGAACCAACCACAGATCTTCTGTGGATATTTAATTGCAAAGATCCCACACATTCTCAATGATATTGATGTTGGAGGTCTCAGTGGTCAATATCTTCATTTCCAAGACTCTTTACTCTACTTTAAGATGAAGATCGTTGCAATGGTAGGATGTTTGGAGTCATTTTATTACTCCAAAATAAATGTGGAGCCAATCAGATTCTGCATAACGCATAAGTATCTGTCTTATTTCTCATCATGGAGGTCAATATTAATGCAGAACAAATTCCCAAATCCATTTACTGAAAATCCGCCCCAAACTCGCAAGGATTATCCACCGTGCTTCACAATCGACTGCAGACATTCATTATTTTACCTCTCTCCGGCCCTTCAGGAAACAAACTGTCTTCTGCTACAGCCAAATAATTCACATTTTAGCTCATTAATTCATTAATTCAGAGCACCTGCTGCCATTTTTGCACTCCCCAACCCCCCACCCCCCCGCCGATCTGTTTTTGTGTATAGCTGAGTCGATTGGTGTATTTCTATTTCAAAGGTATGGCTTTTCGGCAAAAATTCGTCCAAGTAGACCACTTCTGACCAGACTTCTTCGAAGAGTAGGTGGGTGTAGCTTGATGCCAGTGGTGGCTGCCAGTTCTGAGATGATTAAATATGAAAAGACACAAACAATAGGGTCTTATATGTGAACATAATGAAAGTGATCAAAGACAGAGGCTTACTCACCTGGCTGGGTTGTGTAGGACACAACCACCAAAACAGCACAAATGATGGCTGCTGCATCCCCAACAGCGTAATAAGGCAGACAGTGACGAGAGAAGGGAAAATGTGCAGCAGTGCAATCAACTTAGAACTTGGAGAGAGAATGGATAAAAGCCACCCTGCCATTAGAAAATGATGACATAGGTACAGATGGTTGACCTCGGGGAGATCAACATCCAACACCGCAAAGACACCATCACGTGTTTCGCAATGCAGTGACACTAGAACAAGGCCCCCTTAGAAAATGATGAGCGTAGGATCCTGCTAAAGGGATTTATTGAATGTGTTTCAGAGTGATTACTCCTTCATCAGGACCATCACCTTGATTGTCCTGAGGAAGGTATATCCACTTCAAAATGCATTGAATAAATCCCTTTCCCAGTATCCTGCGTTCATCTACTAGAATGGCAGAGCGGCTTTTATCCCTTCCCTCTCCGCGCTCTGAGCTGATGGCACTGCTGGACATTTTCCGATTTTAAAAAGAGGTAAACGATGTGTCTTTCATTTGCTGAACTATGTTTCTTTGGCCGAAAACTGCATCCATGGTCCTCAATGAAGCAACTTAGGGGCGGAATAATGGCAGCAGGTGCTCTGGATTGATGAGTCAATATGTGAAATATTTGGCTGTAACAGAAAGCAGTTTGCTCACCAATGAGCTGGAGAATGGTACAGTAATGAGGGTCTGCAGGTGAGTCAAGCATGGTGGAGGGTCCTTCCAAGTTTGGGGCTGCATTTGAACAAATGGAGTTGGGGATTTGCTTAGGATAGAGCCAAATACACATCCATCATGTAATACCATCAGGCTCCAAATTCATTCTGCAGGTGGAGAACAGCCCCAAACATCCAACCTATGTCATTGAGAAGTATCTACAGCATAAAGAAGAACAAGGAGATTTGGAGGTGATGATCCGGCCCCCGCAGAGCCCTAATCTGAATATCATCAAGTCTGTCTTGGATCACATGAAGAAACAGAAAGATCTGCACAAGCCTCATATACAGAAGATCTGTGGTTAGTTCTCTAAGGTGTCACGCTGTTATTAGAAGATGAACGCAGGATCCTGCAAAAGTGATTTGTTCAATGTGTTTTGGAGTGGATATTCCTTCTTCAGGACAATCACCTTGATTGTCCTGAAGAAGGTATATCCACTCCGAAACACATTGAAAAAAATCACTTTCCCAGGATCCTGCCTTCATCTTCTATAATGGCAGGGCGGCTTTTATCACTTCTCTCTCCACGTTCTGAGCTGATGGCACTGCTGGGCACTTTCCGATTTCAAAGGGAAGTAAACATGATGTGTCCTTCATTTGCTGCACTATGTTTCTGTGACGCTCTGGCAAAACCAGGTAGTCACAGAAAGAGTTAAACCTCCTTGGTACCACCTGATCCCACACTGGTACAGTGAAGCAGCTGCACCTCCCCCCCCCTCCAGTGTAACAAAAGGAGCAGGAGGGGAGGAGTTGAGTCAGTCGGTGGAAGGAGGGAGAGGAGAGTAGTCAGGGGTTGTGGCTCCTGGGCTGCTGGGGAAGTGGAGAAAGGAGAAAGCCGAGTCTTGGAGCTAAAGTAGAGAGTAGGCTCAGGGGCACCTGTAGTGGACCGCCGGTAGTGTGCACGGGACCCCGGACTTGTGCAAAGAGAGGACTTCCCCCGTCCGAAATAAAGAAGGTGACTCTTAGCTGGAGTGCAGAAGAGAGAGGGCCCTGCTTTGTGTACCGGGTGTGGGATCCGAACACCACCGTACTAAAGGCCTATGGACACCGGCAATTTCTGGTTAAGTACTGGACTATGTGCTTCCTGACCCTACACATAAAAACAGCCTCATCCAACACCAGGACAACCGAACTGAAAGTTTCCTGCTCCCTGCAATCCCTGCCACCACAACTCCCAATTGGGCCCCGGGACTACAACTCCCCTACCCGTGGAGGGGATCCCACCTTGCTGCCCCTCACCATCAGTCCCGGGCACGGTCCCCAGAGGCAGCGGCGGTGCCACCATCTCATCACCGCAACCCACGGGTGGCATCACAGACAATCTCCCCTGTACATATTCCCCTTTTTCTTTGTTGTGGAGCCTGGTATCACAGACCGGGTTACGCCACCGTGATACCTCTAGAAGTGACCCCATTGGCCTGGTTCTGAGTATCCCATATCCCTGGGCGACACATTTCTTTGGCCGAACACTACGTACACAGTCCTCAATGCAGTAACTGGAGTGCTGAATAATGACAGCAGGTGCTCAGGATTGATGAGTCAATATTTGAAATATTTGGCTGTCAGAGAAAACAGTTTGTTCACCATTGAGCTGAGGAATGGTACAGTAACGAGGGTCTGCAGGGGAGTGAAGCACAGTGGAGGTACTTTACAAGCTTGGGGCTGCATTTCAACAAATGGAGTTGGGGATTTGCTTAGGATCCAGGTAAATATTTATAAATCATGTAATACCAGCAGAGTGGTGTCTGATTGGCTCCAAATTTCTTCTACAGGAAGAGAACAGCCCTAAACATCCAACCAATGTCATTAAGAAGTAGCTACAGCATAAAGAAGAACCCACTCCAAACATCTAGCCAATGTCATTAGGAACGCGCAGTCCTGGAGCCTGGAGGTGATGATCCGGCCCCCACAGATCCCTAGTATCAATATCATCAAGTTTGTCTGGAATCTCACAAAGAGACAGAAGGATCTGCACAAGTCTCATGCACAGAAGATCTGTGGGTAGTTCTCTAAAATGTTTGGAACGATCACCTTCAAAACCTGTGTGCAAGAACCTAGAAGAATCTATACTGTTTTGACTGCAAAGGGTGGTCAACAAATATCGATTTGACTAAAATTCCTCTTTGGTTCATCCACTTTGTAATTTGCCTAGTGATATAAAAAAACCTCAAAACTTCTATTTTTGGGCGCCTCATCACTTTGCAGCATTTTTTCCACACCTGCTTAAAACGTTTGGCCATTTCTCTCTCTCTATCTATCTCTATATTTATATATATATATATATATATATATATATATATATATATATATATATATATTATATTTATATATATATATAGTTAGTGAAAGTCCAGCTCCAGCCTACAAGCCACCTAGGTTCAGACTCACGCGGTAAACAAAGCCTTGCACGGACATGGACGGGAGTGCATCCAGCAATGGAAATGGCTATAAAGAAAATCCAACAGAGACTTGGAAACACCGGTGCTGTAATAAAACTTCTTCTTTATTTTCGATGTCCATAAAAAGTAAACACGACCCACAAGGCTCAGGAACAACAAAGTATGGTTAGCAGGCGATATCGCAGATAGGACTACGCGTTTCGCCGGCCTTGTCCGCCTTCCTCATGGTCCTAAGTTAGGACCGTGAGGAAGGCGGACAAGGCTGGCGAAACGCGTAGTCCCATCTGCAATATCCCCTGCTAACCATACTTTGTTGTTCCTGAGCCTTGTGGGTTGTGTTTACTTTTTATGGATATCACAAATAAAGAAGAATTTTTATTACAGCACCGGTGTTTCCAAGTCTTTGCTGGACTTTATATATATATATATATATATATATATATATATATATATATATATATATATATCCCAGCTACTTAGATAGTCAAGCTGTCATAAGAATACCTGGGAAACACTGGCTGATGGGAGCACGTTGACACGTTACAATGTAGCTCTAGGCTGCGGAAAAAATGATGTGTAGTTTCAAAAGAGATTGCGCTCTTAAAACACAACAGCTCCTAGAAGCAAAACGGGGGAAAAAGGAAATTCCCTACATATCTAGAGTAAGGGTGTACAGTCCCAGTTATGCACAGCTGTCAACTCAAAGTATTTCACTTGCCATCGCAGAAAACAGCTTTGAAAGGCAACATCACGTCGAAATCATCGTAAGTGCCTGGAGAGTGATATAACACACTGTGCAAATTCTACGACAACGCACATCCCACTGCAAAACAGGGAGGAATTTATTGGTAGTGGTGGTTGATCAGGTTTCTTGTACCTTGGAAAATACTTTCCGGAGCTGATAAAGGTGCAGATGTAGCAGAGCCGAATATCTCATCATTACTCATATTATTAGTGCATTGTACTAAAATAGTCCTATTCAAGTGTAATATCACATTGCATAGAGAACCAATTGACAATCTCAGCTCTGTTATGTATGAACATTTTTATGATTGCCCAAATTGCAGTGACTGTATAACTGTATGTTGCATTTTTTTATATTTAACATTATTTTCCAAAAGTTAGAGGAATTACAAATCTAAAATCACTGTGATCTAATTACTTTAAAATAAAAAAAATAATTTTATTTTATATATTTTTTTACGAAATTTAAAAGACAATTCAAAGAAAATTTAAAATCTCACTGATCTAATTACTTTAAAATAAAAAAATATATATTTTATATAATTTTTAGGAAATGTAAAATAAAAAAACTCTAAGAAAATATAAAATCACTGTGATCTAATTACTTTAAAATAAAAAGAAAAAAATATTTTATGTATTTTTTTAGAAAATTAAAAAAAAATGTAAGGAAATCGAAAATATCACTGATCTAATTACATTAAAATAAAACCAACTATTTTTTATTTTATATTTGTTAGGAAATTTTTAAAACAAAATTATAAGAAAATATAAAATCGCTCTTATCGAATTACTTTCGAATAAAAATAATATTTTTTTAATTTTATGTATTTTTTTAGCAAATTTAAAAAAAATCTAAAAAAAGTAAAATATCATTGATCTGATCATATTAAAATAAAAAATAATAATTTTTATTTTATATATTTTGTAGGAAATTTAAAAAAATGTAAGAAAATCTAAAATCTCTCTGATCTAATTAACTAAATAAATGAATATAAATATATATATATATATATATATATATATATATATATATATATATATATATATATATATATATATATATATATTTATTCTAAAAGACCCATAGAAGAATGTAATCTAAAAGTGATAATATTGCTTAAATACAATAAATTGTATTTATTAACATGATGTTTAATTGAGAAAAATACTTTAGGATATTTAATAAACAAAAAAATACTTTAGGATATTCAATAAAACACACAAAATATATAGAAAATTTAATCTTCAAGTTTTTCAAGTTTAATTTTAAATAACGTGAATATTGAATTTTATATATTATATTTATTTAATGTTTAAGTAAAACATTTCTTTTTTCAGAAACTAACACACAAGGCACGGTATATAATGTGTTAAGCATTTGTTTCTCATAGCGATCTACATATATGAATTAATTAAAGTTAACTCATTATAGACTGATCCCCAAACAAGATAATAAAAAATGAATCAACATCTTATTTCCAGAATAACCCAGATTTGTCAGATACAAAAAAAAAAAATAAAAAATCCGCAACCATTTATAAAAATAAATGAAGCAAAATGTATAAAAAATGTAAATTGTTGCAGTCCTGATTTATTCGCTTTCTTTAATACTTCATTTGATACAACCTAATTGTGTTTTTAAGCTTCGGATCCTGTAATTTTGCAAGACAAGGCAATCCGGTGAGAAAACATATGGTATGGGATTTTTAAATCACATAGCTGAAGTGCATCATAGACTTATCCACTGCTTCTGTGTCACAAAAAATACACGATAGAATATATCCAGTCACCCATTAAAGGAAGCAAAGTATTAAAGAGGAAGAAGTTCAAAAATGCAATAATGTATGGGGAATTATCGAGAAGTGGAATCACCCGGGTTCAGGACGCAGTGAAGAGAGCGACATTCTCATAAGAAGGACACCGCGCAATTAAACGTTTCTAGTTCACTAGTTATTTTTAGTCGTGAACAAAAAAAATAAGTAAACAGATAAAGCAAAGCCGAGCATGTTATATATCTGTTACTGCACTGTATGAAGGCAACATTATCAATATGAGAACAATCAAATGTATATGTCTGAGGTTTATTATCTATCACATCTGTATATCTATCTATCCAATACATCTACCGGTACCTATATATCTTTCTATCCTAAAATTTATCTATCTGTCGATTTATCTATTCTATCTATAGCATTCTATCTATCTACCTACCGTATCTATCTATCCTAATATTCTATCCATTTATCTATATCTATCTCTCTATCTATCTATATCCTAATATCTTTCTATTCTATCTATCTATTATATTTACCTAATTATTCTGTCTATGCATTTATTATATCTATTGTATTCTATGTATCTATTATCTATCTATCCCTCTATCTATCTATCTATCTATCTATCCTAATATCTATCTATCTATCTATCTATCCATCTATCTATCTATTAACAATCTATTTATTCTATCTAGCTTAGTATACAAGCATAGTCTCTTACAATGACTATTTGAAAGGAGTGATAGGAGGCACTATATTATTAAACTAAACTCAATATCCAAAGCATAAGGAAAAGTGCACAATTATTCCAATGTAAAAACTATATATTTTATTAATTTAAATTCAAATTATCTATCTATTCCTCTATCTATCTATCTATCTATCTATCCATTATCTATCTATCCCTCTATCTATCTATGTATCCATTATCTATCCATCCATCCATCTATCCCTCTATCTATCTATCTATCTATCTATCCATCTATCCCTCTATCCATCTATCTATCTATCTATCTATCTATCCCTCTATCTATCTATCTATCTATCTATCCATCCATCTATGTATCCCTCTATCTATCTATCTATCTATCCCTCTATCTATCTATGTATCCATTATCTATCCATCCATCCATCTATCTATCCCTCTATCTATCTATCTATCCCTCTATCTATCTATCTATCTATCTATCCCTCTATCTATCTATCTATCTATCCCTCTATCTATCTATGTATCCATTATCTATCCATCCATCTATCTATCCCTCTATCTATCTATCCATCTATCCCTCTATCCATCTATCCCTCTATCCATCTATCCATCTATCTATCTATCCATCTATCCCTCTATCCATCTATCTATCTATCCATCTATCCATCTATCCTTCTATCCATCTATCTATCTATCTATCTATCTATCTATCTATCTATCTATCTATCTATCCCTTTATCTATCTATCTATTTATCTATCTATCTATCCCTTTATCTATCTATCTATCCCTTTATCTATCTATCTATCCCTTTATCTATCTATCTATCTATCCCTTTATCTATCTATCTATCTATCTATCCATCTATCTATCCATCTATCTATCCATCCATCTATCTATCTATCCCTTTATCTATCTATCTATTTATCTATCTATCTATCCCTTTATCTATCTATCTATCTATCTATCTATCCCTCTATCTATCTATCTATCTATCTATCTATCTATCTACTTATCGTCTCCTGTATCTTTTATCTGCGATATTAAGGTAATGCATTAACTTTACATGTAAGATAACACACAGGGCACCTATGTGTTATTATTATGTTCTGTATCGAGATAAATTAGAAAGCAACACGAAGTAAGTGAGGATTTTAGGATAAAGGTTTTGGGGTGAACATGATAATGTCACTAAGTGTTCAGGATTTCCCGGCTGCTGATCAACCCTTTAATGAAGCGGACATGTGTGATCCTTCTCCCAGGTGCTGCTGATACAAAAGAATAGAATATGGGAGGAAAAACAAAGCGTGGGGCAGGTTCACTAAGCTGCGATAAGTCAAGGAGCAGTCATTAAAAAGGGATAAAAACTCTCCAGTTTCCAGTGTTATTCTATGGAGTCTCATTTTCAAATAGAGATAGATTTAGCACACTGGATGGAGGAAATGTTATTCTCTGGGGGGAGAACTAAACCTCATTTATGGAGCCTTCCCAAACATGCAGCCAGTGCAGGCGAGCCGCAGATAGCATTGTGCCTAATATATATTAATATAGTTACCATCCTTAATGGACTCTGGGTGTGTGAGGGGGAGAGAAGCAGGGGGGATTTTGTTGTTTGCCTACAGTAAAGAGAAAATATATATATATATATATATATATATATATATATATATATATATATATATATATATATTTATATACACTGTATATACTGTATATATATCACTAATTTAAAAAAAAAAGTGTGATACTTCTTTTTTTTTTCCTGATCTGTCTGTAATTTTTGATTGTAAATCTAATTACATTATTTTGTGTATATGATTTAGGACGTGGAAATATTGTCTTTCCTGGAATTGCATTACAGCTACAGTATATGGGCCACAGATAACAATAGTCTGAAGGTGTTTATGTTGTGGGTATTCTCTGTGACGTTAAGTCTGTTGTTAACTCATTGACTTCTATGGGAATGTTGTGGGCATCCTCTGTGACAAAGTCTGATGATAACTCATTGACTTCTATGGGAATGTTGTGGGCATGCTCTGTGACAAAGTCTGATGATAACTCATTGACTTCTATGGGAATGTTGCAGGTATGCTCTGTGACAAAGTCTGATGATAACTCATTGACTTCTATGGGAATGTTGTGGGCATGCTCTGTGACAAAGTCTGATGATAACTCATTGACTTCTACGGGAATGTTGTGGGCATGCTCTGTGACAAAGTCTGATGATAACTCATTGACTTCTATGGGAATGTTGCGGGTATGCTCTGTGACAAAGTCTGATGATAACTCGTTGACTTCTATGAGAATGTTGTGGGCATGCTCTGTGACAAAGTCTGATGATAACTCATTGACTTCTATGGGAATGTTGCAGGTATGCTCTGTGACAAAGTCTGATGATAACTCATTGACTTCTATGGGAATGTTGTGGGCATGCTCTGTGACAAAGTCTGATGATAACTCATTGACTTCTACGGGAATGTTGCGGGTATGCTCTGTGACAAAGTCTGATGATAACTCATTGACTTCTATGGGAATGTTGTGGGCATCCTCTGTGACAAAGTCTGATGTTAACTCATTGATTCTATGGGAATGTTGTGGGCATGCTCTGTGACAAAGTCTGATGACAACTCATTGACTTCTATGGGAATGTTGTGGGCATGCTCCGTGACAAAGTCTGATGATAACTCATTGACTTCTATGGGAATGTTGTGGGCATGCTCCGTGACAAAGTCTGATGATAACTCATTGACTTCTATGGGAATGTTGTGGGCATGCTCTGTGACAAAGTCTGATGACAACTCATTGAATTCTATGGGAATGTTGCGGGTATGCTCCGTGACAAAGTCTGATGATAACTCATTGACTTCTAAGGGAATGTTGTGGGCATGCTCTGTGGCATAAAGTTTTATCATAACTCATTGACTTCCATGGGAATGTTGTGGGCATGCTCTGTGACAAAGTCTAATGATAAGGCCTCAATGGCGTATGCATCTGAAACCCGTTTTGCGGAGGGGGGGTTAAGATGGAAGCCCTGACGGGACCAGTGAATGTAGCTAAAAACGCAATGTGAAAGCGGCCTATGATTTCTATGGGAATGCTGGGGCATGTTATGTGACATGTAATCTGAATGTAATCCATTAACTTCTATGGGAGTGCTCTGGACATGCACTATGACATATCTGGAGATAACGCAATAGTCGCTATGGTAGCATGTTGTGGGCATGCTCTGCCCCATATTGTCTGGAAATAGCTCACTGACTTCTATGGAAGGGTTTTGGGCATGCACAGTGACATGTTTGGAAATAACTCATTGATTCTTTGTTGTGGGGGTGGCAGGGGGCTTTAGTCGTGGGCAGAGGCGAGCCCCTTCTTCCAGGCAGCGCTCCTCTTCTGTGCTGCACCCCTGCCACCTCCACAGTGCAACAAGGAACACCACAACCCCGCGTCTTTAGGGTTAAGTCAGAGACAGAGTCCAAGATAACATTTAACGCTTCTTTACTGAATAACCCGCACAGTTTCTGTGGAGCGCCTTCACTTCGGGCACATGGGTTTAACATTACAGACATGTTACGGTTTGGTTTCTTTACATTTTTCCTGCACACTGCTGTAACAGGGCGACCACTGCCCTACCGCCCCCACTTCTCTGCAGGTGAATGATGGAATTGCAATGTATTGGATTTTTGTAAACTGTCTGCATTTATGTACCTTTCCCTGTGTAGTACGGCCGGCTGCCACTAGAGGTCATGGGTCCCGGGTCTCTAAGGGAGAAGGCATGGACTGGGAGATGACAGGGCAGCAGGGGGTTAAGTGAGAGAGAGAGCTCATCAGCACAGGAAGATATATAGGGGAAGGAACTTCCTGTCACAGGCAGATAGGGAAAGGCTGTGAAAGAGTCCAGATCAAGAGAGAAGTCCAGGATGGACAGAAGAGCAGAGTGGAGTACAGAAGGGTGGAGGTGTCAGGGACAGGATTTAAGGAGTGAAGGAAGCCCAAACCTTCCCCATCCCCTGGTACCTGCTGCAGAGACAGGACAGAAGGAAGAAAGAGAGAAGCAACGTTGTCAGAAGGGGCACTATTGCAGCAGGACATAAGTCCAGAGTGTCATGGAGACGTAAGGAGAAATTGGGGTGCTCCTACCTGAGGCGTCATCTGCCGTTACCTGAGGGAAAGCAGTTGTGGCGGGAGGCCAAGTGGAGGACATCCGTCCGTTAGCCTAGCTGAGCGTCCCACCACCATGCTGGGGGATTGGGTCCGAAGTGGGAGGTTAAGTCGCCCCATTATGGCCGTCCCTGCAAAGCCGAGCCGGATGTTGGAGTTAAAGTATCTGAAAGATAAGGATGATGACAAATCTGTTGTGAACCGTTTGAAACTATCTGCAAGCAAGTTACTAAAGCGGGGTTTACACGCTACGATATCGTTAATGAATTATCATCGGGGTCACGGTGTTTATGACGCACATCCGGCGTCATTAACGATATCGCAGCGTGTGACACTTATGAGTGACCTTTAACGATCGCAAAAGCGGTCAAAATCGTTTGCCGTGGAGAGGTCGTCCTGAAACAAAAAATTGTTTGGTTTTTTTTAGCGATGTTATTCCTCGTTCCTGCGGCAGCACACATCCCTATTATTATTATTATTTATTATTATAGCGCCATTTATTCCATGGCGCTTTACAAGTGAAAGAGGGTATACGTACAACAATCATTAACAGTACAAGACAGACTGGTATAGGAGGAGACAGGACCCTGCCCGCGAGGGCTCACAGTCTACAGGGAATGGGTGATGGTACAATAGGTGAGGACAGAGCTGGTTGCGCAGTGGTCTACTGGTCTGAGGGTTATTGTAGGTTGTAGGCTTGGTGGAAGAGGTGGGTCTTGAGGTTCCTCTTGAAGCTTTCCATGGTAGTGGAGAGTCTGATGTGCTGAGGGAGAGCGTTCCAGAGTATGGGGGATGCGCGGGAGAAATCTTGTACACGATTGTGGGAAGAGGAGATAAGAGGGGAGCAGAGAAGGAGATCTTGTGAGGATCTAAGGTTGCGTGCAGGTAGGTACCGCTATTCCTATGTGTGACACCGCTGGAGCGAGGAACATCTCCTTACCTCTGTCCACCGGCAATGAGGAAGGAAGGAGGTGGGCGGGATTTTACGTCCCGCTCATCTCCGTCCCTCTGCTTCTATTGGCCGCCTGCCGTGTTACGTCGCTGTGACGCCGCACAAACCACCCCCTTAGAAAGGAGACAGTTTGCCGGCCAGAGCGACGTCGCAGGGCAGGTAAGTGCGTGTGACGCTGCCGTGGCGATAATGTTCGCTACGGCAGCGATCACACAATATCGCATGTGCGACGGGGGCGGGGACTATCGCGCTCGACATTGCTAGCCAATTCTAGCGATGTTGCAGCGTGTAAACGCCGCTTTAGTAAAGTGAAGCAAATGTCACCAGGTGTCTGTCTCCTTCCTGACCGAGCGGGGCACAAGGCCCATAAAAGTGAACAGGACCCAGACGAATGGCAGCTGAAAGTATCACCTCCACACCACATAACACCCACTCCACTCTGGCCCCCCATGCCTGTACTGTGCTGGTGTGGGTTGAAGTCCACCATGAGCCTTGCCCACAACTGCCCCTCTCCGATGCTTTACACTGCTCTATCCTGCACATCTCTCCGGCTACTATAGGATGGTCTCTCCTTACCGGCAAGAACACAGTGGCAGCTAGTAAACCCATAGAGTCCCGCATGGATCTAGCCGCGTCCCCTCCCTCTGTTACCTCACTCGTAGACCAGTCCTATTGGAGTCAGTTGCTTCCCAGAAGTCCCACTAGAGCCAAGGCCACAACTTCAGAATCAGTCTGTGCCTGTCACTGCACCCGACTACTGAAGAGCTTCTTTCCCCCCTTGCTCCAGACCTTCTGGGGTGACCCTGGGATCTGGCTGAATTCCTCTGGGCTTCTGTCACTACCTCCCTCAGGTACAGCTTCTTCTCTCTACTTCACGGCCTCCCTACTCCCTATCTGACTAATCCCAACTATCAACTCACTGTTGCTGGGTAGATTTTAACCTTTAACTCCTTCAGGCCTGTTCTCCATCCCAACCCCAAGCTAAGTGACAAGGGAGCAGTGACACCTACTGGTGCCTGAAAACAGTGCACCCGAAAGCATATACTGTACATATAAACAACATTTCCCATCATAAATACACAAAATAACCATGATGTCTTCAGGGTAGTTGATCCCTCCTACACGGGAATTATTGTGGACATGCTATGTGATGTAAGAAGAAAGAAAATAGGCACTCACCGGTTTGTAGAAAAATCAAATTGCTGGTTTATTCAGGCATAAGGGGAGGGTGCCGGGGTAGCGTGCACACAGACTACGGCCGTTTCGCACCGATTGCCGATGCACAATAGCTCCCGCCCGCGTCGCTCGTGCAACATTTGGTGCTCGCTGCCATAGCGAACATTATCGCTACGGCAGCGTCACACGCACATACCTGGTCAGCGACGTCACTGTGACCGCCGAACAATCGCTCCCTCAAGGGGGAGGTGTATTCGGCATCATAGCAATGTCACTGCGGCGTCACTAAACGGCCGGCCAATAAAAGCGGACGGGCGGAGATGAGCGGGATGTAACATCCCGCCCACCTCCTTCCTTCCGCATTGCCGGTGGATGGAGGTAAGGAGATGTTCGTCGCTCCCGCGGTGTCACACACAGCGATGTGTGATGCCGCAGGAACGACGAACAACAACATACCGGTGGCTGCAGCGATATTAAGGAAATGAACGACGTGTCAACGATCACCATTTTTTAACGATTTTGCGATCGTTGATCGTCGCTCATTAGTGTTACACGCTGCGATGTCACCAGCGCCAGATGTGCGTCACTAACAACGTGACCTCAACAATATATCGGTAGCGATGTCGCAGCGTGTAAAGTACCCTTTAGATTCGTGGAAGTGTCGCGGGCGGCGGGGCGCTGCGCTCGCTAACGCTCGAGTCCGGCGCTGCTGCTCGGTGGCTTGAGCGGTGGGCCGGATCCGGGGACTCGAGCGGCGCTCCTCGCCCGTGAGTGTAAAGGGGGTTGGTTTGTTTTGTGGATTTGGTCCGTGACGCCACCCACGGGTCGTGGTGATTATTAGCACCACCGCTGCTGGTGACGGGGATCCCGGGAAGGATGGTAGGGAGCAGCTAGGCTGTTGTCCCCTCCGTGGGTAGGAGTTGGTGATCCCGGGGCCCGGTGGTGTAACGGGGAGGCTGGATGGCCAGGGTGCAGGGTTGCAGGGGCAGCGCGGCGCGGTGCCGGATGGCACTGGTGTACTCACTCAGGTAGTCAATGACAGAGTCTCTGGTAAACCAAACGGCCGGATGGACGGGTCCCGCAGCCGGCTGCAGTGTTTTTCCCCTGACCCCGGGTTGGTATTGTGAGTCCTTTCCTGCACCTTCTTGTACGCTCCTCCTGTGCTCCGGTTTCCAGCTGGCTCCCCGGTTCGGTACCGGACGGGCCACCACCCTGTCCCGGCTACCTACGGTTCCACCAAGACTGTCTTCCCGGCTCCTGCAGACGGCCACTACTGTCTGCCTGACTGGCTATACGAGGGCCCTAGGCTCCAAACTAGGCCCCAGTCTGCGTCTGCCTCTCTGCACACCTCCTCTCCCTTCCTCTGCCTGTACTTGTCTGCACTTGTTTTCTTCCTCAGGCCAGCTAGACTCTTCGGTGGGCGTGCCACCTGGTGTGTCTGTCTGAACCCGAGGGAAGAAATCAGGTCTCGCTGGGAATGACTGCTGTGAACTGCTGGGGGTGGGGGTGTGTGTGTGTTGTTACCTGTGACCCCTGGCTAGTCCAGGGCATCACAGAAGCATCGACAATCGGTGCGAAACGGCCGTAGTCTGTGTGCACACTACCCCGGCACCCTCCCCTTATGCCTGAGTAAACCAGCAAATTGATTTTTCTACAAACCAGTGAGTGCCTATTTCCTTTCTTCTTGGAATTCACGGCTCTGCAGCTTTGTAGTGCACCCCGGATAGTAGACCCATACTCAGGCTCACGCTGAGTACCTGAACAGGTGGAACAAAACAGCAATTTGACTATTTGGCTATGTGCGCACGTTGCGTAAAAACATGCAGTTACGCTGCGCTTTGTAGCGCAGCGTAACTGCATGCGTCCTGCGTCCCCTGCACAGTCTATGGAGATTGTGCAGGGGCCGTGCGCACCCTGCACAGTCTATGGAGATTGTGCAGGGGCCGTGCGCACGTGGAGTTTTAGAGCGCAGCGCTTCGGCTACTGCCGAAGCGCTGCGTAAAAAGAAGTGACATGTCACTTCTTCCGTGCGCTTTGCTGGCAGCTCCTGCTCTGTCTATGGGAGGAGCTGCAGGCAGAGCGCATGGAATCGGCTTCACTACGGACATTTCTGCAGCGATTTAAAGCGCACATGTGCTCTACAGATCGCTGCAGAAATTTCTGCAGTGAACTGTACGCAACGTGCGCACATAGCCTTTGTCTTCACTGGTGGTTTTGGAGTGTAATCATTCGTTCAGATTTGAAAAAATAGTTCCCAGAGTTCCTTCTCTTTTTTTTGGATGCTATGTGATGTAGTCGGGAGGTAACTCATTGAGTTCTATGGGAGCATTAGTATATTTTGTGACGTATTTTCTTTCAATATATCATTTACTTCTATGGGGTTATTGTGGACATGCACTGGGGGGGTTGGGATGGGAAGCAGTAAACTATGAAATCAGATATTGTGATTGGTGGATACTTTATTATCTACTGTATATAGAAGTGCTATTAGTCATTGTACAGGAGGAGAAGGGGGTGAGCAGTGCCTTTGTAGGAGGTGGTTGCGTTACCCCCCCACACCTACTGCTGTATTTTATGATAAACTATGCGATGCTATTTGTTTTATGCCAAATATATTGTATATATGTTGCAACATAATGTTCTAGAAGTGCTGCTGCTAGAGGTTGCGGTGTCTTGTGGTAGCAGAGCCGAAACTGTGTAGCGGTCGGCGCCACCTAGTGGAAAAGAATATAATTTATAAATGTTTTATTGCATGATGTTTTAATGTTACTGAGTTAATTTTATATGTATATGTTTTAGCCTAGTAAGCTGAGGGCATAGGTTTTTTAGATGTAGTAGCGTTAGACACCTTCTGGTTTTAAGGGAGCTTAGAGCAAGGTGGGAGGAGTGACAGATGGCCAGTGAATTGGTAAGCAAGACAGAAATTATGGGGAGTCAGTTCTGCAATGAGGTTCCTGGAGTGAGGATGTGGCCTTGTAACTTGGACCTGTCGGAGAACCCAGAGGTATCCTCCAAGGGTCCAGAGCCTACAGCTCACCTCAGGACGGGCTTAGAATAGTCCAGGGACTAGATGGCCATCGAGCAATAGAACTTTGTACAGGTTAAAGGAAGTTGAGTGAATAGAAGCCATCCAAGGCAGTAAGATAAGAGAGAAGAAGGGAAAGCGGTGGCATAGGCTCAGCAGCTGGAGGACTAGGTCCCAGTTAGCAGGATCGGCCAGGTGGAGTACCCTGGGAGAAAGCTGCAGCAGGAACATAGAACAATTTATTTGATCTTCCACCTTCATGACAGACAAGGCCATACTTCTATGTTGTTTCGCCAAGAGAACTCTGGTGTCCTGTGTCTATCTGCTACGTCTACAATGGTGACCGGCTGTGGGGTTATGAATGCTGCCCTGAAGAGAACAGAGAGGGTCGCACACCCCACCCCAAGTGGTTTACAAGCACTGAGTTCCTCTGGCAAAGGAATGCGGAGCCATCACAGCCCGGAGTCTGCACCTTCCTTCACCATCACCTATTGTGATCCTGTGTTATATATAGAGGTGCTATCAGTCATTGAACAGGAGGAGGAGGCGGTGAGCTGTGACATGACCTATTGTGATTGGTGGATCCTGTGTTATCTAATGTATATAGAGGTACTATCAGTCATTATACAGGAGTAGGAGGAGACCTGTGACATGACCTATTGGGATTGGTGGATCCTGTGTTATCTACTGTATATAGAGGTGCTATCAGTCATTGAACAGGAGGAAGAGGCAGTGAGCTGTGATATCACCTATTGTGAATGACTGATCCTGTGTTATCTACTGCATATAGAGGTGTTATCAGTCATTGTACAGGAGGAGGAGGTGAGCTGTGACATCGCCTATTGTGATTGGTGGATCCTGTGTTATCTATTGTATAAGGTGGTGTTACTTGTCATTGCAATCCTGTCTGTGATGATAATGAAACTGCTGAGAAATGTTTTTTACAGAACAGAAAGTCAGTCTATTATAAAGATGAAAGATTGAGTGGTTACAGGGAAAACTGCCAGATTTAATGCCTTTTTACATATTGATATTGAACTGGAAAAATTTAACCCATCACCTAAAATTCTTCAAAACTATGATGAATATAAAACTTGATGTAAAAAGAAGGTCATTTTCTGGTCATTCATTTTTTTAGTAACTCCCTGGAGTTAGTACACTTCATTCATTAAATTTGCAACCAATCAGTGATTTACATCCTATGGAACCAATGGAGAATAATAATCAGTGATTTCTCCAATCGCAACACTAGAATTAAATGCTAGATGTGTCTAATGACCAATACAACTTTGTTCCATTTTGGTATGGGGTATATTAAAAGACAAGTACTATGTAAATATTTGGTACACTTAAGGGGGCTTTACATGCTAAGATATGGTTAATGTTTTATCGTCGGGGTCACGTCGTTAGTGACGCACATCCGGCGTCATTAACGATATCGCAGTGTGTGACACTTATGTGCGACCTAAAACGATCGCAAAGCGGCCAAAATCGTTTGCCACGGAGAGGTCGTCCTAAAACAAAAAATCATTTACCTCTCATTAGCGATGTTGTTCCTCGTTCCTGCGGCAGCAAACATCGCTGTGTGTGACACCGCAGGAGCGACGAACATCTCCTTACCTGCCTGCACCGCCAATGCGGAAGGAAGGAGGTGGGCGGGATGTCACGTCCCGCTCATCTCCGCCCCTCCGCTTCTATTGGACGCCTGCCGTGTGACATCGCTGTGACGCAGGGAAGGAGGCGGATCGCCGGCCAGAGCGACGTCGCAGAGCAGGTAAGCCATGTGACGGGGGTGCGCGATTTTGTGCGCGACGGGCAGCGATATGATCGTGTCGCACAAACGATAGGGGCAGGTACGCACGCTAGCGATATCGGTAACGATATCGCTATCGTGTAAAGCCCCCTTTACACGTTATTGGGCCAAGCTTCCAAAAATTCTTGAACAGTCCGTAAGAAAAACAATAGGCAATTTTACCATTATCCATAAAATAAATTGGAGAAGTTCCTTTATTCATTCGTTGAGTTGCTTGAAAATAATTAATCTATGAACACTATTTCTGACCTGACATCGCCGAACAGTAGATGGTTGTAGCTGGTTGTAGCTTCCTCTGGTTGCTGCCAGTTTTGAGCTGATGGCACTGCTGGACATCTTTTCATCCGATTTTGAAGGTCAGTAAGCATGATGTGTCTTTCATTTGCTGCACTGTTTCCTTAGCAAACCACTATGTCTATGGTCCTCAATGCTGACTTTTTTCTTCGAGCTTCTTCAAAAGAGCTTGAAACCCCAGTTTGCTTTTAAAGACTCTTTGCTGATGCAGTATAACTACCTTGTGTCTTCTTGCTGTGCTCAGTCTTCCCATGGTGTATGACTTGGGACATCAAACTGTCTTCCACAACCTCACCTTTGTAGCAGATTATGGTTGTTCCTCACCCAGTTTTAAGTGGCCCACACAACTTTATTTGAGCTGTTGACTATGTTTCAACCTACTTATAAAAGTTATCACATGTTTGGATTGGTTACTCACACACCTCACTGTAATCCTAAAATTCCCTGACTTCATACAAGCATACCAAGAAGAATTCATGCTGTTTTAAAGGCAAAGAGTGGTCACACAAAATGTTTTCTCTGCATGGAAGAGCCGGATAGGGATCATAGTCGGACAACAGACTAGTTTGTTTCTTCCCTCGGCCGAATTTTCCCAACGCCACTCTATTTGATTGACAGGTCTGCCACATGTGTGCACATAGGGAAAGACTTGTGAGTCACCTGGAGTGGAGCAGCATTAGGCCAACCAGGGGTGATGCTGAACTAGTCCGCTCTATCGATATATTCTCCGACCATCGTTTAAAACTATGTTTTCTATGAAATCTTTGGCATGTTGAGTGTTTCAGAGAAAAGTGTACCTGGCTGTAATTGTGCAGTCAGGCTCTGATTCATGATGTCCATTGGATAAGACTAGAGTTGAGCGCGGTTCGTGGTTCGAGGTTCTTCAGTTCGCAGCTCGAGTGATTTTGGGGGCTGTTCTAGATCGAACTAGAACTCGAGCTTATTGCTAAAGCTCGATAGTTCTAGTTACGTTCGAGAACGGTTCTAGCAGCAAAAAGCCAAGCTAATTACTAGCTGGCTTTCCGCTGTAATAGTGTAAGTCACTCTGTGACTCACACTATTATGAAATTTCAGCGTATAGTGTGCGGGAACAGCGCATTCAGATCACTGCTGCTGGGATAATGGCGATCGCCATTTTTTTTTTTCCTTGTCTTCCTTCCCTAAGCGCGCTTGTGTAGTGGGGCGGGCCAGCATGTCAGCCAATCCCAGACACACACACAGCTAAGTGGACTTTTAGCCAGAGAAGCAACGGCATGTGTGATAGGATGTCCATGTCACATGTTCCTGCATTATAAAAACGGGTATCTGCCTGTCCGGATGCCATTATCTGCCTTCTGCGTCTTGGTGTCAGTCACCGCTGGCGTAGCTCCTGTCTACGATGCTGCTGTGTACGCTCTACACACAGCTCTATACAAAATAGGGATAGAAGTTTCTATTAGCCCTTTAAGGGCTAATAACAGCAGGGTCAGAGCCATAGGTGACAGTCAGATCCGTGGAAACAGATTTTAACAGCTACAGAAGATAACAGCGTCTGTGTAGCTAAGGTCAGGGACTTCCTCGCTGCATTTCCCCATTAGGAGGGATAGAAATTGAGGCTTCCTTTCCTCTACACTGACCCACAACCCTGCCACTGTACCCTCCTGCCCTTTGCACACTCAAGCTCATTGTTACTAAGCCATTATACTAGCAAACACTGAGTGAACTTAGTGGCATCCTAAAAGTGGCTGTTGGACTTCCATTAGTGTCCCACTAGTGCAAATCTATTTGCAGCACCTCTGCATTGCACACTCAAACTCATTGTTACTAAGCCATTATACTAGCAAACACTGAGTAAACTTAGTGGCATCCTAAAAGTGGCTGTTGGACTTCCATTAGTGTCCCACTGGTGCAAAGCTATTTGCAGCACCACTGCATTGCACACTGAAACTTATTGTTACTAAGCCATTCTAATAGCGAACTATGCTGCCAGTTTAAGGGCCATAGTTGCATTGTCAGGGATAGTTATTGTTGTTTATTCTGCTGTTAATAAAGCTAGACCACCGCTGCAATCTACACCACCTCTCAATTTTTACTACCACATTTTCAGTGCACAATCTTGTCGCAATCAAAATGAGTGGCAAAATGACAGATGCTGGTGGAAAGTGGAAGAGGCGTGTTGGAAAAGGAAAAAAAGGGTTTGTCCGTGGGGAAGGTGGCAAAGCTCCATTAACATCTGCTGAAGATAGACCATTTTCCAGCAAAAGTAAGATGTCTACTACTTACCGTGGACAATCCGATGTGCTCCCTTTTTTACGGACACAAACAACTGGAACAAAGGTAGATGATGGCCAGAAAAAGAAAATGCTTGAATGGATCTCAAGTGGTCCAACAAGTGCCCTCTCCGCCACCTCAACTACCGCATCCAAAAAACACCAGTCCTCTGAGTTGTCATCCCAATCACACTTGATTTCTCCCAGCTCTGAAGTCTCCATCCGCCCTGCACAGTATGGTGGAACTGAGATGGCTGAGTCTGCAGAGCTCTTCAGTCACACTATAGCGTGGGAATCAGAGGTCTGCTCCCAAGCTACAGTGAGTACAGACCAGGAAATGGTCTGCAGTGATGCCCAGAACCTTTGTGACTGTGATTCAGGCCGTGAGGACCAAGTTTCTAAACATAATGTTGACCCTTATTCACAAACTGTAACACCTGTTGTTATAGACAATGAGGAACATACTGATGACGATGAGACGCAGATACCAGATTGGGATGACAACTTAAATATTGGTTCACGTCAGGAAGAGGCTCGGTTTGAGGGTGAGGGGAGTGCAAACACAATGCTTGATGAGGAAGTTCTAGATCCCAAGTACTGTCAACCCACAGTCAGGCACTCAAGGAGATCAACAGAGGCGGTGGAGGAGGATGCTACTGACGACGAAGTTACCTTGCGCCTTCCTGGACAGAGGAGGAGTACTGGTAGCACGTCTATAACTGCATCCTCAGCCCCCACTCTGCCTCTGAGCACTAGTCGGGGGGGCTCAGCAGGTCGCATGCCCTCTAAGCCTTGCCTAGCCTGGACCTTTTTTGACATAGAAAAAGATCACCCAAATCATGTGATATGTAAAATTTGTCGTGATTCTGTTAGTAGAGGGCAAAACCTCAGGAGTTTGACAACTTCTTCCATGAATCGTCACATGAATAAATATCATATGTCCCAGTGGAAAACTCACCATGCTGCAATGCGGTCTAGCGGCGCGAACCATCCACCGCCTGCCCCTTCAAGTGCATCCGCACGCTCTTCATCTTCTAGGACTGTGGGGACAGCTGTCATACCTGGTTTTCCACGCACAACTTCCACCACTGTAACCGCAACAGGCAGTTTGCTTGGTAGGTCGTCATTTGGTTTGGAAGGGGAAACAAGTGCGTGTGTACAGCTCTCTCAGACATCAACGTTGGATGAAGGCAACATCATGTCTATGCCTGCACTTTCCTCACAAACCTGCATTTTTCCAGGGACACCCTACTTACCACCGTCTACACACAGCAGCCAGATCTCTGTCCCTCAGATGTGGACAAATAAAAGGCCATTTCCTGCAACCCATGACAAAGCTTCTTAGTCAAAGAGGTTGAATTTATCCCTCTGTAAGCTCTTGGCTACCGAAATGCTGCCTTTCCACCTGGTGGACACACAGGATTTAGAGACCTTATGTCTGTCGCTGTGCCCCAGTACCAGATGCCCAGTCGCCACTACTTCTCTAAGAAAGGTGTGCCTGCGCTACACCAGCATGTCGCACACAACATCACCGCTTCCTTGAGAAACTCTGTGTGGGAACGGGTGCATTTCACCACCGATACTTGAACCAGTAAGCATGGACAGGGACGTTACATGTCACTGACTGGGCACTGGGTAACTATGGTGATAGATGGTGAAGGATCTGCTGCACAAGTCTTGCCGTCCCCACGACTTGTGTGTCAATCCTCTGTCTGTCCAAGTTCCGCCACTGCTTCTGCCTCCTCCACCTCGTCTGGGTCCTCCACCTCCGCCCCAAGCCTGCCTGGTCAGGCCATCAGCGTTCTAACTGCGCAGAAGGAATCACGCACCCCTCATTACTATGCTGGCAGCAGAGCGCAACGGCATCAGGCGGTCTTTAGCTTGAAATGTCTTGGAAATAAGAGTCACACAGCAGCTGAGTTGTGGGCAGCTCTGGAGACTGAGTTTGGTAAATGGTTGTCTCCACTCAACCTGCAGCCTGGTAAGGCCGTGTGCGACAATGCTGCAAACCTGGGTGCGGCCCTTCGCGTGGGCAAGGTGACACACGTGCCTTGTATAGCTCACGTGTTGAACCTTGTTGTCCAGCAATTTTTAACACACTATCCTGCCCTAGATGGCCTTCTGAACAGGGCACGAAAACTGTCTGCTCACTTCCGCCGTTAAACCGCCGCAGCTGAGCGACTTGCATTGCTCCAGAAGTCTTTCGGCCTGCCGGTTCATCGCCTGAAATGTGATGTGCCGACACGCTGGAATTCGACTCTCCATATGTTACAGCGACTGGCAGCACCGTCGAGCCCTGGTGCAACACGTCATGACGTATAGCCTGGGCCAACGAGATGCAGAGGTGGGGCAGATCACCCTGATGGAGTGGTCTCAGATCAAGGACCTATGCACCCTTCTGCACAGTTTTGACATGGCGACGAATATGTTTAGCGCTGACAATGCCATTATCAGCATGACAATTCCAGTCATTTACATGCTGGAGCACACGCTAAACACTATTCGGTGCCAGGGGGTGGGACAACAGGAAGGGGAGGAACTACAGGAGGATTCATATGCGCAAAAGACAACAACATCACCAAGGTCCAGACGTTCATCATCACCAACGCGGCAGGCATGGGACCATGGGGGACAGGGATCAACAAGGGCGCATAGTAGCAGGCGAAATGCTGAGGAAGGTGCAGGAGAACATGAAGAAATGGAGGACGAACTGTCCATGGACATGGAAAACTCAGCGGATGAGGGAGACCTTGGTCAAATTTCAGTTGAAAGAGGTTGGGTGGAGATGTCAGAGGAAGAAAGAACGGTTAGCACCTCTATGCCACAAACACAGCGTGGACTTGGTCCGCATGGCTGCGCAAGACACATGAGCGCCTTCTTGCTGCACTACCTCCTACATGACCCTCGTATTGTCAAAATTATAAGTGATGATGACTACTGGCTTGCCACACCATTAGATCCCCGGTACAAGTCCAAATTTTGTGACATAATTCCAGCCATAGAAAGGGACGCACGTATGCAGGAGTATCAGCAACAGCTGTTACTCGATCGTAGCTCGGCTTTTCCACCAAACAACCCTGGTGCAGGGAGTGAATCTCCCAGTTGTAACTTGACAAACATGGAACGGTCTCGTCATCTTCAACAGTCTACCCGTACCAGTAGGACCGTATCTGGTGCTGGTAACAGCAATTTTATTGAATCTTTTCATAATTTTTTTAGACGATCCTTTGCAAGGCCACCAGAGACAACAAGTCTGACACATAGTCAACGGCTGGAGAGGATGATACAGGAGTATCTCCAAATGAACATCGATGCCATGACTTTGCAAATGGAGCCTTGCTCATTTTGGGTTTCAAATCTTGAAAAATGGCCAGAGCTCTCCACTTACGCCTTGGAGATCTTGTCGTGTCCAGCTGCCAGCATTGTCTCTGAACGTGTCTTCAGTGCTGCTGGGTGTGTGCTGACAGATAAGCGCACGCGTCTGTCCAGTGACAATGTGGACAGACTGACGTTCATCAAAATGAACAAGTCATGGATCCACAAGGAATTTACTACCCCTGTGTCATCCTGGGGAGAGTAAATGCTTGTGGATTTTTAATGTTCTTGATGCAAATCTACCTGTGAAGTGTACAACTGGGGCACAAGTGCTGCCACTGAAGGGGTGAGTGTCTGTGTGGCCCAATTTTTGGAAAAAAGGGAGACTCCGCTTGGAGTAACCCTTGCTTGCTGTGTTTTTTAAAAGGAGCCAAGATGAACAAGTCATGGATCAGCAAAGACTTTGCTACCTACCCCGGGGTCATCCTGGGAACGGTTAAGTATGGTGTATTTTTGAATGTGCTTGATGCAAATCTACCTGTGAAGTGTACAACTGGGGCACAAGTGCTGCCACTGAAGGGGTGGGTGTCTGTGCCCAATTTTTTTAAAAAAGGGAGACTCCGCTTGGAGTAACCTTGCGGTGTTTTACATGATTTTAGAAGGGCATGCCATGCCTATATCTGTGTCTCCTCCTCCTCTTTTCCTTGTAACGCTGTTTTGTTTTCGCATGAGAATTTGTTCTTGTCACTTTCCCATGTGTTTGTGTTGTGTTGTGAGTTGTTTGTCACCTTTTGGACACCTTTGAGGGTGTTTTCTAGGTGTTTTTATGTGTTTGTGATTGCCTCCCATTGTTTCCTATGCGGTTCGAGTGGTTCGCCGAACCGGTTCGTCAAACCGAACTCGAACGAGACCTCCGTTTGGCGAACCAAACTCGAGCCGAACCACGGCCGGTTCGCTCATCTCTAGTTAAGACAGCATAAATTGAATCACAGGTTTCCTTTAAAGCAGGGCTGAAACCACGAGCCGCACTACTCCTATCCCACTACCTGATGTCAACGCTATTTGCAATTTGAGGATCAGAAGCAGTAAACACATTGGTGGAGGAGGGGTCACTGGCTCCATCTTCCACCAATCAGCATAAGGGACAGCAGATGCAATGACTTCACATCATCACATGTGCTGTGTGGAGCGTCAGTGCACCGGAGGCTGGAGCAAAGCCACGAGGAACAGGAGCGTGCTGAGTATGTGCTGTTTTTTTCCTATGTGTAGGATGTTTTCATGTATGTAGGAGGTTGTATGGGGGCTAATAATTTATTTCGAAGGCTATGTGTGGCTTATACTGTATATAAGAGCCTATGTGGGGCTCATACTGTATTTAGGAGGCTATGTAGGGGATCATGCTGTATATAGGAGACTATGTGGGCCTTACACTTTATATAAGAGCCTACATGGGGCTCATACTTTATTTAGGAGGCTATGTAGGGGATCATGCTGTATATAAGAGGCAATTTATGCTATAGGCCGCTTTACATGCAACAGCATCGCTAACGAGATATCGTTGGGGTCACGGAATTCATGACGCACATCCGGTCTCGTTAGCAACGTCGTTGGATGTGAAACGCACGAACGACCGTTAACGATCAAAATTACTTACCTAATCGTTGATCGTTGACACGTCGTTCCTTTCCTGATTATCGTTGCTGTTGCAGGACACAGGTTGTTCGTTGTTCCTGCGGCAGCACATATCGCTACATGTGACACCGCAGGAACAAGGAACATCACCTTACCTGCGGCCGCCCGCAATGAGGAAGGAAGGAGGTGGGCGGGATGTTCGGCCAGCTTATCACCGCCCCTCCGCTTCTATTCAGCGGCCGCTTAGTGAAGCCGCTGTGACGCCGCACAAACCGCCCCCTTAGAGAGGAGGCGGTTCGCCGGCCACAGTGACGTCGTTAGGCAGGTAAGTATGTGTGACGGGGACTAACGATATTGTGCGCCACGGGCAGTGATTTGCCCGTGACGCACAAATGACGGGGGCGGGTGCGATCGGCAGCGACATCGCTAGCGAAGTCGCTGTGTGTAAAGTGGCCTTATGTGGGGCTCATGTTGTATTTAGGAGGTTATGTTTAAGATTATACTGTATATAAGTTATGTGGGGCTCATAATGTATTTAGGAAGTTATGTGAAGGCTCATACTGTACATAAGAGGCTATGTGAGGGATGATACTGTATTTAGTAGGTTGTGTGGGGGCTCACGCTGTATATAGCGGGGCTATGTGGGGGATCATACTGTATATAAGGGGCTATGTGGGGGCACACACTGTATATAGATGGGCTATGCGGGGGGCTCACACTGTAGAGGGGCTTTGTGGAAGTTCATTCTGTATACAGAGGAGCAATATGGGGACTCATACTATATATAGGAGGCTATGTGGGGGCTCACACTGTATATTGATGGGTTATGTGAGGCTTCAAACTGTATATCGATGGTCTATGTGGGGGTTCATATTGTATATAGGAGGCTATGGGGGGATCATATGGTATTTAGGGAGCTATGTAAGGAGATATCAGCAAACTCCATTCTGCTCAATATTAAGTGATACAATTAATACAGTTAGGTCCAGAAATATTTGGACAGTGACACAAGTTTTGTTATTTTAGCTGTTTACAAAAACATGTTCAGAAATACAATTATATATATATAATATGGGCTGAAAGTGCACACTCCCAGCTGCAATATGAGAGTTTTCACATCCAAATCGGAGAAAGGGTTTAGGAATCATAGCTCTGTAATGCATAGCCTCCTCTTTTTCAAGGGACCAAAAGTAATTGGACAAGGGACTCTAAGGGCTGCAATTAACTCTGAAGGCGTCTCCCTCGTTAACCTGTAATCAATGAAGTAGTTAAAAGGTCTGGGGTTGATTACAGGTGTGTGGTTTTGCATTTGGAAGCTGTTGCTGTGACCAGACAACATGCGGTCTAAGGAACTCTCAATTGAGGTGAAGCAGAACATCCTGAGGCTGAAAAAAAAGAAAAAATCCATCAGAGAGATAGCAGACATGCTTGGAGTAGCAAAATCAACAGTCGGGTACATTCTGAGAAAAAAGGAATTGACTGGTGAGCTTGGGAACTCAAAAAGGCCTGGGCGTCCACGGATGACAACAGTGGTGGATGATCGCCGCATACTTTCTTTGGTGAAGAAGAACCCGTTCACAACATCAACTGAAGTCCACAACACTCTCAGTGAAGTAGGTGTATCTGTCTCTAAGTCAACAGTAAAGAGAAGACTCCATGAAAGTAAATACAAAGGGTTCACATCTAGATGCAAACCATTCATCAATTCCAAAAATAGACAGGCCAGAGTTAAATTTGCTGAAAAACACCTCATGAAGCCAGCTCAGTTCTGGAAAAGTATTCTATGGACAGATGAGACAAAGATCAACCTGTACCAGAATGATGGGAAGAAAAAAGTTAGGAGAAGAAAGGGAACGGCACATGATCCAAGGCACACCACATCCTCTGTAAAACATGGTGGAGGCAACGTGATGGCATGGGCATGCATGGCTTTCAATGGCACTGGGTCACTTGTGTTTATTGATGACATAACAGCAGACAAGAGTAGCCGGATGAATTCTGAAGTGTACCGGGATATACTTTCAGCCCAGATTCAGCCAAATGCCGCAAAGTTGATCGGATGGCGCTTCATAGTACAGATGGACAATGACCCCAAGCATACAGCCAAAGCTACCCAGGAGTTCATGAGTGCAAAAAAGTGGAACATTCTGCAATGGCCAAGTCAATCACCAGATCTTAACCCAATTGAGCATGCATTTCACTTGCTCAAATCCAGACATAAGACGGAAAGACCCACAAACAAGCAAGACCTGAAGGCTGCGGCTGTAAAGGCCTGGCAAAGCATTAAGAAGGAGGAAACCCAGCGTTTGGTGATGTCCATGGGTTCCAGACTTAAGGCAGTGATTGCCTCCAAAGGATTCGCAACAAAATATTGAAAATAAAAATATTTTGTTTGGGTTTGGTTTATTTGTCCAATTACTTTTGACCTCCTAAAATGTGGAGTGTTTGTAAAGAAATGTGTACAATTCCTACAATTTCTATCAGATATTTTTGTTCAAACCTTCAAATTAAACGTTACAATCTGCACTTGAATTCTGTTGTAGAGGTTTCATTTCAAATCCAATGTGGTGGCATGCAGAGCCCAACTCGCGAAAATTGTGTCACTGTCCAAATATTTCTGGACCTAACTGTATATAATATTAATTATAATTAAAATGGTAATATCAATATTGAGAATATTACTTTCACCCTATTGGTTCGGCCCTCCACACCAGTCACGATCTCTCATGTGGCCCCTAGGGAACATTAATTGGCCACCCCTGCTTTAAAGGCATTAGTAACTCCGTGCAGGAAGTGCCTCTTCCATCATCACACCGTATAACTGACAATGAAGTGTAATAAAATTAGTAGTGCTGTCAGTTGAACAAAAATGTTTAAAAAGAATCTCATTGACATTTATTTGTTTTTCTCACTTATATAGCGCCATTAATTTCCACTGCACTCTACAGACATCAACACTGACCTCACTGGGGATCAATAGCTACATTCTTTATCAGTATGTCTTTGGAGTGTGGGAGGAAACCAGAGGAAAAGCACACAAACACAGGGAAAACATACAAACTTCTTGCAGCTGTTTTCCTTGGTGGGATTTGAACCCAGGACCCCAGAGCTATAAAGTAATAGTGCTAACCACTGAGCCACCTTGTAGCCAAATATCAGGCAAACTTCAAGATAAATTATATCACAGAAATGTCTTCCACTGAGCGCCAGCTATGAAAATAAATAATACAAATAATATGCAGGAAAACGTAGAAAACGTTTGTGTGGCGCCCCTGAGGGTCCAGTTGCCGCAGAGGTACTTCACCTCAGCCAGAGGTGTGAAACCCCATTCCCTGGTAAGGAGGAGGTCACAGGTCATTGTTCACACATACACTCTTAGTATAGCTACACCGCTTCAGGCCAGGGTTAGGGCGAGATTGCTCCTTAGGCTGAGCACAGATCCGGAGCCGGTCTGGAGGTGGGGTTAGTAGTGGGTGGAACATGATAGAACGGAGTGAAGAAAGTGGAACTACACAGAACAAGTGAGGGAGAGAACAAGGAAGCAGTGGATGGAAGAGGTCCTGAGGACTGGAGCCAGAGGAGCTCATCTTAGGACAAGGAGGAAGATTAGAAAGAAAGAAAGAAGGGGTCCCAGAGTCACGGGCACCCATGGGCTCGCATACACATGTGGCGCCCCAGGACCTGGTCGCCACAACAGCATTGCCCTCCCAAAGGGTTAATGCTGAGCCTGGAGGTAATTGGGAGATCTATTGGCCAGTAAGTTAATACCCAACACAGTTCTCCCTCCGGCCAGCAGAGGGAGCTCTGAACCTGGAACTTCAGGGAGCATTCCTTAAGTCTGGCTGAAGGGAGGAAGTAGTGGTTAGTCTGGAGACAGGAGTGAAAGAGTGCAGACGCAGAGTAGTGCTGCCTTGTGAAACTGGGGCCTAGAGCTGGGATAGCTTGGCCCAGTGAAGCAAGGGGAGCAGAGAGGCACAGCAGAGACTCGGACATCGGAGTCTGTAGTTGCCAGGGCATAAAATCCATCCCTGGTAGCTGAATCCGGAGGGCAGGAGAGCTGCAAGCCCCCTGGCCCAGAAGCAATCTGAAGGTACAGCTGCATCCCAAGGGCCTGGTGTGGACTCCAGCAGAGAAGCACCAGAGAGGGCCTGCGCAGTCTACCCCACAGAAAAAGGGACGAACCACCAGTCCCAGCAGCAAGAGGGCAATTGCTAACCCAAAGTGCAGTGTCCTAAAACAGCAAAGAAAGATTAAGGAGTAGGCCTCATACTCAACTGGCCAAAGATCACCCCAGGCACTTCCAGGCCGGCCGGACCATCTTTACCATCTGTGACGGTCTCCCTGGACTAAACTTCTGCCGAGTAAAAGAGGAGAAGGTAAAGAGACTACTGTTTGTGCCTGTTTCTTTCATTGCTTGTCGGCCCTGCACCGTGCTAGTCACACAACACCATAGACTTCCACAAGCACCAACTGTGTCCCGGGGCACCGCTCCACCTGTGGGGAGCAGTACCACCATTGCTGCCACTTCATCACCCCGGAGGCCTTACACAGCAGCGGCGGCTTAATAGCCGCATACCACAGGTGGCGTCACGAACACAAACTTAAAGTCATCAGCCACATATTATACTGACACCCACCAGGGCCACGGAGCCGGGCCCAGCCACCACTGACTACCACCGGACTAGTCCGGCCCGGCACCGGGTGTCCCATAGCCCTGGGGTGGGCGAGTCAACTTTTGGCGTCACGAACAGGATTTCGTGCCCGGTCCCACCGGGTACTGTGCGCCTGCAGGAACTGTGCTTAAAAGACTGTGTACTGGTTGTAAATTGCCGCCGCCATTAGCCGCGCCGAGCGCAGGAAGAAGGGGGGCGTGCCTGACAAAGAGCGCGAAGGGAGCGCGCCATCAGAGCAGAGCGCTTGTAACCCCGCGCGACCCAGAAGAAAATTTGAAAAGTGAACGGAGCCTGGTAAGGTTCACTAAGGGGGAGGAAGATGTCCGACTCAGAGGGAGAGCAGGTGGCTGCCATAGCCCGAGACGCCGCAGCACCAGCCGAAGCAGTCGCCGTCGCCCCAGCCCCCACTGTAGCGCCGGTAATGCCGATCACCATGCCGTACATACCGGGAGCAGAATGGCTGCCGCAGTACTCCGGGGAGTCCCATACCTTGAGTGACTTCAGAGAAAGCCTGCACAGCTTATTCCGGGTATATCCGCTGACTGAGAGCCAGAAGGTGGGCATAGTAATGGGACAGCTAGCCGGCGCAGCCCAGCGTGAAGCGAAGTCCTGGCCTGATACAGATAAAGGGACAGCAGCCCAGATACTGGCCAAGCTAAAGAGTACTTTTGACACCCGCACGGCAGCAGAGATAAAGATGAGATTCTTTGGGTGCAAGCAGCGGGCCACAGACAGCATAAGGGACTATGCCTTAAACCTGCAAGAGGCCCTGAAAGCAGTTAAACAGGTGGACCCAGAGAGTGTACGTGAAGAAGACAAACTCCTAACTGAGCAGTTCATAGAGGGGCTCCTGTCAGATGCCCACAGGACCCAGCTGCGTATCCTGGTCCTGCAGAACCCTGCTCTGGACTTTGCAAAGTTTAAGGACCAGGCCATCAGGGTACTGAGAGAATCTACGCCGAATGACCCAGTACCCCTCCGGCCTCTTGCTATCACGTACCCCGGGGTGGTGCCTGCAACACGAGCCACTGCAGGGGCTGAGGCGCAGTCCCTGGATAAGGATCCCACTGCAGAGCTCAGACAGCAGTTCCAGGAGCTGACCAAGACTGTGGCTGCCCTTGCCAAGACCGTGCAGTCTCTACAAATGACCCCCTCGCCTGCAAAAATCGAGTTGGCCTCCAGCCCAGATGACGTCCCATGGATGCGACAGAGGAGGATTCCGCTGACCCGAGGCAGAGACACAGACCGGTATGATTCAACAGGACAACCGATCTGCCGCCGCTGCAGCCAGGCGGGCCACATTGCACGACGCTGTCCTTTAAATGGGCTGAGCCTGGGGCCAGGAGCCAACCCCCAGGTGTAAGGAAGCCCGGCTCAAACCCCAGCCGCAGCAAGTATGTGGGAGGACGACCGGTCCTTCCCATTGTGCTGGATGGGATCCCTTTGAATGCCCTCCTGGATACGGGGTCCCAGGTCACAACCATCCCCCACAAACTGTACAAAAGATATTGGGCTGATTCAGACATTGACCATGGCCCAGATGATGATTTAACAATTGTGGCCAGTAATGGTCAGCCCTTACCTCAAATTGGGTACAAAGAAGTAACCATTAAAGTGGGGCGGGTAGAATTGCCATGTCAGGGGATGATAATTGTAGATATTGATCGCAAAGAATCTGACCCACTGCTAACCATTGGTACAAATGTGATAGAAAATTGTATTGCCGAAGTGATAATTTTGTTGCAACAGGCATCTGAAACTGCCAGCTCCGGGCAGCAGCGTGCCCTACAGAGGGAGATCAGAGCCCTGATGAGGAGGCAGCAGGTAGAGCTGGCCGGAGGAGAAATTGGCAGTGTGAGGGTAAGTGACCCCCTCCCCATTGCAATACCCCCAAGAAGTGAAATGTTGATATGGTGTCGGGCAGCAATAGGCCTCAAGGGTCAGGATTACCATGCCTTGGTAGAACCGGTGTATTCAGACAGTAGGCCTGGAGTCCTGATAGCCAGAGGGGTAGCGGACGTCCGCAAGGGGAGAGTGCCCGTCCGTGTCTTGAATTGTGGGGAGGAGGAGGCCAAATTGCCCCGGTACGCCACTGTAGCAAAACTGTACACTGTCAGCAACAATACCATTAAAGCAGTGGAACCCTTGATCCCGTCCGACCAGGCGGAAGACAATGGCTCCAAGGGGCAGCTGGAAGACTGGTGCCAAAAATTACATGTAGGCACCGACTCCACCCCCTCGCACCAAAAGCATGGGGTTTACCGGGTGGTACAGGAGTACGAGCGGGTCTTCAGCAAACACCCCCTAGATTTTGGGCAGGTGAAAGGGGTTAAACATCAAATCCCCACGGGTGATCATCATCCCATTAAAGAGAGATACCGCCCTGTACCCCCCGCACAGTATCAGTGTGCCAAGGAAATGTTACGAGAAATGAAGGAGGCTGGGGTTATCAGAGATAGTTGTAGCCCCTGGGCAGCTCCACTAGTGCTCGTAAAGAAAAAAGATGGTACAATGAGAATGTGTGTAGATTACAAGCAAATTAACCGCATTACACATAAAGATGCTTATCCACTGCCCAGAATAGAGGAGTCACTAACAGCCTTAAAGTCAGCTAACTATTTCTCCACCTTGGATCTCACCAGTGGGTATTGGCAGGTTCCCGTGGCAGAGGCGGACAAGGAGAAGACTGCATTCACGACACAAATGGGCCTCTGCGAGTTCAACTGTATGCCATTCGGGCTCTGCAACGCCCCAGGGACATTCCAAAGGTTGATGGAGTGCTGCTTGGGCCACCACAACTTTGAAACCGTGCTGTTGTACCTGGATGACGTCATAGTCTACTCCAAGACTTATGAGGACCACCTGAAGCACTTAGCAGAAGTGTTTGAGTCCTTGTCGAAATATGGCCTGAAGATCAAGCCGTCCAAATGTCACCTCTTGAAGCCAAAGGTACAGTACCTGGGTCATGTGGTCAGCGCAGAAGGTGTGGCACCTGATCCGGAGAAAGTCACTGTAATCAAGGACTGGCCAAGACCCACCACAGTGAAGGAGGTGCGGCAGTTCCTTGGACTGGTGGGCTACTACCGAAGGTTCATTGATGGTTTCACCAAGATAGCAGCGCCCCTTCAAGATCTCCTGGTGGGCCAGCCAAAGCAGGCTAAGAAGCAGAGCCCTCCATTTGAATGGAGCAGCCAACTAGAAACATCCTTTGTCCGGCTGAAAGGGGCTCTCACGGGAGAAGAAATTCTGGCCTACCCTGACTACAGCCAACCGTTTGTACTGTATACAGACGCCAGCAACGTGGGACTGGGAGCAGTTCTGTCCCAGGTACAGGGAGGCAGAGAGAGGGTGATATGATAGCGTACGCCAGTAGGAAGCTTCGGCCCACAGAAAGGAATCCAGAAAACTACAGTTCCTTCAAGCTGGAGTTCCTCGCTATTGTTTGGGCAGTGACTGAACGCTTCAAGCACTATCTGGCATCGGCCAAGTTCACCATCTTCACGGACAACAATCCGTTGACACACCTGGCAACAGCCAAGTTAGGTGCGATGGAACAGCGATGGATGGCCCGGCTGTCTAACTTTGACTTTACCATCAAGTATCGGGCTGGCAAGAAGAATAACAATGCTGATGCGCTGTCCAGAATGCCTCACTTACCCGAGTCTGGAGAAGACCTGGATGAACTCGAAGAGATAGAGTTACCGGCTTTCCATCACCAAGGTGTTTCCCAGTGTGAGCATGCTGTGGGAGTGAAGCGCTCAAGCCAGCACGAGGTCTCGGTCAACCCATTACTCCACCATAATTGGGAAGAGACACAGAACGGTGACCCGGCCGTGCGATTGGTCAAAGAGAAGCTAGCGCAAGCTGAGACCCATCTTGGCCCAGACGCTCCAGAGGAAGCCCAGCAGCTGTGGAAGGAGAGGGGACGACTGTTCACCTACCAAGGCAAGCTCTGCAAGAGATATGTCAACTGGCGAACAAATGAACTTGTCTGGCAGATAGTGGTTCCGCAGAGGGATGCTCCAATGGTCCTAGCAGCGTATCATGATAACGCAGGACACTTCGGGTGGAAGAAGTTGGAGGCCCTACTCCGTGATCGGTTCTATTGGGTGCACATGAGAAAGATGATCGAGAAGTGGTGCCGAGACTGTGGCCCGTGTAACCTGAGGCGGAAGGATGATGCCAGCCAAAGGTCTCCCCTACAGCCAATTGTCACGAAGCATTAAGGAATAACGTTTGGAACTCCATTCTATGTCTCTTTATTCATATATTCATGGCAGTAATGCAGGTTCCATTTTTCACATTTCATTCTAACAAATAGCTATTGAATTTTTCATGTCAGTATTCACACAGCAGTTTCTGCTATTCCATGTATTCCCCTTCCATAGTCACTGGTGTGCATACCTTATCTCCCCATAGTGATGTTTTTTAGGTTTTTTGCACCCAGTTCAGACATAGAATGGAGTTCCAAACGTTATTCCTTAATGTTAGTAGTTTTTCGTTTGTGAACCCTCCCCATACACACCTATTGCCAATCCACATTATACGCATATATAGCCTGGGTCTCAGCGTCCCATACACGGTAAGTTTTTTAACTGCATGAGAGGACACACACAAGCTAGGGACCCCAACGTAGAGAAATACTTTGGCGTAGTGTTGGGGCTCTTCTGCATTGATCAATTCAGTAGCTAAATTTCTCTTTATTCATATATTCATGGCAGTAATGCAGGTTCCATTTTTCACATTTCATTCTAACAAATAGCTATTGAATTTTTCATGTCAGTATTCACACAGCAGTTTCTGCTATTCCATGTATTCCCCTTCCATAGTCACTGGTGTGCATACCTTATCTCCCCATAGTGATGTTTTTTAGGTTTTTTGCACCCAGTTCAGACATAGAATGGAGTTCCAAACGTTATTCCTTAATGTTAGTAGTTTTTCGTTTGTGAACCCTCCCCATACACACCTATTGCCAATCCACATTATACGCATATATAGCCTGGGTCTCAGCGTCCCATACACGGTAAGTTTTTTAACTGCATGAGAGGACACACACAAGCTAGGGACCCCAACGTAGAGAAATACTTTGGCGTAGTGTTGGGGCTCTTCTGCATTGATCAATTCAGTAGCTAAATTTCTCTTTATTCATATATTCATGGCAGTAATGCAGGTTCCATTTTTCACATTTCATTCTAACAAATAGCTATTGAATTTTTCATGTCAGTATTCACACAGCAGTTTCTGCTATTCCATGTATTCCCCTTCCATAGTCACTGGTGTGCATACCTTATCTCCCCATAGTGATGTTTTTTAGGTTTTTTGCACCCAGTTCAGACATAGAATGGAGTTCCAAACGTTATTCCTTAATGTTAGTAGTTTTTCGTTTGTGAACCCTCCCCATACACACCTATTGCCAATCCACATTATACGCATATATAGCCTGGGTCTCAGCGTCCCATACACGGTAAGTTTTTTAACTGCATGAGAGGACACACACAAGCTAGGGACCCCAACGTAGAGAAATACTTTGGCGTAGTGTTGGGGCTCTTCTGCATTGATCAATTCAGTAGCTAAATTTCTCTTTATTCATATATTCATGGCAGTAATGCAGGTTCCATTTTTCACATTTCATTCTAACAAATAGCTATTGAATTTTTCATGTCAGTATTCACACAGCAGTTTCTGCTATTCCATGTATTCCCCTTCCATAGTCACTGGAGTGCATACCTTATCTCCCCATAGTGATGTTTTTTAGGTTTTTTGCACCCAGTTCAGACATAGAATGGAGTTCCAAACGTTATTCCTTAATGTTAGTAGTTTTTCGTTTGTGAACCCTCCCCATACACACCTATTGCCAATCCACATTATACGCATATATAGCCTGGGTCTCAGCGTCCCATACACGGTAAGTTTTTTAACTGCATGAGAGGACACACACAAGCTAGGGACCCCAACGTAGAGAAATACTTTGGCGTAGTGTTGGGGCTCTTCTGCATTGATCAATTCAGTAGCTAAATTTCTCTTTATTCATATATTCATGGCAGTAATGCAGGTTCCATTTTTCACATTTCATTCTAACAAATAGCTATTGAATTTTTCATGTCAGTATTCACACAGCAGTTTCTGCTATTCCATGTATTCCCCTTCCATAGTGACTGGTGTGCATACCTTATCTCCCCATAGTGATGTTTTTTAGGTTTTTTGCACCCAGTTCAGACATAGAATGGAGTTCCAAACGTTATTCCTTAATGTTAGTAGTTTTTCGTTTGTGAACCCTCCCCATACACACCTATTGCCAATCCACATTATACGCATATATAGCCTGGGTCTCAGCGTCCCATACACGGTAAGTTTTTTAACTGCATGAGAGGACACACACAAGCTAGGGACCCCAACGTAGAGAAATACTTTGGCGTAGTGTTGGGGCTCTTCTGCATTGATCAATTCAGTAGCTAAATTTCTCTTTATTCATATATTCATGGCAGTAATGCAGGTTCCATTTTTCACATTTCATTCTAACAAATATCTATTGAATTTTTCATGTCAGTATTCACACAGCAGTTTCTGCTATTCCATGTATTCCCCTTCCATAGTCACTGGTGTGCATACCTTATCTCCCCATAGTGATGTTTTTTAGGTTTTTTGCACCCAGTTCAGACATAGAATGGAGTTCCAAACGTTATTCCTTAATGTTAGTAGTTTTTCGTTTGTGAACCCTCCCCATACACACCTATTGCCAATCCACATTATACGCATTTATAGCCTGGGTCTCAGCGTCCCATACACGGTAAGTTTTTTAACTGCATGAGAGGACACACACAAGCTAGGGACCCCAACGTAGAGAAATACTTTGGCGTAGTGTTGGGGCTCTTCTGCATTGATCAATTCAGTAGCTAAATTTCTCTTTATTCATATATTCATGGCAGTAATGCAGGTTCCATTTTTCACATTTCATTCTAACAAATAGCTATTGAATTTTTCATGTCAGTATTCACACAGCAGTTTCTGCTATTCCATGTATTCCCCTTCCATAGTCACTGGTGTGCATACCTTATCTCCCCATAGTGATGTTTTTTAGGTTTTTTGCACCCAGTTCAGACATAGAATGGAGTTCCAAACGTTATTCCTTAATGTTAGTAGTTTTTCGTTTGTGAACCCTCCCCATACACACCTATTGCCAATCCACATTATACGCATATATAGCCTGGGTCTCAGCGTCCCATACACGGTAAGTTTTTTAACTGCATGAGAGGACACACACAAGCTAGGGACCCCAACGTAGAGAAATACTTTGGCGTAGTGTTGGGGCTCTTCTGCATTGATCAATTCAGTAGCTAAATTTCTCTTTATTCATATATTCATGGCAGTAATGCAGGTTCCATTTTTCACATTTCATTCTAACAAATAGCTATTGAATTTTTCATGTCAGTATTCACACAGCAGTTTCTGCTATTCCATGTATTCCCCTTCCATAGTCACTGGTGTGCATACCTTATCTCCCCATAGTGATGTTTTTTAGGTTTTTTGCACCCAGTTCAGACATAGAATGGAGTTCCAAACGTTATTCCTTAATGTTAGTAGTTTTTCGTTTGTGAACCCTCCCCATACACACCTATTGCCAATCCACATTATACGCATATATAGCCTGGGTCTCAGCGTCCCATACACGGTAAGTTTTTTAACTGCATGAGAGGACACACACAAGCTAGGGACCCCAACGTAGAGAAATACTTTGGCGTAGTGTTGGGGCTCTTCTGCATTGATCAATTCAGTAGCTAAATTTCTCTTTATTCATATATTCATGGCAGTAATGCAGGTTCCATTTTTCACATTTCATTCTAACAAATAGCTATTGAATTTTTCATGTCAGTATTCACACAGCAGTTTCTGCTATTCCATGTATTCCCCTTCCATAGTCACTGGTGTGCATACCTTATCTCCCCATAATTGTTACGAAGCAGCCCCTGGAGTTGGTGGCCCTGGACCACGTGAAGTTAACACCAAGCCGGTCAGGCTATGTGTACGCCCTCACCATTGTGGACCATTACTCTCGTTTCCTGGTAGTAGTGCCTGTGAAGGACCAGACAGCCAGAACAGCAGCTAGAGCGTTCCAGGCATCCTTTTGTCGACCTCACGGTTATCCGGAAAGGGTACTGACTGATCAAGGTCCTGCATTCGAGGCCGAAGTGTTCCAAGAGTTCTGTAACATGTACGGCTGTAAGAAAATCCGAACCACACCGTACCACCCCCAAACCAATGGACTGTGCGAGAAAATGAACCATGTGGTTATTGATATGCTGAAGACCCTACCGCTGGAAGAAAGGAACCAATGGCCAGAGAAGTTACCAGATCTGGTAGACCTGTACAACCATATCCCAGTAAATTCGACCAACTGCAGCCCCGCTTACCTGATGCGAGCCAGACCTGGCAAGTTGCCTGTAGACTTTGAGATGGGGACTGTGTCGCCTGAGGCGGTTCAAGAAATAGAGGATTGGGATACAGAATGGCAGCGGCGGTACCGTAAGGTCCAGGAGTGCGTAGAGAGGAGCCTGTCTCAAGCAAGAACGAGACAAGAGCAGCATTACAATCAAACAGCCCCAACAACTCCCTTAGCACCTGGAGAACAAGTCCTCAAGAAGAAGCGGAGGACGCATAAATTGGATGATCAGTGGGAAAACGAGCCCTACACCATTATCCCCTCCAACTTTGACAATAGTAAGGTATGCCTCATAAGCAAGGATGAAGGCAAGACCTATCAAGCAATTTCTCGAGACCGCCTGAAAGCGTGCCCTGAACGGTGCAGAATCCAAAGAGAAATGGAAGAAGTACAAGGAAGTCCCCAAAGTCAAGAGAAAGAAGGGGAGATGATTCAAACCATCCTTGGAAAATTCCCCAAAACTTGGACCCGAATAAACAATGCCATAGTGGTACCAGTTTTGACGTTTCCTCAGTTGGTCGAGCCAGAAACAGAAAAGGTTCCGGATCCACCTAAAGAACCGTCCGCTCCAACACGAGATGACACGCCAGCAGTGGAACAGGAGGATCAACCCCCTGTCAGTGGTGAACCTGTCATACCCTTGGCGACTCTTAGACCACATAGGCAACCATCACGCTTACCTATCGGGGTTAGGCCCACCTGTAGTGCTGAGGTAGAAGACGCACCACGTAGTCAGGGGCAAACACCAGAGCTACGCAGGTCCCAACGCAGCACTCGGGGACAACCCCCTCCAAGGTATAGAGAGTCAACTGTATAAGGGAAAAAGAAGGAGTATTTATTAGAATGTACATAGTTATGCAAAATGTCTGTAAGGTTGTGTACAAAATGTTTTTCTTTTTCTTTGATTGCGAAAATGGACAATTGGGCCACTGGACTATGGGTGGCCAACACCTAAATTGTTCATAGTTAGCACCAGTGTGCTCAACACCCCTGAAGAAAAACCCGTCCGGCGTGCATAGAGTGGGGTCATCAATGCTCTGACGCACGCCCAGAGCCTACGTTGGGGGTTTGATCGCGGCGGGTCCCCCATGGAGCAGTGTAATGGACACCCGGCAGGGAGCCACACTGGACTCTTATAGTAATGTTTAAGTTTGTAACGTTAAAGTATTTGCGCCTCCCATAATGGGATGAAATGTTCTAACATGTCATGTTTGTTTCTACAGTCCGGGAGTACTGAATTTAACTAAGGGGGAGTGTGGCGCCCCAGGACCTGGTCGCCACAACAGCATTGCCCTCCCAAAGGGTTAATGCTGAGCCTGGAGGTAATTGGGAGATCTATTGGCCAGTAAGTTAATACCCAACACAGTTCTCCCTCCGGCCAGCAGAGGGAGCTCTGGACCTGGAACTTCAGGGAGCATTCCTTAAGTCTGGCTGAAGGGAGGAAGTAGTGGTTAGTCTGGAGACAGGAGTGAAAGAGTGCAGACGCAGAGTAGTGCTGCCTTGTGAAACTGGGGCCTAGAGCTGGGATAGCTTGGCCCAGTGAAGCAAGGGGAGCAGAGAGGCACAGCAGAGACTCGGACATCGGAGTCTGTAGTTGCCAGGGCATAAAATCCATCCCTGGTAGCTGAATCCGGAGGGCAGGAGAGCTGCAAGCCCCCTGGCCCAGAAGCAATCTGAAGGTACAGCTGCATCCCAAGGGCCTGGTGTGGACTCCAGCAGAGAAGCACCAGAGAGGGCCTGCGCAGTCTACCCCACAGAAAAAGGGACGAACCACCAGTCCCAGCAGCAAGAGGGCAATTGCTAACCCAAAGTGCAGTGTCCTAAAACAGCAAAGAAAGATTAAGAAGTAGGCCTCATACTCAACTGGCCAAAGATCACCCCAGGCACTTCCAGGCCGGCCGGACCATCTTTACCATCTGTGACGGTCTCCCTGGACTAAACTTCTGCCGAGTAAAAGAGGAGAAGGTAAAGAGACTACTGTTTGTGCCTGTTTCTTTCATTGCTTGTCGGCCCTGCACCGTGCTAGTCACACAACACCATAGACTTCCACAAGCACCAACTGTGTCCCGGGGCACCGCTCCACCTGTGGGGAGCAGTACCACCATTGCTGCCACTTCATCACCCCGGAGGCCTTACACAGCAGCGGCGGCTTAATAGCCGCATACCACAGGTGGCGTCACGAACACAAACTTAAAGTCATCAGCCACATATTATACTGACACCCACCAGGGCCACGGAGCCGGGCCCAGCCACCACTGACTACCACCGGACTAGTCCGGCCCGGCACCGGGTGTCCCATAGCCCTGGGGTGGGCGAGTCACACAGCCAACACACTGGTGTGGAGGGACTAGGCCGCAAAGGGGAACCGGCCCCTAGACTAGTGGAGAACAACTGGGCTCAACTTACAAACCAGAGGCTGAGGTATTTTCATGTGCGGAAGCAGCAGCCACACACGAATCCGCTGAAAAGGTGACCACAGAAAGCTAGGGGACAGGACAGAAGAGCCTCCAAGGCAAGGCCTGCGGACACCGGCTCAGGGCACTGTGTGTGAGGCACAGGGCAGGAGGGCAAAGCCAGCGCAGGAAGATGACCAAGAAAGGAACACACAAAGGGACACTGGTCTTGTGTCTCTAAATTACCTAGACATCGGCTGGATCCCGTCACCGCAGGACTCAGTACTCCAGGGTCAGCATTTGACTGGCCGGCCATGATAATCTGGTACTGCCAACTGTGAGTAAAAGAGCTAATGACTGCATGCTGCTATGTCCAGGAATCATTGTCTGCGCTGCCAGTCCCGAGCTATTCAAATGCAAGGAAAAATGCGAAGAATGCACTTTACAAATCAGAGAAGATTTGTATAAGCAGACATCATTATGCCAACGGATCTCTGCAGGATCCATTCTAACGGATGATCACAGGACACGTGAACTCAACCTTATCATGTATGGCAGCTACTAAAAAGAATAGAGAATGAGAGGGGCACAGTGCTCCCTAGAATGAAACCGCTAATCAGAACATGTTCCACGAATTCGGCCCCCATGGCCTGTCCTAAGGTTAAAGAAGTTGTCCAGTTACCAAAACTGATTTTTTTTTTTCTGATAAATCTTGCTAATATGTGCCCCTCAACACATCTATTATGTTTTTTCAGCAAAATTACCTTTTCTAGTGCACCAGCAGCACATGCTCATTGCTGGCTCCAGCTCTGATGGGGTTAATCTCTCCTCTGACTTCCTGTGTTCAGTTCCTACAAGTCCCAGAATTCTTTGTGGCTCTAGGGCGGTGTCTAGCTTATCTAACACACCCATTGTGTCTAATACACCCACTCTGCTCCCACCCAAACCCTCCTCCCTGCCTCTTCCCAGTGGATGTGCACTCAGAGAAATCACACAGAGACAGCAGCAGCTCTACACAGCCAGGGGAAGAAAGTGTGTGTGCGCGTATATACAGTGTATGTGTATGTGAGTGTGCGCGTATATACAGTGTGTGTGTATATACAGTGTGTGAGTGTGTATGTGTGTGTGTGTATGTCATACTCACCTGTCTGCAGGGTCCCGGTGCCATGCCTGCTTCCAGCCCCTGTCTCGGTCCCGCCGCTTCGGCTGTGTGCAGTCTCCCCGGGGCACGTTCGAAGCTTGCAGGACCTGGCGGTGAATCACCTGATGCAGTCACCTGACGCATCAGCTGATCTTAGTCTCGCCAGTTTTTTCGCGCCCGGCCGGCTATCAGCTGATCCTGCCGTCAGGGGACTTCATCAGCTGATTACCGGCAGCTCCTGCAGTGATGGGCCAGGATCAGACTCCGCTGCAGGAGCTGCCGGTAATCAGCACATAAGTGAGTATGTATTTTTTTTTTTTTTTTTCTACTGATGCATCAGCTGATTGTATAATCGGCTTTTATACAATCAGCTGCTGTGTCGTGTGATTCACGTAGTTTAACCTGACACATCATCTGATCGCTTTGCCTTCCAGCAAACCGATCAGATGATATTGGATCCGGATTGGACGGCGCGGGACCCTAAACCAGGATTACTGCGGAGGGGGGTTTATTTCAATAAAGATGGAGTCACTAATTGTGTTGTGTTTTATTTCTAATAAAAATATTTTTCTGTGTGTTGTGTTTTTTTTATCATTACTAGAAATTCATGGTGGCCATGTCTAATATTGGCGTGACACCATGAATTTCGGGCTTAGGGCTAGCTGATAATATACAGCTAGCCCTAACTCCATTATTACCCAGCTAGCCACCCGGCATCAGGGCAGCTGGAAGAGTTGGATACAGCGCCAGAAGATGGCGCTTCTATGAAAGCGCCATTTTCTGGGGTGGCTGCGGACTGCAATTCACAGTGGGGGTGCCCAGAAAGCTTGGGCACCCTTCACTGTGGATTCCAATCCCCAGTTGCCTAGTTGTACCCGGTTGGACACCAAAATTAGGCGACGCTTACGTCATTTTTTTTTTAAATTATTTCATGAAATTCATGAAATAATTAAAAAAAAAGGGCTTCTCTATATTTTTGGTTCCCAGCCGGGTACAAATAGGCAGCTGGGGGTTGGGGGCAGCCCGTACCTGCCTGCTGTACCCGGCTAGCATACAAAAATATGGCGAAGCACATGTCATTTTTTTTTCTTTTTGAGTAAAAAACTGTATACAGTCCTGGATGGAGGATGCTGAGCCTTGTAGTCCTGCAGCTGCTGTCTGCTCTCCTGCATACACTAGTGAATGGAGGATGCTGAGCCTTGTAGTTCTGCAGCTGCTGTCTGCTCTCCTGCATACACTAGTGAATGGAGGATGCTGAGCCTTGTAGTTTTGCAGCTGCTGTCTGCTCTCCTGCATACACTAGTGAATGGAGGATGCTGAGCCTTGTAGTCCTGCAGCTGCTGTCTGCTCTCCTGCATACACTAGTGAATGGAGGATGCTGAGCCTTGTAGTTCTGCAGCTGCTGTCTGCTCTCCTGCATACACTAGTGAATGGAGGATGCTGAGCCTTGTAGTTCTGCAGCTGCTGTCTGCTCTCCTGCATACAATGAACATTTTGAATAAGGAAATGACATCAGACCTTTTTTTTTTTTCATCAACAATCTTTAATGGCATTGTGCACTGATTAAAAACACAGTGAGCAAAAACGCAGCAAAAAACGCACCAAATCACGGCAAAAACGTGACATGCAGCACCCGAGATGACAGAGCAGAGCAAGTTGGTGACATGCTCTGCTCTGACACATAGTGTGCTGCATATCACTGTATCCACTCTGGGACTTGTTGTGCAGGTGACCGGATGGTACATGTCACTAACTTGCTCCACTGTGACTTCTGCTGCATTGCTCCAACTGTATACACTCTCACATGAACAAGTCTCAGAGTGGGGCAGTTAGTGACATGTATCATCCGGTCACCTGCACAACAAGTCCCAGAGTGGAGACAGTTAGTGAAATGCAGCATCCGGTCACCTGCACAACAAGTACCAGAGTGGTGAAAGATAGTGACATGCAGCACACTATGTGTCAGAGCAGAGCATGTCACTGTCTCCACTCTGGGACTTGTTGTGCAGGTGACCGGATGATACATGTCACTAACTGCCCCACTCTGTGATTTCTGCTGCATAGTACCAACTGTATACACTCTCACCTGCACAACAAGTCCCATAGTGGAGACAGTTAGTGACATGTAGCATCCAGTCACCTGCACAACAAGTACCAGAGTGGAGAAAGATAGTGACATGCAGCACACTATGTGTCAGAGCAGAGCATGTCACTGTCTCCACTCCGCTGACCTCACAGCCCGTACACGCTGCGATGGATGCAGGGGGACACAGAACAAGTAATCGGCCGACACTGGAGTCATCTGATTACTTGGGATGAATGAGAAGTAAAATGCTCTGGTGCTCGATGGACGAAGCCCATGCCGATTTTTTTTAAAAAAATTCATTAAAAATAAAAAAACAAAAAAATCACATTGTTTGTGGGCTCCCGCTGAATTTTCTATTGCTAAGGGTAACCAAAGCAGCTACTGGCTGCTTGGTGTTACTTTCACTGGCAATAGAAATGCAGGGAAGCATTTTTTTTTTATAAAGGTTTTTCCCTGAAAACTTTTTTAAGAAAATAACGTGGGCTTCGCCATATTTTTGTATGCTAGCCAGGTACAGCAGGCAGCTACGGGCTGCCCCCAACCCCCAGCTGCCTAGTTGTACCCGGCTGAGAACCAAAAATGTAGAGAAGCCCTTTTTTTTCATGAATTTCATGAAATAATTTAAAAAAAAAAAAATGATGTGGGCTTCGCCAAATTTTTGAGTCCAGCCAGGTACAACTAGGCAGCTGGGGATTGGAATCCACAGTGCAGGGTGCCCAAACTTTCTGGGCCCCCCACTGCGAATTGCTGCGAAGTTTAACCTGGCCATTAAGAATCTGCAACAAAGGGTTTAAAAAAAAAAAAAAAGACATCACACAGAGAAAAATACTTTATTAGAAATAAATACACAGACACAGTAGGGACTCCATGTTTATTACTCCCTCTCACCCCTCCACGATGGAGAGATTTCTGTACTGACCATGCCAGGAGAGAGCGAGGAAAAAGAGCGAGCGGGGGGAGGAAAAGAGAGCGAGCTGGGGGGAGGAAAAGAGAGCGAGCTGGGGGGAGGAAAAGAGAGCGAGCTGGGGGGAGGAAAAGAGAGCGAGCGGGGGGGAGGAAAAGAGAGCGGGCGGGGGGAGGAAAAGAGAGCGGGCGGGGGGAAAGAGAGCAAGCGGGGGGGGGAGAAGAGAGCGAGGGGGGAGAAGAGAGAGGGGGGGGAGAAGAGAGAGAGGGGGGAGAAGAGAGAGGGGGGGGAAGAGAGCGAGGGGGGAGAAGAGTGAGGGGGGGGAGAAGAGAGAGAGGGGTGGAGAAGAGAGAGAGGGGGGGAGAAGCGAGAGAGGGGGGAGAAGAGAGAGAGGGGGGGAGAAGAGATAGGGGAGAAGAGAGAGGGGGAGAAGAGAGAGGGGGGGGAAGAGAGAGGGGGAGAAGAGAGAGGGGGGGAAGAGAGAGGGGGGGAAGAGAGAGGGGGGAAGAGAGAGGGGGGAAGAGAGAGGGGGGGAAGAGAGAGGGGGGGAGAAGAGAGGGGGTGGAGAAGAGAGAGGGGGAGAAGAGAGAGGGGGGAGAAGAGAGAGAGGGGGAGAGAAGAGAGAGAGGGGGGGAGAAGAGAGAGGGGGGGGAAGAGAGAGAGGGGGGAGAAGAGTGAGGGGGGGGGAGAGGAGAGAGAGGGGGGGAGAAGAGAGAGAGGGGGGGAGAAGAGAGAGGGGGGGAAGAAGTGATAGGGGAGAAGAGAGAGGGGGGGAAGAGAGAGGGGGGGAAGAGAGAGGGGGGAAGAGAAAGGGGGGGAAGAGAGAGGGGGGAGAAGAGAGGGGGGGGAGAAGAGAGAGGGGGAGAAGAGAGAGGGGGGAGAAGAGAGAGGGGGGAGAAGAGAGAGAGGGGGGGAAGAGAGAGAGGGGGGGAGAAGAGAGAGAGGGGGGTTAAGAGAGAGGAGGGAGAAGAGGGGGGGGAGAGAGAGGGGGGGGAGGAGTGGGGGGGAGGGGAGAGGAGAGGGGGGAGAGGAGAGGGGGGGAGAGGAGAGGGGGGAGAGGAGAGAGAGGGGAGGGGGGAGAGAGGGCGGAGAGAGGGGGGGGAGAAGAGAGAGGGGGGGGAGAAGAGTGGGGGGAGAGAAGAGAGTGGGGAAAGAAGAGGGGGGGGCAGAGGTGCTCTGTCACCAACTGTCTCCACTCTGTGACTTGTGGTGCAGGTGACAGAGTGCAGACAGTTGGTCCCATGCAGCAGGACAGATGGCAGAGCACAGCGGTGACATGCCTGTCAGTGTCTTGCTGCTTCCTGCTGTGCTGCTGGGAGGAGCAGATGATCACACTGCCCGACACCGGCCGCTCTCCTGACATCGCAGCAGAGCGGGCGGGTGGAGAGTGTGAAGACATACTTACATGCAGGGAGGGATTCAGCTGAAGAACCCCCCCCCCCCTGTACTGCATACTGGCGCCCCGTGCCTCACCATCTGCAGGACGCCGGCTCCACACTGACGTCCTCCGGATCCTCCCCTCGATGGTGAGCTGTGGCGTGCGGTAGTCACCGCCCACAGCCCTGTCACTCAATCTGAGTGGTGCCAGCCTCCTCTGACGTACCCGTCTTGTTTGAGAGCTCGGAAATGCTGGGACGTCAGAGGATGCTGGCGGCCACAGCTCCAGGGGGTCATGTGACAGGCACTGAGCGTGCAGCATAGCGCCGCTCAGTGCCAGAAATGGAAACACAAGCCAATGGAGAAAATACCTAGAATTGTAAGTAGAACTTCTACAGAAAATAAAAAAAATGGGTGAACCACCCCTTTAAGCTATCAAATTAACCTAAATGTAGATACCTGTATGAGTCTGCAAATATAGAGCGGAAAGAGCTCACTCAACATTCTGGGTATATTACACGATCAATATCTGTCTGTAACAGCAGCGACCAATGCTAAAACCGATTGCTATTGTATAACTAGTTAGATGCCACTGACAGTGGCATTTAAATGACAGTCACTAGAGATGAGCGGTTCCGTGGAGGTTTGGTTCGCCAGCAGCAAATGAGCAGAGCAAGTCATTGATTGGCAGTTTGAGTCTTCGCCCACATACAGCCAGCCATAAGCAGATCCCTTCTGAGAGATGGTGGGCAGGCTTTTCAAAAAATGTTTTGGGTTGCAGACTACATGTAATCATGCTGATGTTACCCAAGTGGCTCACGCAGGGCTGAGCACCAAGATCACCTGAGTACAGCTTTACTCGCACGAGTGAAGTTCGCACGTAAAGCATCCGAACCCAAACCTTCATATTTTAAGTTGGTGTTTGGTTCAAAAATCAAACCTCAGGTTCGCTCATCTCTAAACTGCAATATTGCATTATATAGCACAAAGGATCACAGGTTCAAAAAATGGTTTAGAAGCACAAAATGTAATTTACTCCCTATTTCTGAGTTTAAAAATAAAGACATATATATATGTCGTGTGCAGAATTATTAGGCAAGTTGTATTTTAGAGGATTTTTTTTATTATTGATCAACAACTATGTTCTCAATCAACCCAAAAGACTCATAAATATCATAGCTTAATATTTTTAGAAGTTGGAGTGTTTTTTTTTAGATTTGGCTATCTTAGGAGGATATCTGTTTGTCAGGTAACTATTACTGTGCAGAATTATTTGGCAACCTAATAAAAACCAAATATATTCCCATCTCACTTGTTTATTTTCACCAGGTAAACCAATATAACTGCACAAAATTTAGAAATAAACATTTCTGACATGCAAAAACAAAACCCCAAAAAATAAAGTGACCAATATAGCCACCTTTCTTTATGATGACACTCAACAGCCTACCATCCATAGATTCTGCCAGTTTCTTGATCTGTTTATGATCAACATTGTGTGCAGCAGCCACCAAAGCCTCCCAGACACTGTTCCGAGAGGTGTACTGTTTTCCCTCCCTGTAGATATCACATTTTATGAGGGACCACAGGTTCTCTATGGGGTTCAGATCAGGTGAACAAGGGGGCCATGTAATTATCTTTTCATCTTTTAGACCTTTACTGGCCAGCCACGCTGTGGAGTAGTTGGATGCATGTGATGGAGAATTGTCCTGCATGAAAATCATGTTTTTCTTTAACGATACCAACTTCTTCCTGTACCACTGCTTGAAGAAGTTGTCTTCCAGAAACTGGCAGTAGGTCTGGGAGTTGAGCTTCACTCCATCATCAACCCGAAAAGGTCCCACAAGTTCATCTTTGATGATACCAGCCCATACCAGTACCCCACCTCCACCTTGCTGGCGTCTGAGTCGAAGTGGAGCTCTCTGCCCTTTACTGATCCAGCCTCTGGCCCATCTATCTGGCCCATCAAGATTCACTCTCATTTCATCAGTCCAAAAAACCTTTTAAAAATCAGTCTTAAGATATTTCTTGGCCCAGTCTTGACGTTTTATCTTATGTTTCTTGTTCAAAGGTGGTCGTTTTTCAGCCTTCCTTACCTTGGCCATGTCCCTGAGTACGGCACACCTTGTGCTTTTTGATACTCCAGTAACGTTGCAGCTCTGAAATATGGGCAAACTGGTGACAAATGGCATTGTCATGTAAAACTCTTGAAGGGTCCTTACCCCCTCCCCACCATCAGTCACAGATCATCATGACAATTATCTGATCGGCCTGAAAGTTTAGGTATTTATGACTTTGGGTGATGGTAGAGCTGCAGCCAAAGGATGCATAGAAAAGACAATCCTTTGTTCTATTGGAGGAAAAACTAATACAGTTTTTAAGCTGCCGCTGGTATCAAGACAAATTAGTATTGGCCAGTAAAATCATGCTAGATGCATTGTGTTTGGTATCTATGTAAATGTAAAATCGAGATATAAAATATGACGCTAATATCTTTCACCTGTGTGGCCCAGGGGCAAAGATATGTGTAAAGCCAGAATTAAAGAACTTTGTGACAATCTTGGCACAGTCCACAAGAGACTGTAAAATGAGGTCACAGAGAGGGGGGTTACCTGAGGGCATAAGAGCGATTAGCTCCTTGATGGGGGGAGTCAGTACTGGAGGGCATCAGTAAGTGGTGATGCTGGCCATCTCTCTACCATCTTCTTCTCTTGGAGACCTTCCCTCCCTAAATGCACATCGTCACATCTATGGCACGAGTTTAGTAAGTTTCACGTTTATACCTTTTATTTTTATGTAACTGTCTATACTGTATTTGTATTGTTCCCTTTTGTAAATTCTTGTATATTTTTATAAACACTGCCTTCTATTTTGGATTAAATATATAAAATTTAATAGTTTCTCTCCTCATGCTTTATATATGAATTCAAAAATCCGAAGGGCTTTATGATATCTGTAACGGGTGCTTGGACCGCCTGTGAAACGTCCGGTGGTGGCAGCATAACTATTATTGCATAGAATTACTGGAGTGCTATCATTAAGGGTACCGAGGTATATATATATATTCCATTAGCGGGAATCGGTGATATATACATTTACCCTTGCTGTGAGACCTCCAATATTTGGCATTATTAGCTCAGCAGCCTCATTTTATGCATTGTCCTGCCGTACCAAAAGTGGCCTGCCGACAAGGGGGGCGCTAGAGCATAGTCGTGTTTGTGACAAATTAGCAAACAGCTGCGGGATATCTGAGTGACTCCCCCGGCTGTTCGTCACAGGCATCTTGGCAGCTTCATGCTTGATTTTCCTCAATTCATGGGTAGTTATGTTGCACCTTTTTTGCACAACACGCTTCTTGCGACCCTAGGGGCGTAGCTAGTGGGAAGCAACAGAGATTGCTAGGCAGAGTAGGCAAAGAGAAAAACGTCGGTTGAAGAGGTGACAGTTGAAAGGAGCCAGTGAAAGGGGTGTGAGGATTGTGAGGAGACCCCAAAGGGCGACTAGGAGGTAGTAGCCTGAGGGTAGACAGAAGATCCCAGGTACTACGCTCGGCGCAGTGCTGGACCCCAGAGTAGACGACAGCTCCAGGCAGTCTGATGATCCAGCCGCGTGTGGTGACTTCCAGGGTACCACACTACCCATAGGCTCAGGGACACAGCCTCATATATAGGACCCGTGAGAGGGCACCGAGAAGTAGCCTACCCCACAAGGAACCGCGAGGCCTGTCATACTGGGCCTGGAAAAAGAAGAGCGGAGCGCCGCAGGTCACCGACAGCTTCAGGCAAGGGGACCATCAGCTCTGCATGTGTACGGAGGGCTCAACTGGGTCTCATGTCAGCAGCGGGACAAAAGAAAGTCGGTTGACCTGAGGCAGCACACATCGCTACGTGTGACACTGCGGGAACGACGAACAATAGCTTACCTGCGTGGTCCGGCAACGAGGTGGGCATGTCGTTAATGCGGCTGCTCTCCGCCCCTCTGCTTCTATTGGTTGGCCACTAACAAAGAGGTTGTTCGACGCCCACAGCGATGTTGCTAGGAAGGTAAGTATGTGTGACGGGTGTTAGCGATATTGTATGCCACGGGCAGCGATTTGCCCGTGACACATAAACGACGGGGGCGGGTGCTTTCACGAGCGACATTGCTGCGTGTAAAGCCCCCTTAAGTCCAAACACAGGCAGGCTTAAAACGCTATTAACCTGCAAATTAACCCCATAGCTAAAGGTTAATAGCATTTTTTTACATGACAGCTTCCCTTTAAAGTCTAATGAGAATTCAAGATAAATGAAACTAAAAAAAAGCAGGTGTGTAGTTTCTGAAAATTACATTTTCAAGTAGAATATTAGGCAATTTATAGTTTAAGACACCAGATTGATTTGAAAGATAGCATGTAATGCTTTAGTTCACCTAAGGTCACGCTGCAGGAAAAATTGACACTTAAGGGCATGTTACACGCTACGATATGTCATCGGGGTCACGTTGTAAGTGACGCACATCCGGCGCCGTTTGATATATGGTAGTGTGTGACAGCTACGAGCGTCTGTTAACAAGCGAAAATACTCACCTTATCGTTGCTCGTTGATACGTCTCTCATTTTCTAAAAATCGCACGTCCTTCTGCGCGCCAGTTGTTCATCGTTCCCGGGGCAGCACACATCGCTCCGTGTGACACCTCTGGAATGATGAACACAGCGTACCTGTGTCCCGCTGGCAATGCGGAAGGAAAGAGGTGGGCGGGATGTTTACGACCCGCTCATCTCCGCCCCTCTGCTACTCTTGGCCGGCCGCTGTGTGACGTCGCTGTGACGCTGAACGTCCCACCCCCTTCAGGAAGAGGATGTTCGCCGCCAACAGCAATGTCGTTAGGGAGGTAAGTACGTGTGATGGGGTTTACGACTTTGTGCGACACGGGCAACAAATTGCCCGTGACACACAAACGATGGGGGCAGGTGCGACTGCACGAGAAATTGATACGTGTAAAGCAGGCTTTAGTGTCAGGTCACCAGAGATATCAAATCTGATCTCATGGGTTGGACTAGTGGGAACCCATGTATCCAGCTCATGAAAGAACCATTAAAAAAGCATCTGAACAGCACAGCTTGTTTGTGGAGTGAAATTATCTAGTTAGGTATAGTTTACATGAGTTGTCTGTTAATGTAATAGTTTTTTTTTCATGTCTGCTTCTAAACATGTTCAATTTCCAGGAACCCTCTCCCCTCCCCCTCTTTGAAAGCTTGGCTGGTCCCTTAATGGAGTCATGATGTTGATGTTATACACTGTACTTATCCGCACACGTGGATTACTACTACGGTGTTGGACTCTGTTCACATTAAGTGCTCAGCTTTGCTGGGCGTTGGCTGAGTTGTTTCACTGCTCCCAGACATGTAGGTGTTAATCATTTATGCAACAGTGTGCAACTCTTCTGAGAGCCAGGTTGATAATTACCATACACAACTGGTCTCCTCCTAATTAAGGCTGGGGAGTGTAGTAGGAGATCCCCGAATATAGCTTCACCTTAGCGTCAGCGATCCTGGTCTCTGTGATTATTCTGTTCATGGTGATCTACAATTGCCATTCTGTGTGGTGTGAAAGTTCCCCTGTTGTGAGTTTATTCCCTACCCGTTTCTTTATTCTCCTATACACATATTGTCTGTCATTTGTGTTTGAATGCAGTGTGGACGAGGTTTCATTCTCCCTTGTCCGTGTCTTTTTTTGTGGGTTTTGATACTGGGTTTCTGTCCCACTCCCAGGATGGTGGGACTAACATCAGAGCTCGAACAGGAGTCAGAGTCATGCTGAAGGCTCAGACTTGGCTACTATCAAGCTTACATCTGAGATAAGGGACAGTGCAGGGTCTCGATTCTGAGGGCCAGCCTAGGAGCACCTGTTCCATCAGTACATACCCCACGACAGTTGAAGATCAGACAAAACTCCAATATAGGTAGATGGGGATAAATCCAAGCTAGACAGGCAACACAGACAGCTTCCCATCCCGAGTAAATGCCCAAAAGTATGAAGGTGAAGTCATGAGTCTGTCATGGCCTAATATAATTTTGGGGGTATCTGGGACCAGAAGGTCATAGCATACAATTGCACTTACGAGTGCTTACTCATCTTATACTTCGAGTTGGAGTGTATTTAATTCCATCAGGCACTGAAGGGGTTATGGTTCATTTCTATCAGTGATCTAACAGGTAGTTCTAAGCTCAGCTCTAGCCATTCCCTTCTGCTATAAATATCAATTCCTCACTCCTCCCTATGCCGTCTATAGCACATATAGTATCTCTGCTGTCCACTTTGAGGAAACCTGTCTCTGGAGAAGCTGAGGTGTCGCCTCTGTTGCAGCTGAGAAATTCCTGCTGGTGAATTGTTATTTGTGCCTTTCCCAACCTGTTTGTCTTAACGTTCTCATGTTGTCTTATTTCAGTGGTGGTGGCCTTAACTAGTCTGGGTGAGTTCAGGGCCAGCGAGGGCCTAAGGATGTGACGGTGCATGTGTGGCGCCCTGGACAAGCCAGGGGCCACAGATAAAAACACACACACCCCCCCCACCCCCAGCAGTTCACAGCAGACATCCCCAGTGAAACTTGATTCCTTTCCTCGGGCTCAGACAGACACACCAGGTGGGCGGAGTCAGGAGATGGAGACGCCCACCCAGGAGTTGAGCTGGCCTGAGGCAGGAAACAAGTCCAGTTAAGTCCTAGGAGAGGAAGAGAGAGGAGGTCTGCAGAGAGGCAGACGAAGACTGGGGCCTAGGTTGGAGCCTAGGGCCCTCGTGCAGAGTGACGCAGACGGTAGTGGCCGTCTGCAGGGAGCCGGGCAGACAGTTGGTGGAACCGTAGGTAGCCGGGGCTGGGCGGTGGCCCACCGGTACTGAATCGGGGAGCCAGCTGGAAACCGGAGCGCAGGAGGAGCGTACGGAAGGTGCAGGAAAGGACTTACATTACCAACCTGGGGTCAGGGGAAAAACACCGCAGCCGCCTGTGGGACCCGTCCATCCAGCCGTTTGTTTCAGCAGAGACTCTGTGTGCATCATTGGGCTGAGTGAGTACCACCGTGCCGTGCGGCACAGCGCTGCCCCTACGACCTTACACCTCACCAGGCCCCGTAACCTGCCTGCCATCCATCCCCACCCCATCACCGGGCCCCGGGACCACCAACCCCCTACCCACGGAGGGGAAACAACATCCTAACTGTTCCATACCATCGCTCCCGGGATCCCCGTCCAGAGCAGCGGTGGTGTCACAACCTCACCACAACCGTGGGGGGCGTCACGGACAATCTCCCTTACCAAATCCCCTTTTACTGTGGAGCCTGGGATCACAGACCGGGTCACGCCACCGTGATACCCACAGAAGTGACCCCGTGGCCCGGATCTGAGTACCCCTAATCCCCGGGCGACACACATGGGGGAAGGGCTCATCTAGGGATGTAAGGGAGTGAAGGAATCAGCCTCATGTGAGTGTTAAAAAGTGACCACGGTCCCCTCTCCCTAGCACCAGGGCCTTCCATTGTTTTGTACCCTGGTGCTCCCTCTGTGTTGTGCTAGGGAGTCCTCTCATACCTATCATGACACTTGCAGTCAAATTGTGACTACAAATTGGTCCCAAATACATAGTGCATGGCACAAAGACTGTTCCGATCTTCAGCAATAACTACACTAGATTTTTACTATCTCATCTGAGATCAGCATGTAGGGGTGTCGGTCAGGCATGTGGACATCTTAGAGGATGGTCACCCACTAAGGATTCTTTACAGTATATGTGCTTTGAGTTGAGTTGAGTCTTTCCTCTGGAATTCACATATTTTCTTAAAGAATCAAAGAAATGTACCACTTTCATCCAAACCTTATTGAATGGTTCATTATTCTTCTAATTCATGTAAAAAAAAAAAAATGCAAAACTGGAAAAGTCACTTTTTTTTTTTTACTATTTTTACTTTTTTTATTCTTTTTTACATTTCTTCAATTGCCTAAATCCAAGTTCTCGAATTTCTTGTATAAAAAAAAATCATACTTCATTAAAAACAAATAAACTGTACTTTCCATTCATTATTCACGTTATAAACATCTGGGCTTTGGCAGAATTTATGGTAAAAAAAAAAAAATAGAGCACGGATTTAGGGAAAGTGTAAACAAATGTGATTGTTTCAATGGATTTTATATACCTAACCTAATGAAAAGTGCAGCTTAACCAGTTCAGTGCAAGGCTTCCAGGTAATAACGCCGTGCGGGGGGAAGTCTGGAAGTCAGAAGGGATATGTTTTATGTTACTGGCGTGTTGTCACTTTGGTTTTTTTTATGTTTGCGATATTGTACTTATTTTCTTGTATTGCTCATTTAACTAACATATTACATACAATATACGTCTTACACTGAAGTTATGACACCTATGCTTACTAATCAAGGCTGTAATGTATTTGACAAAATCTAAATGATGTGAGTATTATATATATATATATACATTATATCACAATAGTGAGTACACCTCTCTCACATTTTTGCAGCTATTTTATATCTTTTCATGACACAACACTGAAGATCTGACCCTTTGATACAATGTACAGTGTCAGTGTGCGACTTGTATAACAGGTTAAATTTGGTGTCCTCTAAATAACCCAACACAAAGCCATTAATGTCTAAACCACTGGTAACACAAGTGAGTACGCCCATAAGTGAAATTGGCCAAATGGTGCCTAAAGTGGTAATATTTTGTGTGGCCACCATTATTTTAAAGGACTACGTTAACTCTCTTCGCCATGGAGTTCACTAGAGCTTCACAGGAGCCGCTGGATCCTCTTCCATCCTTCATGATGACATCATGGAGCTGTGGATGTTAGAGATCTTGCACTTTTCCACTTTTCTTTTGAGGAGGCCCCACAGATCCTCAATAGGGTTTAGGGCTGGAGACACTTGGCCAGTCTAGCACCTTTTCTCTCAGTTTCTTTAGCAAGGCAGTGGTAAACTTGGAGGTGTGTTTGTGGTCATTAGTATGTTGGACAACCGCCCTACAGCCAAGTTTCCAAAAAGAGAGGATCATGCTCTGCTTCAGTATGTTGCAGTAAATGTTGTCATTCATGGTTCCCTCAATGAACAGTAGCTCCCCACAGCCGGCAGCCCTCATGCAGCCCCAAACCATGACACTCCCCCACCATTGGTCATGCCAGACTGTAGGTAATACACACTTGTCATTGTCCTCTTCACCTGGTTGGCGCCACACATGTGACGTACCCCAGGGCTTTGGGGTACTCGGTCTCGGGCCTTGCATTCACTGGGATGTATCACGGGTGGCCGTTGCTCGGTTCAATAACCCTGGGGGTCACTTAAAAAGGGGAATTGTACAAGGGAAATATAAAATAAAGTGTTTTTTGTGACACCACTTTCGGTATGCAGCTATATGGGGAAAGCTGCTGCTGCAAAGTCTCTCACTGCTGGGGCTGGTGGTATCAGGCAGCTTAGACCTGATGGCTCTCCGCAAGTAGAGCTAGGCCCCAGGGGAGGATGATGGTGGTTATAGTATGGTGATGCAGACGTGTAGGAAGAATTCAGACAACACAGGGGCTGCGGTTTAACTTGTGCTTTGCTCACTGGTTTGGAGTTGCTGCAACCCGGCTGGTGCTAGTCTCTACCAATGCGGTATTCCCTTTGTTCCAGTGCCGGTGTAATGACCTGGTGAGCTTTACTTCCATGCACATCTTTGTAGTTGGTGGGTCGTCATGACCTGGAGCGTTTTGGGGTTCCCTCCGATTGTCACAGTCCTGGCCCGTATAGTAGGTAGCTTGAACCTCTCTTGGGTCAGACCTCTGTCCCCGTTCCCAGGTTCCCTCTTTGCTGCTTTGCCTCAGACACTAACGTCGGTAAAGTCCTTGATGGTCCCTTCACGGGCAGATTCTTATCAGGTGAGCCTGAAGCATGTTCCTGAACTAGGGCTCTGCACCCCGCCGGTGCACAGTCCAGTGAGTATTCACACTGTACTCTCCCTGGCAACTGTACTCCTTTTACTCAATCAGTCACTTTACACTTTCCGTCTGTGTACTGACTTCTGACTGAATGTCTTACTGACTGAACATCTAACTTACTTTTGTCTGACAATATGTCCATCTCCCATCACTCCACTGACTAGCCCCTCCTCCTCCTGGGTTTCTGACTAGTGGATTGGATGAGTCCTGACCAATAAATGGCCATCCATCAGTTTAATTTCTATCCTGTCGCCCAGTCTGGGGGAAAAAGGCGTGGATTTTGTGTGTGTTGTGGTGTTTACCGGCATTGGTCTTCCAGGAATCTGGGGTTAGTTGTAGTACCCTGTGGCACCTGACACTCAGGGGCGCCACATTTACTTGAGACTATTTGAACCAAAATAAGGTTATCTTTGCCTCATCAGACCTCATCAGACTACAGGACATCATTTCAGTAATTTATGTCCTTAGTCTGCTTGTCTTCTGCAGCTGCTTGTGGGCTTTCTTGTGCATTGTCTTTAGAAGAAACTTTCTTCTGGGACAACTGCCATGCACAACAATGTGAGCACTGTCTGAGCACTGACAGGCAGACCCCCTGCATCTGTAACCTCTGCAGCAATGCTGGCAGCACTCATTTATCTATTTTGTAAAAACGACCTCTGCATATGACGCTGCGCAAGTGTACTTAACTCCTTTGGTTTACCATGATGAGCCCTGTTCTTAGTGGGACCTGTCTTGTTAAACCGCTGTATGGTCTTGGCCACCGTGCTGCAGCTCAATTTAAGGATGTTCTCAATATTCTCATAGCCTCAGCCATCTTTATGTAGGATAACGATTCTTTTTTTTTCAGGTTCTCAGATAATTATTTGACATGAGGAGCCATGTTGAACTTCCAGTGACCAGTATGAGAGAATGTTTAAGAGATAACACCAAATGTAACACACCTGCTCCCCATTCACACCCGAGACCTTGTAACACTTATGAGTCACATGACACCGGTGAGGGACAATTGTGAATTGGCTTCTTTTTACTTAGGGGTGTGCTCACTTTTGTTGCCAGTAGTTTAGACATTAACGGCTGTGTCTTGAGTTACTTAGAGAGGACACCAAATTTACACTGTTATACAAGATGCACACTGACACTGTACATCGTATCACAGGGACAGATCTTCAGTGTTGTCCCATGGATAGAGATATAAAAAAATAATAAAATCTTTACAACAATGTGAGGGGTGTACTCGCATATATAATATATATATATATATATATATATATATATAATATATATAAAAAAGTAAATATATATATATATATATATATATATATATATATATATATACAGTATATATATTTATAGATATATCTATAAATATATATACTGTATGTTTATATATTTACTTTTTTTTATATGTATATATATATAATATATATATATATATACTGTGTATATATATGCCGTGTATGTGTGCGTGTGTGTGTATATATATATATATATATAATACTTGCTGTGTAGTATGTATATTTGGCTAGAGAGGTGCTAGGATCATATATTCTATAACATGATGATGATGTGTCTCTTCTATAGGACTTGTGAGGATGATGTTAGTGATTGTCCAGAGACTTGACTTACGGTCACTACACATTACTGTACTTGCTACATTGTATCTGCTTTGGGCAAATTGCAATAAAACATTTCGTGTTTTTCTTTTTCCTCCATAAGGAATAATATATGGGGTTGTCAGTAAATTATATTAAAGTATAAATTCAATGGAGCATTTTTTTGTTCTTCAATTTTTTTTTCCGTAGGAAGCATTGTATACAGTCCTAGAAATAAATGTTCTTGTTTGACTGTAGTGTGTAATATTTATCGTATACATTAGATAGGAGGACAGATTTACAGTAGATAAATCGTAGAAAGTGATTCATACACAATGTATACCATAAAGATATTTATATGTATGCATATGTATAGTATTTTTTTTGTGAATATGTAATGTGTGTGCTAATATATTCACATATACACTGGTGTATTACATTCAGTTGTATTTTGTATTTATATGTATGTGTTTATGTACAGTATATATTGGTGGGAATATGCACTGTGTGATTCATATATACACTATGTACTGCAGACAGATTTCACTGTACTGATCTGTTATGTGAGGCATTCTACACAATCAGTAAATTTAATATTATTTATTAGGCCGGTCTCATTTGCTTTTTAGCTTTCCCTGTCATACACTCAACTCCTAGAAGAATGCAGCATATGATACATCTTCCATTATATAAAATATACAATTTTATGCTAAAAATGTTTTCATTGTAGTAAATCCACTATGGAGTGTGCAAAAGAAATAATGTAGAAAGCAACTGGTATAAATGAATAGAAACATAGAGAGATAGACTTAGATAGCTAAAAGAAATGTAGATGAAAAGAAAGAAAAGAGGGAGAGGGGAAGAAAAAAAGAGGGAAAGAAAAGGAAAGAGAGAGAAAGAAAGAACAAAAGAAAAGAAAAAAGCAAGAGGGGAGGAAAGAAATAAATCAAGAAACAGAGGGAAAGTGAAAGAAAGAAACAGAGAAAGAAAGAAAGATCGGAAGAAATAAAGAAAGAATAAAAGAAAGAAAGAGGGGAACAAAGAGAGAAACAGGGGAAGAAAGAAAGAGGGAAAGAGAGAAAGAAAAAAAGAACAAGTGAAACAAAGAAAGAAAACAGCAAGAGGGGAAGAACGAAAGAGGGGATGAAAGAATTAAAGAAATCAAGAAAAAGAGAGAAAGTGAAAAAAAGACAGATGGGAAGAAAGAAAAAAGAAAAAGAAAGAAACAAAGAAGAGGAGGGAAAGAGAAAAAAAGAAAGAAGAAAGAAAGAAAGAAGGAAAAGGAAGACAAGGAAGAGCGGAAGAAATAGAGAAAGAAGGAAAGAAAGAAAAAAGAAAGAAAGAGGGAACGAAATAGAGAGAAAGAAAGACAAAGAAAGAAGATGAGAAATAAAGAATGAGAGAAATAAAGAAAAAAGAGAAAGGAGAAGAAAGTAAGAAGAAAATAGATGGAAGATAGGTAGGTGGATAATAGATGGATGGATGGATGGATGGATAGGTAGATAGATAGATAGATAGATAGATAGATACATGGATGGATAGGTAGATAGATGATGGATGGATGGATAGATAGATAGGTGGATAGATAGATATGGGATAGCTGGATAGATAGATATATAGATAGATAGATATGGGATAGCTGGATAGATAGATAGACAGATGCATGGATGGATAGGTAGATGATGGATGGATGGATGGATGGATAGATAGATAAATAGATAGATATGGGATAGCTGGATGGATAGATAGATACATGGATGGATAGGTAGATAGATGATGGATGGATGGATAGATTGATAGATAGATATGGGACAGCTGGATAGATAGATAGATACATGGATGGATAGGTAGATGATGGATGGATGGATAGATAGATAGATAGAGGGATAGATAGATGGATAGATAGATAGATAGATAGAGGGATAGATAGACAGATAGATACATGGATGGATAGGTAGATAGATGATAGATAGGTAGATGATGGATGGATGGATAGAGGGATACAACTGCATTTGCCATAAAGTGATATCAATGATATATAATTTGGGTGATTTCTGGTTTTCACACAAATTTTATTTTACTTAGAGAGATATCGATGTTCAGACAATGCAGCTCTGAAGAGTTAACCGTTGCAGAATATATTTTTCTTCGTATGCTCCATCTCCGGCCTGTCCTCTTTCTCGCACACTCTCTATAAATTGATAACCCAAATTAGCACCGACCTAAGAGCCCTTTCTATAAAGATAAGGAGGCGCGGAGAAACGTGAACGCAGCTGTACTAGGAAATGATTATTCGAGAGAGGAAGGAAGAAAAATGTGTGTTGTGGAGGCCCAGTAATCCAACATGTGCACCACAGGGAGGAGCTGTGGTTCTGTTCTGTGCTGGAAGCTGCCAGTGGGGAAATACACTGAATCCAAACCTATGGTATGGGAGGGAAGGTAGAATTTTATAAGTTCAGTTCCTGATTTTTATGACTACACTGCAACAGTGGAATGTCCACTCAATCTGTTGCGAAGTTGGAATAGCAACCGTGCACTGGGCATATTAAATACAGGATGAAGTGGTGTACTGAATATTTATTAGCAAAAATATAGGTTCTCAAAAACAGAAATAAAACAGGGTAATAGATGAAGGGAAGAATAGATTTAACACTGAAATAAATATCAAAGGTAGAAAGAAAAGGGGAAAATATAATGTTCAAACAAAGCTGTGAATTGGGCCCAGATTTAATGCTTCCCCGGAGAGGGTAGGGTTGGACAGACTGTTGGAATTGAGATACTAGTTTTAGTATACAGCCCCTGTAATGCTGTCAGCTTTATTTCCTTTGACAAATGTGAAATAAAATTTGTCAAAGTTAGGGCTTGGTAAGTTTGCTATTGAAAATTCAATTGGTAATAACTAGTGGAGCAGTTACTCAAGAGGATAACGGGAATAGGGGTGTGAAAATGAAAAGAGAACTCTGACATTTAAAAAAAAAATCCAATATTTGACAACTACCTTATTGTCTGTTATCATCAACTGTGAACCTATTATACAAAATTATGCCATTTACGAACCCATGAGCCATAAGGCTAATAATCAATTCCTTTTTGTATTCTATAGTGTTTATGTATGTCCGAATCATTCATTTTATGTACATGCATTATAAATTTAAATATTTTTATATATTTTACAATTTTCTATTTTTACATGTTTATATTTAAATTTATTTTTTAGTTATTATTTATTATATTTATAATGAAAGTATATACTTTTATTATTTATTATATTTATAATGAAAGTATATACTTTTATTTTTTTATTTATTATTATTTTATTTAAGAGAGTATATACTTTTATTTTTTTAGTTATTATTATTTATTTTATTTACAGTGAGGCTATATACCTTTAGTTTTTATTTCTTTTATTTATAATGAGAGTATATACTTTTTTTAGTTATTATTTATTTTATTAATTTTTTTTAGTCATTGTTTATTTTATTTATTTTGAGAGTATATACTTTTATTTTTTTAATTATTATTTATAATAATAATATTTATTCACTTATATAACGCTATCCTTTCAATACTGTACATCAGCAACACTGTCCCCATTGGGGCTCACAATCTGAGGTCTCTATCAATCTGTCTTTGGAGTGTGGGAGGAAACACACACAAACACTGGGAGACCATACAAACTCCTTACAGATGGTGTACTTGATGGGATTTCAACGTGGGACCCCAGTGCTAATGACTGAGCCACCTTGCCTGAGAGCATATACCTTTATTTTTTAGTTATTATTATTTATTTTACTTATAATGACAGTATATATTTTTATTTTTTGTTATTATTTATTTAATTTATTGCAAAAAAAAAAATTACAATTATTTGGAATCCTCTGTACAATTTATATATATTTTATTATTATTACTTATTTTATTTAAAAATGTTTATATCAATATATACAAAAGAATGCAGACAAAAATAAAAAAAAACTGAAACATTTTTTTTTTTTTTTAAAACGTTTGAAAAAAAAAAATGATTAAAACAATCTGGAATCCTCTGTACTATTTATAATGTATTTTTTTTTATTATTATTTTATTTATAAAAAGTTATATCATTATATACAAAAGAATGCAGGAAAAAATATAAAAAAGAAAAATCGGAATTTTTTTTTTTAAAAGTTCCAAAAAAATGATTAAAACAATTTACAATCCTCTGTACTATTTATAATTTTTCTATTGTTTTTTTTACACATTTTGTATTTGTTTACAAATATCTACTATATTGGTTAATCCATTTACACTTTCATGGCTAAAACATTCCCGGAAAGAAATCTGCTACATTCTGTTCTTAGAAAGCATGCGAGTGTGATCTGAATACTATTTCATCTGCCATCGATTGCACAGTATGTTTTTTATGGTTTATTAACTGGGCAATTTTTTTCTTTTTTTTAGATAATTTTTAGACTGTGAGAGAGGAGCAAAAAAATAATTTTAATGAATTGATGTTAGTGGCGATTTATAGGTCCTTTTGTCAGATATTCTGACCATAGCAGAGTATTTTCCACTATTGTGTAAAAAGCAGAGAAGGGACCCCCCCAAGAGGATCAAAGTATGTTTTTATGGTTTAGTAAATGGGCAGGTTTTTTTGATAATTTTTAGACTATGTAAGAGAGCAAAAAAATAATTTTAATTAATTCATATAGGCCCTTTTGTCGGATGTTCTGGCCACAGGAAAGTATTTTCCAGTATTGTGTAAAAAGCAGAGAAGGGACCCCCAAGAGCAACAAAGTATAGTTTAGTAACTGGGCAGGTTATTTTTCTTCAATAATTTTTGGACTGTGAGAAAAGAGCAAAAAATAATTTTCATTAATTTATTTATTGATGTTGGTGTCAATTTATAGGTCCTTTTGTCAGATGTTCTGACCACAGGAAAGTGTTTTTGAGTATTCTGAAAGAGCTTTACTAGAACAGGGTAAAAGTAAGAGAAGGGATCCCCAAGAGGGCCAAAACCTCATGAACATTTTATCTGCTGTGAATTTTGAGTGTGCGGTTAAATTATTTTTTACTTTTTCTTTTTTGCTTTATTCCATTTCTCTTTTTCTGTTGTGTATTATTACTATTTTATTTTAATTGTTTATTTACAATTATTTTTTTTTTTTTGCTTTTTTTCCACTTCTTTTTCTTTTTTGTATTACTATTATATTTTTTATTTTAATTGTTTATTTACAATTTTTGTTTTTTGTTGGTTTGCTTTTTTCCCACTTCTCTTTCTTTTTTGTATTATTATTATTATTATTATTATTATTATTTTTTAATTGTTTATTTACAATTTTTCTCGCTTTTTTTTCCACTTCTCTTTCTTTTTTGTATTATTATTATTATTATTATTTTTTAATTGTTTATTTACAATTTTTCTCTTTTTTTTTAGCTTTTTTTTCCACTCTTCTTTCTTTTATGTATTATTACTATTTTATTTTTTATTTTAATTGTTTATTTACAATTTTTCTCTTTTTTTTCACTTCTCTTTCTCTTTTTTATTACTACTATTTTATTTTTTATTTTAATTGTTTATTTACAATTTTTCTCTTTTTTTTGCTTTTTTTTTCCCACTTCTCTTTCTTTTTTGTATTATTATTATTATTATTTTTTAATTGTTTATTTACAATTTTTCTTTTTTTTTTAGCTTTTTTTCCACTCTTTCTTTTATGTATTATTACTATTTTATTTTTTATTTTAATTGTTTATTTACAATTTTTGTCTTTTTTTTTTTTTTTCGCATCTAAAGCCATAGCTGGAATTGGGCAGTCAGCAAAGGGCTGGGGAGTGCTGGCATGTTTCATTACATTCTCAAGATGGCATATTTATGGCAATTGCCAGCAGGGTCGTGCTTCTGTCCTACTAAATGTAGTGGAGTATGAAAAAGGCAATTACATCTCACTGGGTGACCTTTTAACAGCCATGACTAGCTCCTATCTATACATAATTATTATAGGTGGTGATTTCCAAGTATTACAGTTCTCCTACAGCTGCCTTTAATTCACATCGCATTTAGCCATTTTTAACCCCTCGTAAAAAAAAAAAAAAAAAAAAAAAGAAAAAAGGGATAAAAAAAAAAAATTTGCAAAAAAGGATGTCAAAGCTCTCAAGTCATCCTAGTAAAAACATAGCAAATAAGATGTCGTCCTGTTTGTATTCATTATCAGTTCTTACATGCTTCGACTCTTGCATTAAACATTAGACAGCCTCTGATGCTTGCTTAACAGTTTAATTCCCTCCTCAGTATTCAGGCTGTCATAATAAAATCACTGATGCAGACAAAGTCAAATAAGAGCAAGAGGAGGCAGGAAGCATGTAGCACTACCCATTGTCATCGCTTACAGTTCGCTCCGCACTCCTTACAGGGGCTGAATGCAGCATATGCTATGAACTGACACACAAATTCAATCTCTCCGCGCACTGCTGTGGCCAGCCTATCTTCCCGGTGCAGGGTAAGGGTGGCACGCATGCAGAGTGGTGATAGCAACCCCTTCAAAAGAAACCGGCTTTTGAGCCACTGGAGCTGGCACAATGTAAGCCACTTCTGTCAACAAAGAGTGAAGTCTAAAGAAGCTGGAGATTCCACTATGGGAAGATTAACAGCCCCTAAATCCGTTTAGACCTCTTTTTTTTATTATTATTTTTTTTTTCTTTACTTATTTACAGGCTGTTGATCTTGAAGGCTGAATCAGAACAAGAGATTAGCTCTATTAAGTGCTGCCCATTTTCTGAATTATGTTTTTTTGTTTGTTTGGGGTTTTTTTTTCGAACGATATGAATAAGAAACCCATATTAGCCAACCGTACTAAAAAAAAAAAAAGCGCACAAAGACTTCATGTGATCCATCGCAAATACAGTTTAATATATCATTTCTATCGAGAAGAAACCCAATGATATCTACATTATTTCTTTATATTTAAAAAATCCTCAAAATTAATATATAATTTATAGCAAACAGCTGGCAAGAAGGAACCCAATGATATTTACATTATTTTCTACATAAAAAAAATCCTCAAAATTAATGTATAATTTATATCGAGAAGATACCCAATGATATCTACATTTCTATATAAAAAAATCCCCAAAATTAATATATAATTTATATCGAGAAGATACCCAATGATATCTACTTTTGTATATAAAAAAATCCCCAAAATTAATATATAATTTATATCGAGAAGGTACCCAATGATATCTACATTTCTATATAAAAAAATCCCCAAAATTAATATATAATTTATATCGAGAAGATACCCAATGATATCTACTTTTCTATATAAAAAAAATCCCCAAAATTCCTCCAAAATTAATATAGAATTTATATCGAAGAACTGGCGAGAAGAAACCCAACAATATCTACATTATTTCTATATTTAAAAAAAAAAAAATCTACAAAATGAATATAGAATTTATATCAAGAAGAAAGCCAACAATATCAACGTTATTTTTACATAAAAAAAAATCCCCAAATTATCCCAAAATTAATATATAATTTATATCGAACAGCTGGCGAGAAGGAACCCAATGGTATCTACTTTATTGCTATATAAAAAAATTCCCAAAATGTACTCCAATTTATATATATTATTTATATCAAACAGTTGTCGAGAAGAAACCCAATGATATCTACATTATTTCTATATTTTAAAAAAATCACCAAAATGAATATATAATTTTTCTCGAAGAGCTGGTGAGAAGGAACCCAATGATATCTACATTATTTCTATGTTTTAAAAAATCACCAAAATTAATATATAATTTATATCAAAGAGCTGGCGAGAAGGAAACCCAATAATATCCACATTATATCTATATTTAAAATAATCACCAAAATTAATATATAATTTTTATCGAAGAGCTGGCGAGAAGAAATCCAACAATGTCTACATTATTTCTACATAAAAAAAAACTCTCCAAAATTTCCCAAAATTAATATATAATTTATATCAAACAGCTGGTGAGAAGAAACCCAATGATATCTATAGTAATTCTACATTAGTAAAAAAAATCCCCCAAATTAATACTTAATTTATATCTAAGTGCTGGCACAAAGAAACCCAACAATATCTGCATTATATTTATATTAAAAAAATCATCAAAATTAATATACAATTTATATTGAGAAGAAACCCAATGATATCTACATTTCTATGTAAAAAAAAATCCCCAAAATGTCCCCAAAATGAATATATAATTTATATCGAACATCCGGTGAGAAGAAAACCAATGATATTTACATTATTTCCATATAAAAAAAATACCCCCTAATTCCCCCCAAATTAATATATAATTTATATCCAACAGCTGGCAAGAAGAAACTCAATGATTTCTACACAATATCTACATTATTTCTGTAAAAAAAAAAATCCCCAAAATTCCCCCCAAATTAATATATAATTTATATCGAACAGCCGGTGAGAAGAAACTCAACAATGTCTACATTATTTCTATAAAAAAAAAAAGCCCTCAAATTAATATATAATTTATATTGAATAGGTGGCGAGAAGAAAGACAACAATATCTATATTATTTCTATATTTAAAAAAAAATCTCAAAATTAATTTATAATTTATATCAAACAACTGGTGAGAAGAAACCAAAGAAATCTACATTATTTTTATATATATAAAAAAGTACACCAAATTAATATATAATTTATATCGAACAGCTGGCGAGAAGAAACTAAAGATATCTACATTGTTTTTATCCAAAAAAAAAAAATTCCCCAAAATTAATTCAAAATTTTGCATTTTTAAATCTAAAATTGACATTGAATCATCTTTAGGCGGTAAATGTTTAATCATTGCAGTGCGTGTAATCGGCCCTCACATATTTTATCTGCTAAGCAGGACTGCGTAGTCGACCTTACTGTAATCATTTTGAGGAGAGCCATAATTTGCCATCTCACTTCTGCTCCTGAATTATAAAGTGTGTCCAGCCTTGTATTTCCTAATGTTCCTCCTAATGCACGGTCTAACACTTGTAATATTGTACATCTCAATATCCTAAGAAGAGTCTACTCCTCATGGGGGTTATGTCTAATTATCGGGCTCTGACATAGCGAAGGGAAAAGACAGGCACGGGATTTAGAAATTAACGCAAGAACAGTAATGTGAACTTTTTTGGGGGGAGGTGGAATCATTTTTTTTTTAATGGTTTGGAAAAGAGATTTTTCACAAAAAGGATATAATAAAGCGAAAAAATGCAAAAGCAGATTATATTGTATAATGTATTATTTTTTTTAATATTTAGTGCTGTCGGTAGTAATACGTATAATTATTAGCATTATGATTGCCAACCGATCACAACACGCTTAAAAACATAAAAAGGGGTAAGCGAATCTGCTGAAATTTCAATTTGGCTGCTTCATTTGAATTTGGCCAAAAAAGTTGATTTGTATCAATGTATATGTGTTTGTCTGGGGTTTTCATAGTTATCATATAAAAAGTAAGGTAAAAAAATAATAATAATACCTCGACCTCACCATCAACTTAGACTCATAGAACCACAGAATGGTAGAGTTGGAAGGAACCTCCTGGGTCATCCGGTCCAACCCCCGCTCAAAGCAGGATTCACTAAATCATCCCGCACAGATGTCTGTCGAGTCTGTGTTGAAGGGGATGAAAAAAATAATCTCGGCACTCAAATATATTCAATCCATTTTGTTGCTTTCTAAACCAAACCAAAAATTGTTTAAAGCAACAAAACGGATTGAATATATTTGAGTGCCGAGGTTATTTTTCTTCTTTCCTGGACTCTCTTTTTCGTGCATCGAAGTTTGAGGGTGGAGTGCCAATCACCTGTTGGATCTTCTATTGAAGTGGAACTCACCACCTCTCATAAGCCTGTTCCACACGTTGATCATCCTCAACAAAATGTTTTTTCTAATATCTAATCTGTACCATGGGCCCTATCATGTCTTTAGTGTCTCTGATTTCCACTAGACATCTCAACATCATGATGTCACATCATGACAGTGCCTGAGGCTTAGTTAGTATCACGATTCCTATGTGCAGAACATTATGTACTGTTCTGCTATGCTCTCCTGCAGATCCGGTATATGTTGCCTATGGTGCAGAGTGTTTTGCAGGATGAGTACTCTGCTGGTTGTTTCACAGCACTGGGTTCCATGCTGGTCCTGGGAGGTGCTCACACAGATGCTTCTCGTTCCCTGTGATTGCTCTGCTTCATTAGGGAGCGTGTTAGCTCAGGATGCCGCAAGTCATACTTACTGGTAATGTGGCGCCCCTGACCTGGTCAGGCACCACTGAGTACTGCACCCATGCTGGGGGCAGTACAATACAGGTAATCCAGAAGTCTGACCGAGGTGTAACTACACAGGCGCATAGTAATCAGGTCTCACACATCTACCTTTGATAGGAACCCCTAGGGAATCCAGGAGGGGGCGTGGCCTCCATGTCCACTCAAGGGGTGTGGTAGAGAGACTGGTTGCTAGGTTGTGTAGGCAGATAGAGTAGAGAGGAGTGAGCTGAGTCTGAAGTGGAGCTCAGGGAGAGCAGACGTAAAGAGGAGACCTGGGGCTGCCACTATTCAGACAACATACGCGCAGTGACTACCAACGGGGGGAGATCGGTCACCTGGTAGTGCCACCCGAAATCCACCCAAGGCTAGAGAGAGCAAAAGGGTGGCAGAGTAAGGGGACTGCCAGGGAGGTACCAGTCCCACAAGGGTAACAGGTCCCAGTGCAGAGATTTATGCAATTTTCTCCTGCCAAACCTGCCAGTGGGGGCACTTCAGACCCACACCATACCACCACAGAGTCTGGAGCCACGTAGCAACGAGGTGGCCCATAGTCCACAGGAGGCAAGCAGCCAAAGTGACCTGGTCCAGGCTACAAGCAAATGGGCCGAAACGCGGGGAGAACAGGCAGCAGCAACTTCCCTAGGTGACCCCCGTAGGGACTTCAAGTCGGGGTCACCACAAAAACACACAGGGCTAGGAAGGCGAGTTGGTAGTCACCCTCATCAGCCAGCCAGAAGGATACCTGGTTCCAGCCTGGTTCATCCCAGCTATGCCCGGGTTACTCATCCTGCCATCAACTGTGAGTAAAAACCCTGAAAGACTGTCTGGACTGTGCCTGAGTCATTCTGCGCCTTGTGGTTCCACACACTTACACAGGGCCCTGGGGCTTGCCTCACTCTCGGGAGGCCACTACAGCTGACTGCACCCACCATCAGCCCCAGGCACCCCTTAATCTGCAGTGGCGGTCACCCTGACCACAATACCAAGGGTGGCGTCGCGAAAATCCTAAAGAGAAGGTTCCCTACCTGTGACCAGACTGTTCCATCCACGTGGAGTCCCTGAAGGTAATGCACCGACACAACACTTGTGGGGATTCACAGTTACAGTTGTGCTGTTGGCTCCTGTGGTGCTCAGTGTTCAGAGCATGACCTCTCGACTATGGACTTTTGTTGACCCGTCTCTGCCTGTTCCCCCCATCTCTGTTGTTACTTCCCAGCTTCTGACATAGGACTTACTCCTGACCACGTCCTCGTCTTCTCCCTGTATTTTGGTATGTACTCTCTTGGAACCCTGACCATCAGCTTGTACTTTGACCTCGTCTTTGTCTTTGTTGTGCCCTCCTAGTTTATGATCTCAGCCTGTTTGACCACCTCTATTTACTGTAATCAAGTAGTGTCTAGCACCACCTAGTGAGAGTCATCACAGTTAGTCTAGGCATCACTCAATGTCATGAAATGAGTTGGATTTCAAGGTCCTAACGTAGCAAGACCTAGTAGGCGCTGGAAATGCCAAAGCCCCGACAGGACCCTGGGCACAAAGAAAACCATAAGATTGTGAATGAACACTGAACAAGAATGACCAAGGGGGGAGTTACACAGACAAGGTGAGGACTGTAAAGAGACGAGGATTAATATTTTTAATTTTCTTTTTTTTAATCCCTTTTTAGCCTTTTTGAATACAACAAAATAACAGCAAGAAATTCTAGCAAATTAAATTTTTTTGTGAAATACAAGATGAATCTGATACTTTTTGAAGTGATTCCTTCGTCTGTAAGCATTTATTTTTCATTGAAAATAGAAAAAAATCCTCTTTTTGTATGGCCTGTCCAAGAAATTACTGAAAGTTGGAAACCCTGGTTATTAGTGCTAGAAATACCATTCGTAGAAGATAGGGGACTCTTCAGCAAAAATAAAACTGTAGTCTCTTTCAGGTTCTGCTTGACACTACCAGTCTTCTAATAATTTTCAGACAGTTGTGGTTCCCCCGGTCAACTTAATGACTTGAATACATTATCTATTATTATATTTATATGACCACATCACTGCATACTATATATTTTTACCATTCATCAAGTGGGGGGAAGAAAAATGGAATGTTCCCCGTCTCTCCAAAAGCCCATGACATTGCCCTGTAGAAATTAGTGGATTGATCCACTGCGGATGGACTTCAGTTCGAATTTCCTGAAATGTTCCAGTCTAGCGCAGCTATTCAGGGAGTGGGGTATATCACAGTCGGTAAAAATGATGAGAGCTAGCCAAGCAGCCTCACTTTATGATTTTACTGCCTAGGAATAAGAGTACACAGCTCATTTTCACCATAGGGATAGAAAAAGTGAAATTGAAAGAAAAACCCACTAGACTACAACATTTAGTATGACTATGAATTGATTGATCTGGGATATACTGCAGTATCAGAACCTTAATAACATATATTTTTTTTAATGTTCTTCACACTCTGCCAACAATGAGTCACTTTAATATGACTCTGTCCTAATTTTGCCACTAAACTAAAATCCTGATACTAAGGCTTGTGTGTCACAGAAAGTGTTCTTCCTGAATTATGACACAGCAAGATATCATTTCAACAATCCAGAAATTTAAGTGCAACCATCTAATATAAGAAATATTTTTTGCACTGTTCTTTGTTATAATAGCCCAAAATTAAACCCATAAATTCCACCCAAAGGTCACTATTTGTTACAACCAGTTATTATCCATTTCCTCCTAGCCAGATAAGTTGAAATCTCTTAGGGGTACTTTGCACACTACGACATCGCAAGCCGATGCTGCGATGCCGAGCGCGATAGTCCTCCGACCCCGTCGCAGCTGCGATATCATTGTGATAGCTGCCGTAGCGAATATTATCGCTACGGCAGCTTCACATGCATTCACCTGCCGTGCAATGTCGCTCTGGCCGACAAACCGCCTCCTTATTAAGGGGGTGGGTCGTGCGGCGTCACTGCGACGTCACATGGCAGGCGGCCAATAGGAGCGGAGGGGGCGGAGATGAGCGGGATGTAAACATCCCGCCCACCTCCTTCCTTACGCATTGCAGCCGGGACATAGGTAGGAGATGTTCCTCGCTCCAGCGGCTTCACACACAGCGATGTGTGCTGCCGCAGGAGCGAGGAACAACATCGGACCGTAATTATGGAATTTGCCGACGCTACACCGATGATACGATTATGATGCTTTTGCGCTCGTTAATCGTATCATCTAGGATTTACACACTACGATGTCGAGAGCAACGCCGGATGTGCGTCACTTTCCACATGACCCCACCGACATCGCACCTGCGATGTCGTAGTGTGCAAAGCCCGCCTTAAACTAAATAATGCTGTGTTTGCATTGAAATGCTCAGATGGGTTTCAGTACAGTCCTAAAAGAACACAGAGTGTTCATGGCATTTCAGGACATTTCGAGGCTGTGCAGTATTAAGATTATCAGCTAACTTAATTGCCATAAGTTTATATTTTTGGAAGGATAAATGAAGCAGACAAATTCGAACTTCAAAAGATTCTTTCATTTTTAATGCCCAGAATATCACCTACACCACGAGAGCCTGAGATTATTTGCCCATTTATGATCCATCTCCTTATCTTACCTTCGGGACAATTCCTATAGCCCAATCCAAACAGTCCATAGTCCAATCCAAATCTACAGGCATGTTCACACCACAAATTTGGGCTTTTAACTTGGACATCTGGCTGCTATCTCTTCCTAAACTATAATGTAGATTCTCAAGGGAGAGAAATCTGCCAAAGGTTCTTGCTATTTAATAACAAAATAGATGGATAAAGAAGGGTTAAACCCTGTCTCTTCAAGTTTCCCATAGCAGACACATGGCTGGAAGCATAGTAATATGACAGTTGAATGATTGACATAACAATCAAAGTGAACCTTTCAGGTCAGATAATGTTATTAACCTGTAGATATAGGGTTAATCTGCAGGCTAATAGCATTAAAAAGGTGTATGATTGCCATAATGAAAGTGCAGTTACCTGGAAAAAATAAACCTTATTTCTTCTAGGAGCTGCCGGCTTTCAGTTATATATGTGTGCCAGCGTGGCTACAGTTTCAGCTATAAACACGCCCCAGCACTTGGATTGATGGCCAGCTTTGCAGTGCATCAGTGCAGAGGCTTCTGTCAGTCAAAGTTCCAGTGCATGCATACAGCCGCTGTTCCCTATGCAGTAAGCTGTGACTGTTGCCGCACTAGCACGCCAGTATGACTGAAAGTTTGCAGCTCATGAGAGAATCAAAGTTATTTTTCTCCCAGAAACCGCAGCAGGGCACCTTCCTAATATAATTAATCGGGATGATCAAAGATATATTCGCTTTGCGAATATTTGCCAAATAGGTTGCCGCTATTCGACTATTCGCGAATAATCGATGCACAATGTAAGTCTATGGGAAACCCGAATAACAACTATTCGGAACTATTCAGGCTTCCCATAGACTTATATTGCACATCGAATATTCACATAGTGGCGACCTATTCGTCGGATATTTGCGAAGCCGAATATTTGAGGTATTCGATCATCCCTAATTATTAATCTGCAGATTAACTCCAAGAATTTTTTAACTAGGTTTAGATATTTTCCCATTCTCTCTCTTTGTACCTTAAAGGGGTGTTCCAAAGGCAAAAGTAAATTTCATTTAAAATCCCTAACTATGCTATCTAACTGCTATTCTATTCCTTTTATTTCCTGTCTGATGACAATTCATCTGAGAATCCCAGTGCATGCTGGGATACTCAAACAAAGTGTCATCAGGGGCAGAGTCTGTAGAAGTGATCGCAGCCTCTATCCCCTCACTAAAAAGCTTCATCATATGGCCCATTTCAGAATCCCTGCCCGGTCCCTCCCTGCGCTGTGCACTGTGCATGCACAATCTCCTACCATGCTCTGGGATTCTCAACCGAATCATCCTCAGACAGGAAATAGAAAAAAACAGAATAGCAGTTAGAGAGTGTAGTTAGAGAACGGTAGGAAATTTTTTAAACAAGTATATTAGAAAATAGCTTAGATTATAGCATCAAATAGATAGGGATTTAAAACTAAATTTACTTTTCCCTATGGACCAACCTTTTAAGCGCTAAGAATCTTAACAAATTGCTGAGTCGAATTCATTATTTTTATCTCTAGATTGTATGCCTCCTGTGGAATAAACTTTCAAAGGAAATCACTGATAAAATACCATAAATAAAAATATTAAATTGGGTTTTGTATATAAGGCCTCTGTCACACGTTCGTGCCTCCGGTACGTGTTTGGCAGTTTTCTCACGTACCGGAGACACGTACACACGTGGAACTAGGTATTCCTAATGGTTTGGACACACATAAGTATTTTGGAATGGAACGTGTGTCCGTTCCGTACTTACGTGTATCCGTGTGTTTCTCACGCCGACATGTCTGTTTTTCTCTGGCATCACGGGTGTCACACGGCCCGCACCCGTACTACACGGATGTATTGTGGATGCAAGCCCGTGTGACACGCGCCGGAGAAGCACGTGTCATTATTTAAAAATAAAAAAACACATACTCACCTCCACAAGCCCTGCAGAATCTACCGCGGCAAACAGTTGAGCGTGTTAAGGAGGTGGGCGTGATGTCACAGGCGCTAATCTCCGCCCCTCCGCTCGGCCAGAAGCAGCATCAGCGGGGAGTGGATCTGAAGATCAGTACCCTGGACAGCAGCAAGGACCATGTGAGTATTCAAATTACCGGTTCTCCGCGTGTTATCGCGGATAGCACACGGAGAACGCACGTGGCCCGCACATACAGGAGACACGTACTTACCAAACGCAACACGCAGGGAAAATACGTGTCTCGCGGCATGTGCGTGATTTTCATGTATGTGTGGCAGAGGCCTAAGAATGTATGAGAGGTGTGATGGAGGGATATGGTGTACTGTGTATCATGTTGTATAGGTTCGTATGTTATGCTTGGTTCACTGTCCATTATTTGTATTGCTTGTGTGTACATTGTATTGTCTGTAGGTAATTACTCCCGTAGTGTTCCTGTCCCTAAGTCTGGGGGAGGGGCAAGCATAAAATACGAACCTATACAACATGATACACAGTACACCATATCCCACCATCACAAGAGGCTCTTGGAATCCCTTGTAAGGCTGCCATGGATATGAATTAGATCAATTTTATCTAGAAATATTTTAAATATATTTCCATATACATAGTTTTTTTCTTTTACTTCATCCATCAGCTCATCTTCTCTACATCTGTGCTCAATGGGTGGGCTGCTTCTAGTGCAGAGCAACAGAACTGTGCTGTGTTCTGACCAATCAGTTGACATACTTCTGTCGCTCCTCCTCTTCCTCACTGTTGTCACACACGCTGCACATCATCCCCCTAAGACCAATTTCTCTCTCTTCTTTTTCAATGTTTCGATCCTCATGTTTCCAAACATGTACGTTTTCTTGATAGAATTTAAATAGATTTAAAGGGGCTTTCACCCCCAACCTTCAATATAAACTTTGATTGATGGCAACATTTTAGTGCTACATGTTAGGTTCCATCAATTACGTCTGATTTCAAAATATTCAACTGAATATATATTTTTTTATAATTTAAGAGATGCTTTCTTCAAAAATACCAAACTAGGCCATTTTTAGTTAACATGAAAAAGTCAGAGTAAAAATTCCTTACATTACAAGGATAGGTGATTGATTTTAATAGGAGCTGTGTAATACTTCACATTTCCTTTAGGAGCACTGCAGGAGAATTAAACACTTTCTGCTGAGTATCTACAAAGGTTCTAATTGAACGCTATGGTTCACCGCAAAAGGACACCCTGTGGACAGATTTTTGTTAGCAACACTGAAAGGACATTGTCAAAAGTCAATCCCTTTAAGTGTCCTTGGTGTCCTTTAAGTGTCCTGGGTGTGTCACAGGTGACAGACAGTCATGTGGTTTCTGGCCATAGAAGGTCACAGCATTTGGCTGTGCAGAATGCTCTCTGACTTTCCATTATTCCTGCTGTCGGTATTCACTGCTATGGGTAACTTTACTGCTGGATTCATATTTCCCTCTCTTGTACCCAGCAGGAGCTTGCCTCCTACCCAGCTGCTGATCATCAGCATTTTCTTGGTGCTTAGATACCCTTCCTTCCTTGGACTGGTGTTGGTGATATTTTCAGTTCATTCAAGCCTTGGTTGCATGCACGTGGCTTGCACTCATCTATGGTATCATTGCTGAAAACCTTGCTGAATTTCTACCTGAGTCATCTGTAGATAAGTAGTTCATGCTTTTCCCCCTGTGTGTCCTCCTTCTATCATCTATACTGTTTAGTGGGATTGACAAAGAGCTCATTCCATCCATTCTCTATTTATGGCCCAGCATTAGGGACATAAAAATAGCAACAAAAAGAGGAATAAATATTCTCTAAAAATTAAGCATTACTTACAGCAAAGATAGGGTGGCAGGATATGTATATGGGCGATGTACAACTTCTGCCCATCTTTGCTGTAAGTAATGCTTAATTTTTGGAGGATATTTATTCCTCTTTTTGTTGCTATTTTTCTATTTTGTGTAGGGACCTACAAGCATGAGGTCATGTGACGAGGGTTGTAGGCTTCCGTATTCTGGCTATAATACCAACTAAAACCTCATATTTTTTTGTACAGGATATAGCCAGGTCCCATTCTGTTAGGCCTTGCATATTAGAGTTGCTTTCCCTGTATGGTGCAGAAATGCAGTACGGCTTGGCAGCCCGCCTGATCTAATAGTATGGGCGTCACCTAATAGGCTGCGTGTTTGTGACTGTGCATCTGCATGTGTGAACAGCGCTCTATTCAAGCCATCAGTGTGCAGTTTTATCATCCAGCAATCGTTTCCTCTATTTTTTTGGAAGCGTGTGTGTGATTTGCTCTTTCTGCACTTGTGATGCCTCCACTTAGTGGGGGCTTAGCTGCATCCTGCTAGCGTAATAGTTTCTTGGCCTGGGCAATGTACAACTGCAGCCCTATCTTTGCTCCCAGCACTAGGAATACCTAGGGTCAGATATCTGGCTTGGTGCATAGGTACAGAACCTATCTATGGTGGTGAGGGACCCCAGAGACCAGCGGTAGGTTTGGTCAGGTGTCATCATCTACCCTTTGCCTAGACTCAGGGTTTCCCTTCCCTTTCGCTATTCCCTTGGTACTTTCCCTTAGGCCCCCTTCACACTCGCTTGAAAAAAACGTACCGTTTTCTCACGTACGTATTAAAGGGGTGGTTTGCTCCCCGTGTGCCGTGTTTGTGGCACATGCGTGTTCTCCGTGTGTTATGCATAATAACACACAGAGAACGGAAAGCCCCGCCTTACCTTAGCTGTCTGTGGTGCTGAATGACAGTGTCCGGCACAGGCCACACCCCGCTGACGCTGCTTCCGACCCCCAGTGAAGAAGATGATTTGTTCAAATTCACTGGGGGTTGGATGCAGGTGACAGCCGCGGCAGAGACTGCAGGTATGGTGGAGGTGAGTATGTGTTTTTTTTATTTTTAAAATGACACGTGTGTTTCTCTGGCACGTGTCACCTGGGACCGCATACACACTACATCCGTGTGGTACGTGTGCGGGCCGTGTGACACCTGTGCTGCCGGAGAAAAACGGACATGCCTCCGTATGGAGCACACGGGCTCACGTCTGCTCCACACGGAGGCACGGGCCAATAGCTGAACACGTACGTGCACATAAACCCATTGATGGCCGTGTCTCCGGTACATGCGGGCATGGACCTAGCACGTACCGGAGACACGTGCGTGTGAAGGGGGCCTTACCTAGCGTGACATTAAGTTAGTAAAAAAATGACTATCCATACCATGGAAAAACTATTTTTTCGGTACACTCCAAATTTAAATAATGGCCTTTACTCATCCTTCCTTCTTTCAGTAACTGGAGGTAGCATTAAATGTTCTATTACTGTAGGTTTAGAGACTTTCCATTAAAACCATTTCTGGAATATATGCCCGAAGTGGCTGTACACTGGCATCAAACAGAAAGAGCTGTATTAACTGTTAAACATTAAAAAAATAAACCTCGACTGGACGTGCAGCTAACTACTGATATCTGTTCTTCTTCCATGGCACAAATGGGAGCATTAGGCAACAAGTGTGAGTCTGTAAATTGTATTTACATATGGACAAAGTCTGTAAAAGCAATTAGAAACTGTAAACCAAGAAATATTCATTGCCAGTGAACCATAAAAAAGCTTGGTACATTTACAGTATTAGACATTAATGGACGGCTTTTACAGATCGAGCTTTTACAAATTTACATGCCTGTACAAGTAGAAATATTAACGCCAAACTGGAACAAGCCGAAAAATATACGGCCAAGCTCAAAAGCCAAGTCGCAGATGATATAAAACAGTGTAGAAGGGTTGTCCTAAGGTATTATGTTATATCACTAGAATATGCCATAGTATAATATGTATATTGGGGAGGGGGTGGGGGGGGTCGTCTTTTGAAGCGCCAATAGTCAGAGTCATAGATCCATTGTTTTTGATGATATATATCATCAATCATGCGACTACCCCTTTAAGAATTTGCAAATGGGATCTGGGAATGCACTGGAGAGATATTTGAGAGAATTCTTGGGCTTCTAAAGGCGGCGTTACATGCTACGATTTATCTGACGATATGTCATCGGGGTCACGGATTCCGTGACGCACTTCCATCATCGTTAGCGACGTCGTTGCGTGTGACATCTACGTGCGACTTCAAACAATCGCAAATAGGTTGAGAATCGTTCATCGTTGACACGTCGTTCAGTTTCAAAATATTGTTCATCGTTTGGAACGCAGCAGACATATTGGTACGTTTGACACCCTGCCAACGACGAACAACATTCACATGACCGCCTTGGGCAAACAATATATCGCTGAATGATTTTGCGTCGCTTGTGAGATCGTTACGTGTGACCGCTAATAAACGACTTATGTGCGATCTCGGCAAATCGAAACTGCGATCTGGGCGTGTCACATCGCTAATGAGATCGTCAGATAAATCATAGCGTGTAAAGCGGCCTTAAAGGAACCCAGAACTTTTTTTAGAGGCTATTGAATGGCTTTTGTACCGCACCGGTACTGAAGGTGAGTATAGGCTTTGTTATTTTCATGGGAGTGCAAATCAGCAATGAGAAGGGATTGTCCAAGTAGTGGACAAAGCCTTTAAAAAACAAATAATACCTCACACCTCACTTTCCCGACCACCTCCAGTGCTTGCTCTCTCTCATAGTGGCTTCAGTGCATCTTCTTACCATTAACATGCCCTGCTACTTTACACAAGGCCAGAACTTCCATTTGAAACTAAGACCAGGATGATCCTGCAAATGCCAGCCTACATAGCACATTGTAGGGTAACAGCATATGACAGAACATCCGGCCGCAACTAGACCCAGGATGGCCATGCACATGCTGGCCTACAGACCACAACGTAAGGCACCCATATATGACAGAACTTCTGGATGCAACTAGGTCTAGGATGGACTATGTACATGCCGGCCTACAGAACTTGTCGTAAGATGATAGCACACGTCATGAAATCACAATGTTGAAGTGATTTTGCACTCGCAGTGTCTAGGGCCTATTTCCTGCCAAAAGTCTCGGCATAGAGTGCACATTGTAAAGTTACACAGCATGATGTTACGATGCTGCCACAACCTTGCAATGTGCATGTGCAGAGGCGTCTCTGGTCTAGTGATGCCTGGAAGTCCCATGCTAGACTGAGCAACTAGGCCTGGGTTGTTCATGTGCATTATAAGGTTGTAATGTCAATGTGACCTTAAGATGTAAAGTCTGGGCTTGGCGTTTCAACCGCAACTAGGCCTTACACAGTTTAGAGTAAAGAGAGAGCCCTCCTAGATAGTAGAGAGAAACGCGTACACGGGAAATTAAGCAGTTGAGATAAGTAGTGTGGTATAAGTTGTTGTTTTTTTTTCTACATCTTATGTTTGTTATGCTCTGTGGTCTCTCCATAATAAAGAACATTCAACTTGCAGTAAAATTAATTTACCTGCAAAAACCAGTCCCACCCCTGGTTGAAGCGTGTGTATTGCGAAACAGCCGTTGCCTTTCATTGCCCTGCTTCCTCCCGCATGTTTTAACAATTTGTTTCAATAAATTACACATTTTACGGATGGAATGTGCCATTTTTGCCTTATCCTAATTCCTAGATGGTAATATGGATCCAATTTACGAATGTGAATACAGTTTAAGGCTGGATCCAGATGGTAATAATATGGAAACATTTCCACATTAGTATTACCAAATCATTTGGACTGAACTTAGATCATAAAGTTCTAATATGAGCTAAGCTTTATTCCATAAACCTGCAGGGAATCCAGGTCTGAGTGACAAAATATGGACACTGAGTGACAAGCAGTCACTATTCTAGAAACTATATATATATAAAAAAATGTTACTGTGATTTATGGCTGCACAGATTTTTTTTTATCCACATATTTTGCTCAAATTGATGAAATAATGTTCACATAAATGGATTTTGTTTTTCCCTATTTTATACAGTTAGGTCCAGAAATATTTGGACAGTGACACAAGTTTTGTTATTTTAGCTGTTTACAAAAACATGTTCAGAAATACAATTATATATATAATATGGGCTGAAAGTGCACACTCCCAGCTGCAATATGAGAGTTTTCACATCCAAATCGGAGAAAGGGTTTAGGAATCATAGCTCTGTAATGCATAGCCTCCTCTTTTTCAAGGGACCAAAAGTAATTGGACAAGGGACTCTAAGGGCTGCAATTAACTCTGAAGGCGTCTCCCTCGTTAACCTGTAATCAATGAAGTAGTTAAAAGGTCTGGGGTTGATTACAGGTGTGTGGTTTTGCATTTGGAAGCTGTTGCTGTGACCAGACAACATGCGGTCTAAGGAACTCTCAATTGAGGTGAAGCAGAACATCCTGAGGCTGAAAAAAAGAAAAAATCCATCAGAGAAATAGCAGACATGCTTGGAGTAGCAAAATCAACAGTCGGGTACATTCTGAGAAAAAAGGAATTGATTGGTGAGCTTGGGAACTCAAAAAGGCCTGGGCGTCCACGGATGACAACAGTGGTGGATGATCGCCGCATACTTTCTTTGGTGAAGAAGAACCCATTCACAACATCAACTGAAGTCCAGAACACTCTCAATGAAGTAGGTGTATCTGTCTCTAAGTCAACAGTAAAGAGAAGATTCCATGAAAGTAAATACAAAGGGTTCACATCTAGATGCAAACCATTCATCAATTCCAAAAATAGACAGGCCAGAGTTAAATTTGCTGAAAAACACCTCATGAAGCCAGCTCAGTTCTGGAAAAGTATTCTATGGACAGATGAGACAAAGATCAACCTGTACCAGAATGATGGGAAGAAAAAAGTTTGGCGAAGAAAGGGAATGGCACATGATCCAAGGCACACCACATCCTCTGTAAAACATGGTGGAGGCAACGTGATGGCATGGGCATGCATGGCTTTCAATGGCACTGGGTCACTTGTGTTTATTGATGACATAACAGCAGACAAGAGTAGCCGGATGAATTCTGAAGTGTACCGGGATATACTTTCAGCCCAGATTCAGCCAAATGCCACAAAGTTGATCGGACGGCGCTTCATAGTACAGATGGACAATGACCTTAAGCATACAGCCAAAACTACCCAGGAGTTCATGAGTGCAAAAAAGTGGAACATTCTGCAATGGCCAAGTCAATCACCAGATCTTAACCCAATTGAGCATGCATTTCACTTGCTCAAATCCAGACTTAAGACGGAAAGACCCACAAACAAGCAAGACCTGAAGGCTGCGGCTGTAAAGGCCTGGCAAAGCATTAAGAAGGAGGAAACCCAGCGTTTGGTGATGTCCATGGGTTTCAGACTTAAGGCAGTGATTGCCTCCAAAGGATTGGCAACAAAATATTGAAAATAAAAATATTTTGTTTGGGTTTGGTTTATTTGTCCAATTACTTTTGACCTCCTAAAATGTGGAGTGTTTGTAAAGAAATGTGTACAATTCCTACAGTTTCTATCAGATAATTTTGTTCAAACCTTCAAATTAAACGTTACAATCTGCACTTGAATTCTGTTGTAGAGGTTTCATTTCAAATCCAATGTGGTGGCATGCAGAGCCCAACTCGCGAAAATTGTGTCACTGTCCAAATATTTCTGGACCTAACTGTAATAGGGTCCTTGGAGACAATGCCCATACCAGCATGCCTGCACTGTCCTACCCCCCTCATCCGGTGAGGTCGTCGATGTCCTCACCTGTCTTGGTGTCCTGTGGCAGCAGTGTCTTCTCCGTCCCATGCTGCTGTCTCCCGGAGCATCGGTGCACCTTGCAGGCTTCCGACCTCTGCTTGTATGGCGCGCCCACGGCCATGCTCCTTTTCTTAAAGGGTCAGCGTCCTACCTAACCCGGAAGTGCCTCCAGGTCAACTAGTAGGTTGCAGATATTTAAGGCACCTCTGCCCTGTGGGAGGTGTCTGGGCAATGCATTACGTTAATTGCTAGCTCTCAAGTCCTCAATGCTACTGCTGCTGATACTGTTTAAGTATATTGCTGTTGCTGACTATATCTCTGTTACAGTGTCCCCCTATCTGCTGCCACTATTGCTATCATCCACGCCGGCTGTCTCCTACTATACAAGCTTCGGCAAGTATCCACGCTTGTCAATGCTGCCAACATCTATCCATCCCAGACGGATCCGCTCATCTGCTGCCTCTGTTGCTATTTCCACCAGAGACTGTACTGTGTTGGTGGCGCCAGCTGCAAGGGTACCACAGATCCCTTGGGGCTGCCATCTTCCAGCTACTTACCAGCGTGTGTACCTGCTGCCACCTTCGGGGAAAATAGTGAAAACATGGCGGCTGGTCCAGTTCACTCTCCCAGGCAAAGGAACGGTACTTTTGGTTCAGTGGACACAATAAACAGTGTATGCCCCGTGAGCATAACATGCTGCTTCAACCCCTTCAAGGGAAGCAACCCATTAGCAGCTCGTCTGCTAAGCTTCATTCTCGGCTTTGGGCTACACCCCTATACACCCTGGCTGCCAAACTTCATTCTCTTGGCTTTGTTCTATACCCCTGTACACTCCAGCTTTTAAGCTTCATTCTCTTGGCTTTGGGCCACACCCCTGTACACCCCGGCTGCTAAGATTCATTCTCTTGGCTTTGGGCTATACCCCTTTACACCCCAACTGTTAAGCTTTATTCTCTTGGCTTTGGGTTACACCCATGTACACCCTGGTCGCTAAGCGTCATTTTCTTGGCTTTGGGCTACACCACTGTACACCCCGGCTGCTAAGCTTTATTCTCTTGCCTTTTGGCTACTCCACTGCACACCCCGGCTACTAAGCTTCATTCTCTTGCCTTTTGGCTACACCACTGCACACCCCGGCTACTAAGCTTCATTCTCTTGGCTTTGGGCTACATCCCTGTACACCCCGGATGCTAAGCTTCATTCTCTTGGCTTTGGGCTACACCCCTGCACACAGGCACAGCACCGGTGTCACCAGGACCACCATATACTGTAGCACCACTCATAAACAATGCCAATAAACTCTGTAAATGCATTAATTGATAAATTATTTGTCTAAATAGTCTTTGGGCTTACATTGTTTTTTGATTTTTTTTTTGTTTGTTTTTTTTTAATCTGTCATATTGCGGCGAGCCCTGTTTACAAACTATGCATAAGTTTTTTATTTTTTTTATATTTTTTTATTATTCACAATTGCTTGTTAGATAATTATGTTCAATGCTTCATTTAATTTAGACAATTTTGTCTCACTCCTGCTATTAAATCAGTGAAGTGACAGGTTTGTGACAGTGTAAAACACCACAAGAGATGCTTCGGAATATTTAAAAATCATTAAACAAACAAACTAACCGGAACATTTAAGTCAATTACTTACAGTTTTTCCAAAAGGTTGCAACTCATATTAAAGCTCTATAGGTCCTGGAATCTGAAGGGAGTAACATAAGGAACCTTTTTCTTATTTAATCGACCTCATAAATTTGGTTGTAATTGAAATGACGTGCTGCAATCATTCTACCTTCTATTTTGTAAATAGTCGAGAAGTTACAATTTTGCCAAAGCGAATTGACTCCAATGACTTAAAAGCTACAACACACCTATGTGTCAACCCCCGAAACAATGGGTGACAGAACAGGCTGTAAATTCTGAATAGCCTGTTTCCCATAAAGTGTGTTTTATAGAGCAGGTGCACCTCCGTTTATCGATATTGTAAAGGAATGAGATCATGCCAGCAATAAAAAAAAAGAAAAAAAAATCTATTAATTAAAAATGTGATAAGCTAAATAAAACCAAATGGGGTCTTTAATAAATCTATATGGCCTTTTGTATCAACTCATTTATACTGAATGCCAAAGTGTTCCAAAGTGTGTTATACGAGGTGGAGAGGGAAAAAAAAGAAGAGGGGGGGAAAGACTTTTTTGGAATCGTAAAAGTTGAACACCGGATTTTGGAATCAAATTAATAAGAATGGTTTAAGCAGCCAAAAGTATTTTGTACACCTATTAGGATCTGAATGGGAAAAATTATAAATAGGATATCCTGCAAGAGGTTTTATTACTGATTTCCTTTAGGGAAGATGGTATTGTTCAACGCTACAATGAATAGGGGAAAGGGTGTAAAATAAGACAAGGCGTGTGACACACATTCTTCAAAGACCAGACTTCTGAAGAGTATTTTGTGTTTTCTTGTATAGAAATCTCTATTTATAGATATTGTAACATACAATATGTAAGATCGGTTTTGCTTTTTCCTCAGAAGGCCTCTTGGCGTAATGTTGACTTGATTGAGTGAGAGATCTCCGAGAAAGTTTTGTTTTCTTAAGTGACTAGGCAACATTTATAGTTCCTCTGTAAACAATGAGGTTACATATATATATATATATATATATATATATATATATATATATATATATATATATATATAGATAGATTTTTATATATATATATATATATATATATATATATATTCTGCATATATATATATATATATTTATTTATTCTTTGACTACTTATACTTATATTTGACTATTTTTTACTTTTTGTAAATTATTTTTGCAAGCTTAGATTTTTTTTTATTCTTAGCCTTGATGTTGGTTACTCTTTTATCTGTTTTTAAATATTTTCTTCTATTTTTGCTTTACTTACATTAATTCTTTGATTTTTTTTTTTACTTCTTGTAAATTATTTTTGTAAGTTTATACCTTTATACAGTATGTGTGTGTGTATATATATACAGTCATATGAAAACGTTTGGGCACCCCCATTAATGTTAACCTCTTTTCTTTATAACAATTTGGGTTTTTGCAACAGCTGTTTCAGTTTCATATATCTAATAACTGATGGACTCAGTGATATTTCTAGATTGAAATGAGGTTTATTGTACTAACAGAAAATGTGCAATCCGCATTTAAACAAAATTTGACTGGTGCAAAAGTATGGACACCTTAACATAAAAGTGACATTAATATTTTGTAGATCCTCCTTTTGCAAAAATAACAGCCTCTAGTCGCTTCCTGTAGCTTTTAATGAGTTCCTGGATCCTGGATGAAGGTAGATTTGACCATTACTGTTTACAAAACAATTCCAGTTCAGTTAAGTTTGATGATCGCCGAGCATGGACAGCTGCTTCAAATCATCCCACAGATGTTCAATGATATTCAGGTCTGGGGACTGGGATGGCCATTCCAGAATATTGTAATTGTTCCTCTGCATGAATGCCTGAGTAGATTTAAAGTGGTGTTTTGGATCATTGTCTTGCTGAAATATCCATCCCCTGCGTAACTTCAACTTCGACACTGATTCTTGCACATTATTGTCAAGAATCTGCTTATACTGAGTTGAATCCATGCAACCCTCAACTTTAACAAGATTCCCGGTGCTGGCATTGGCCACACAGCCCCAAAGCATGATGGAACCTCCACCAAATTTTACTGTGGGTAGCAAGTGCTTTTCTTGGAATGCCGTGTTTTTTTGCCTCCATGCATAACACCTTTTTGTATGACCAAACAACTCAATCTTTATATCATCAGTCCACAGGACCTTCTTCCAAAATGTAACTGGCTTGTCCAAATGTGCTTTTGCATACCTCGGGGGCCTCTGTTTGTGGTGTGCTTGCAGAAACGGCTTCTTTTGCATCACTCTCCCATACAGCTTCTCCTTGTGCAACGTACGCTGTATTGTTGACCGATGCATAGTGACACCATCTGCAGCAAGATGATGCTGCAGGTCTTTGGAGGTGGTCTGTGGATTGTCCTTGACTGTTCTCACCATTATTCTTCTCTACCTTTCTGATATTTTTCTTGGCCTGCCACTTTTGGGCTTAACAAGAACTGTACCTGTGTTCTTCCATTTCCTTACTATGTTCCTCACAGTGGAAACTGACAGTTTATATCTCTGAGACAACTTTTTGTATCCTTCCCCTGAACAACTATGTTGAATAATCTTTGTTTTCAAATCATTTGAGAGTTGTTTTGAGGAGCCCATGATGCCACTCTTCATAGGAGATTCAAATAGGAGAACAACTTGCAAGTGGCCACCTTAAATACCTTTTCTCATGATTGGATACACCTGCCTATAAAGTTAAAAGCTCAATGAGGTTACAAAACCAATTTAGTGCTTTAGTAAGTCAGTAAAAAGTAGTTAGGAGTGTTCAAATCAAGAAATTGATAAGGGTGCCCATAACTTTGCACCTGTCAAATTTTGTTTAAATGCGGATTGCACATTTTCTGTTAGTGCAATAAACCTTATTTCAATCCAGAAATATTACTGCGTCCATCATGTATTAGATATATGAAACTGAAATAGCTGTTGCAAAAACCCAAAATGTTGTAAGGAAAAAAGCTTAACATTAATAGGGGTGCCCAAACTTTTTCATATGACTGTATGTACGGTATATATATATATATATATATGTATATATATATATATATATATATATATATATATATATATATATGTATATACTGTATATACTGTGTAAACTTACAAAAATAATTTACAAAAAGTAAAAAAAAAATCAAAGAATTAATGTAAGTAAAGCAAACATAGAAGACAATATTTAAAAGCAGATAAAAGAGTAAACAACATCAAGGCTAAAAAAATTTAAAAAAATCTAAGCTTACAAAAATAATTTACAAGAAGTAAAAAATAGTCAAATATAAATAGTCAAAGAATAAATGCCAATAAAACAAAAATAAATAAAAGCAAATATAACAAATAAAAACAGATAAAAGAATAAACAACATCGATGGTTAAAAAATTAAAAAGTATAAGCTTCCAAAATACTTTACAAAAAGTAAAAAAAATAGCTAAAGAAGAAATTTAAAAAAGCAAAAATAAATAAAAGCAAATATATAAAAACTGATAACAGAATAAACAACATCAAGGGTAAAAAAATAAAAAAAGTATTAGCTTACAAAAATAATTACAAAAAGTTAAAAATAATAGTCAAAGAATAAAGGTAAATAAAGCAAAAATAAATAAAAGCAAATATATAAAAACAGATAAAAGAATAAACAACATCAAGGGTAAAAAATAAAAAAAGTATTAGCTTACAAAAATAATTACAAAAAGTTAAAAGTAATAGTCAAAGAATAAACGTAAATAAAGCAAAAATAAATAAAAGCAAATATATAAAAACACATAAAAGAATAAACAACATCAAGGGTAAAAAATAAAAAAAGTATTAGCTTACAAAAATAATTACAAAAAGTTAAAAATCATAGTCAAAAATAAAGCAAAAATAAATAAAAGCAAATATATAAAAACAGATAAAAGAATAAAAAACATCAAGGGTTAAAAAAATTAAAGTATAAGCTTACAAAATAATTTAGAAAAAGTAAAAAAAAAAATAGTTAAAGAATAAATGTAAAGCAAAAATAAATAAAATATATAAAAACAGATAAACGAATAACTAAAAAACAAGTCTTGCAACGAGGTAGTACAAAAAGCAAATCTTAAAGGGAACCAACCAGCAGGATTTTCACATATAAAGTAAGCCAGTGCTATACTGGTGCTAGGATGCTGGATGTAAGCATACCTTTTGTTCTGTGATTGGATGTTTTATTTTAGAAATATGTGCAAGTAAAGTTCCAGCAATCAGTACTATTTGATTGACAGGTGCAACAGGAAGGGAATATGTCAGTTGGGTCTTGCTATTTATTCCTGCCCCTGTCTGCCTACCTGTGTTGCTTTCCTCTCCATGCCGCCATCATAGACGTTAATTCCGGCGCAGGCAGACAGGGGTGGGAATATGTGATTTGGGTCTTGCTATATATTCCTACCCCTGTCTGCCTGCCTGCCTTGCCTTTCTCTCCATGCCACCATCATAGACGTTAATTTGGCGCAGACAGACAGGGGTGGGAATATGTGGGTCAGGTTTTGCTCTTTATTTCTGCCTGCCTGACCTTTCTCCCCCTGTTGCCGTCATAGATGCTAATTCTGGCGCAGTAGCATTTGTAAGTATTGCATAAAATTCTTCACTAAGATGGTGTCAGAGTCGGTGCATACACATAGTGCTATCTCCGGCGCCATCTTTGTGAACACTCTGTCATCCTACATGCTAGGATCTTTTTTGCCCGATCTCCTATGAAGCATGCGGTTCGTGTTCTTCTGGGTGCGGTCTGTGGTGAGCTGATTTAGTGGACAGCAACAGAAGAATGGATTCGGACAAGCACCACTTAATTACCTGGTCCAATGCTGCAGATGGCTAGGGAACAGATGACAAGTCTTGACTGTTGCTGGAGCTTCAGTGGTGTTCGTTGGTGTGAACAGGAAGATCCAAAGATGAGCCAACAAAAAGAGGAAAAAAGCCTCTTAGAGGTCCGGGGCCGGGCCCTGGAATGCAAAAGGGTCTCCATGATTTTTATGCACTGTTCTCAATAAAGTCTGGATTTTATTTTATGGCGGGTGCGACTTTTTTCTTCTGATTTAGAGCACGGTCTCCTCTTCTTTTGTGAGTTCGCGCACACCAGTGGTCAGAATGTGACCACTGTCGATTGTACAAGGATGCATGTGCCACCCTTGTGCTATACGGCAGTCCGATGCAGGAAGACAGAGTCTTCACAAAGATGGCAGTGGAGATAGCACTCTGCGCGGGCGCCGACTCCGATGCTATCTTAGTGAAGAGTTTTCTTCAATACTTACAAATGTTACTGCGCATGCGCCACAATTAACGTCTATAACTACGACAAGGGGAGGAAGGTCAGGCAAGTGACCCGTTGCGGTAATAGATAGCAAGACCAGACCCACATATTCCCTTCCCTGTTTGCCTGCACCAGAATTAATGCCTATGAAGGTGACAAGGGGAGGAAGGCCTGGCATACAGACAAGGGCGGGAACAGATAGCAAGACCAGACCCACATATTTCCACCACTGTTTGCCTGTACCGGAATCAACGTCTATGAAAGCGACAAGGGGAGCAAAGCTAGCCATACAGACAGGGGCAGGAATAGATAGCAAGACCAGACCCACATATTCCCTTCCTTGTTTGCCTGCGCCAGAATTAATGTCTATGAAGGCGACAAAGGGAGCAAGGCTAGGCATACAGACAGGGGCGGGAATAAATAGCAAGACCAGACCCACATATTCCCACCCCTGTTTGCCTGCGCCAGAATTAACGTCTATGATGGCGACAAGGGAAGGAAGGCCAGGCAGGCAGCCAGGAGCGGGAGTAGATAGCAAGACCCGACCCACATATTCCTTTCCTGTTGCACCTGTCAATCAAATGACAGTGCATTGCTGGAACTTTACATGCACATATTTCTAAAATAAATCCTCCAATCTCAGAACAAAAGCTATGCTTACATTCCGCATCCTAGCACCAGTATAGGACTGGCTTTACTTTATATATGAAAATCCTGCTGGTTGGTTCCCTTTAATCCTTCAAATCGGATTTTTATAACATTTATTTTTCACTTTTATAGAAGGAAACTACAAAAAGACACCTAACAAAGTGTTGACATCGTGTTTATGGAATTATTCATAATTATTCCAAGGTCTGTTCTAATATTATCCCATCGAGTCTGCAAACAGCTTGCTCTTAGTAAAGTGGCTAACATGGGAAGAAATCAGCCTCCACTATCAAAAACCCACAATTTTTTTTTTTTGTGCTTTAAATAAGAATTGTATGTCCTGAAAACGGCATATTAAGCCAGCAGAATGTTAACTGCAAGGTAAGAGTGTTGTTTTATACCCTCAGTAACCAGACCAATTATCTGTAAAGTTTTTTCATATTTAATGTATCCCCAGTCTCTCTTCACCATCTGCCCTTCCCCCCTTCTAACATTGTGGAATTTTTATGAGATACGACAAAAATGGGCACTTTCCTTATTACCATCTCACTGTGGAAATCAAATATGCAAGGAAAGTAGTGTATATACTAATTAGTGCTGAATTCATAATTACTGTGTTCATTGATGGAGATACATTTGAATACATTCAGCCCCTCTGGGAGCGGAGCAGGCTGTCCGGAATAGTTTGAAAAAATGCCCTCAGCTTCTTTTCTTCTTGAAATTAGGGATCTGTGGCATACAGTAATGTATAAGAAGAAGATTCAAAGTACCCGCAATTTCTTTAAATATAATTAATCAAGTGAAGCATGTAACCTAATGAATGTATTTGATATAAGCTACTGTTCAAATACAGATTTTATCTCTCCTTCTCTCTCCCTCGAATGGAATTTCTAAAGGGAAGGAAGGGGGATATCGGGGATTCTTGTTTAAAAGCTTACTCTTCGTGTCTTGAAGGATGTCAACAGAGTGCATGCTTGTCAAATTACTAACTGACACACAGCCACAATTTTTAATTGTTGGAAATTAATAACAATTAGGATTTACAGAACACTGGGAAAGAATGAACGTAAAGAAAGGCGGTCTACGGATATAGAAGCCGAGACCGATCTCGTTAATTTTTGCCAAATATCTTCGGAGAAAATAAAATAAAAAAGCACTAAAATAATTTTAGGGGGTTAATTAAATAATACATGTAAAGGGATAATTATTAATTATATTTCCATTTCTTGGGGGGGATTTGGGGTCTCTGTCACAGATTCCATCATAAAAAATAGAGCAGCCACCACTGAATCCAGATGGACCCCATTAAAAGTCGTTGGGGAAGGTCCATCTTGTGTCCGCCATGTGATTGATGCCGGTGATTAGAGATGAGCGAACTTGAGGTTCGAGGTTTGGGTTCACACCCGTGACAATTATCATTCGAAGTTCTCTGTCCTCAGTGAGTTCAAGGGTCGAGGTTTGGGTTTGGAAACACACTTACAAAAAACAGGTTTTGAGCTAGTGACAAGTATGAACTACTCAAGCGAGCAGCGCTGTGCTTGGGTATGAGTTATGCACAGCCCTGTGCAGTGTTTGATCGGCTCACATTTGGGGTAAAATCAGAGTGATCAGATGTACTGTACACACAAACCCTACAGCAAATAAATATATTATAAACCCCACCAACACTGCCCCGGAAGTGTTTTACTTATGGGCCATTAGCAAAACACTTCCGGGGCAAGATGGGCGGGGTTTATAATATTTTTTTGGGGGGTTGTGTGTGTACTATAAATCTGATCACGCTCATTTTACCCCAAATGTGAGCTGATCAAACACTGGACGCAGGTCACACAGAGCTGTGCTCACTTGAGTGGTTAGTACTCATCACTTGGTCGAACCCCAAACTTGTTTTTTGGGAAGTCGGTTTCAGAACTTGAACCTCAAACCTCGAACCTCAGGTTCACTAAGGACAGAGATTTTCGAATGATAATTGTTACGGGAGTGTCACGGGTGACAGACTGTCATGTGGTTGCTACCAATTGAAAGTCAGAGAATTTAGCTGTGCAGAATGCTCCCTGACTTTCTATCATTTCTGCTGTTAGCATTCGTTACTGCTGGGTTTCCATCTCTTCTACTTTACGACCCAGCAGAGCTCTCCTTCTGTCTAGCTGCTTATTATCAGTACTGGACTGGTGCTGGGGATATTATTCAGTTTATTCAACCTCTGGTTGCAAGCAGATGGCTTGCACTCATCTGTAGTATCATTGCTGAACGTCTACTTCAGTCATCTGTGGATAAGTAGATCATGCATTTTCCCCCATGTGTCCTCCTTGTGTCGTCTATAATGTTTAGTGGGGTTGACAAAAAGCTAATCCCATTTGTTCTCTTTTTAAGCCCAGCACTAGTGATACCTAGGGTCAGGTATCCGGCTCGGCGCATAAGTGTGGAACCTATTTAGGGTGGTGAGGGACCCCAGGGAGGACATCCTCCCCTTCCCTATACACTAGCTTTCCCTTCCCTTTCGTCATTTACTTGGTATGTCCCCGTACCTAGTGTGACAATAATACATTTGTGAACTTGCCACTTTTTTATCCCATTGTTTTCACTAATATCATTAATACAATATTATGAATAAATACAATTTTCTACTAATTTAATGATTTCTAAGAGGACAATATCCACCTTTTGGCCACTTATAGCCAATACAAATTGTTGTATTAAGGCACTACAATAATCCCCACCACTACAGCATTTCTTCTGAGCCATATTTAAGAACTTGGCCTATTGTTCTATGGTGATATAGATTCTGTCCAGTAGAACATTGTGGAGTCTAAATGTTACATCCCCAATTTATGTTCTCTAATATGCAGCAGTTCTACTTTATGACCATCTGGAATAGATGGTGGGGTAGGGCAGGGTAGGGCAGGGTCTGGTAGGGTAGGGTTCAATAGAGTAGGGTAATTCGTCAGTTTGAAAAGCTGGCTATGGACTAATGGACTTAGAGCGCAGTCTACTGCTGTAAGGGATGAAGACTTTTTCCAGCATGAAGCATGGTTAAATCAATCTCATCGGTGTGTTATATCAGGTATATTCATGCTTGTCAGTTTAAGGTGCACAATAAAATGTTAATGAATTGGTGGGGTGCATTGGAGACACAGTTCACATGTACACATACCATGCTCATCCAGACTCCATAGCCATGAAGCAGAGAAGTGCTAGGTGCTAGTTGGTTCTTATGTACACAGAAGGCCAGGCATGAGATTGGTAATTAGAGTAAAGAAATCATTCCATTACTCTTGTTAGTATCCCAGGGGTCTCACATAAGCCACATCACTAGTTCCACTAGTCCCAAAATGTGGATGCTGATAGTAGACACAGTGGATCCGCTATCACAGGGGGTCTCTCACACAGTCTCAGGTGAGGAGCTCAGCCTCAGGAAATTACCTCAAACAATGCACAATTAGTATTGGGAGGGGTGTTTTCCCCAGGGCTGGGCTTGAACCCGTGGTGCAGCTTGGGGTACTTAGGACACTTACAAGGGGATGGGGAGTTGTTATCAGCTGGAGATGAATACATGCTCTATGGTCGTGGTATCCATCATCTGAAAGAGTATAGGCTCTGACTGCAGACTACACTGGCAGAGAATACAAAAGCTGTGGGTCAACCAAAAGTTGAGAGAAAGAGGATATCAGCTGGTAAGAGACAGTGGACCTACTGGTCACGGTTTAGCCTTGGGGATCTCATTTTGGCCATCTACCTGGAGTTGCTGAAAGTCCGTGGATGGAAGAATAAAAATATTTGCATCGTTAACCTGCCTAGGTGATTAAGACAACCAACAACATCAGATCTGCACAGTCTGGTCTCATGGTGCTGCAGTGGTCAGGTAGCATGGAAGTGTAGTGATTAGCATTGTAGCTTTGCAATGCAGGGGTTCTGGGTTAAAATCCCTTCAAGAACAGAATCTGCAAGGAGTTTGTATGTTCTCCCATATTTGCATGGTTTCCTCTTGGTTCTCTAATTTCCTCCCACACTCCGAACATGTAGATTTTGCATATTAAGCCACATTTACAACTTATCTTCCTTTATAGAGAACCTATCATTAAAAAAAGACCTATTGTTTAAATCATGTTTTTGTATTATAGTTTCATTTTTAATCTGTATTAAAAATAAAAATTGTAATCTTGCAATTCTCATATTGGCCACTGGGGCTTTTTTTTTAGAATGTAACTTCCTGTTCTTTCAGGAAACAACAAATGTGCATTAGCCACAATGAACAGTCACTGACTCTTTCTTTTGCATTAAAGCATCTAATGAGCATGTGCAAACGTCTTTCTGAATGGAGGGGGAGCAGGTGAGCTGTGACATCTCCTATTGTGATCGTTGGAGCCTGTGTTATTATATAATCCTACTTCATCTGACAAGGAACTTGCTGAAAACCTTTCCAGAAAGGACGAAAAATATAAGTAGAAATGTCTCAGTAACTAGGGTGAATGTTATTCTTAACGGGGCGAGCACTGTATTAATGGGTCCACTGGATGAAAGGTACCGTTCACTTGCCTGGGGGAGCCAACTGGACTGGCCACTGAGTCTTCTCTACTGCTACCAGAGGTGGCAGCAGGTACACACGCTGGTAAGCAGCCGGCAGATGGCAGCCCCAGGCAATCTGTGGACCCCGGCAGCTGGCGCCAAGGACAAGGTGGTAGCAACAGCAGCAGTAAGCAGAGTAGTAGATCCATCTGGAATCGATGGATGAATTCGGCAGCAGCGACCACCGTGGATACTTGCAGTTGCGAGTATCGTGGTAGGGGGCCGATGTGGATTGTAGCAGCAGCAATAGATCAGCAAACTGGCACAACACTGAAATATAAACAAATGTCAGCAAAAGCACACAGCATAATGTAAGCAGCAGCACAAAAGGACGTGACAACCAGAAATGTGACTAAAGGCTGCTTTACACTCGTCGATTTCATGTGCAATCGCATGAGCGATCGCACCCGCCCCCATCGTTTGTGCAGCACGGGCAATTTGTTGCCCGTGTCGCACAAAGTCGGTAACCCCCTGTCACATGTACTTACCTCCCGAACGACCTCGCTGTGGGTGGCGAACATCCTCTTCCTGAAGGGGGTGGGACGTTCGGCGTCACAGCGACATCACACAGCCGCCGGCCAATAGACGCGGAGGGGTGGAGATGAGCGGGACGTAACATCCCGCCCACCTCCTTCCTTCCGCATTGCCGGCAACCGCAGGTAAGCTGCAGTTCATCGTTCCCAGGGTATCACACGGAGCGATATGTGCTGCCTCGGGAACAATGAATAACCGGCACGCAAAAGGACGTTCGATATTTTGAAATTGAATGACGTGTCAAAGAGCAACGATAAGGTGAGTATTTTTGCTTGTTCACACTCGCTCGTAGCTATCACACGCTACGATATGTTAAACGATGCCGGATGTGCGTCACTTACAACGTGACCCCGACAACATATCGTAAGATATATCGTAGAGTGTAAAGCCCACTTAACTCAATGCCCAGGCACTTCCCTTAAGGAGGAAGTGCCTTAAATACCTGCAGCATTTCAGTTGACCTGAGAGGCACTTGCAGATTAGGGTGAGCTGGCCCTTTAAGAAAAAGGGTGTGGCCTCGCGCGCGCGCCCCTCGGGAAGAACCAGGAAGCCTGTGACGTGCACACAGGTTCTGGAAGGCAGCAGCATGGACCTGGGATGGGACAGCCACAGCAGGAGGTCCATACAGGTGAGAGACCCAATGTCCCTGCTGGGGGAGGGGGGCAGAACAGTACGGGGATGCCGGCATGGGCATTACAGTGAAATTTGCAAGGTTTATTTCTATTGTTTTGTTAGTTTTTTTATAAAAATTGTGATATGAAAAAAAAAAAAGGTAAAAAATGTATGTAACACAATAACATGATTTAAACAGTATGTCATTGTCCCATGATGATAGCTTCTAGTCGGGAACTATACAGAGCATACATACACATATTTGTTCTCTCCTTATGGATTAAATTGTGTAAACAATTGGTCGTTGACTCAACGAAATTATGATTTTACTTCTATCTGATTTTCACCATTTCTGTCCCTATCCTGCATCTACAAGTCATGTTTAACCTCTATTTTCACTCTTATTTTTGCCCTCTCTCTGACCCCCAGGCCAGTAAAGTAATTTGGAAATCGAACTTTGCCTGAGTGTTAATGATGAAGCTCTGGGAAGTTTTGTCTGTAATGAGGCACCATACAGACGGAAGTACCAGTTGGGATTTCTATTACAGCCATATGTGACTCCGATGTTGCATGCATTAACATACGGCGGGTCAGGTTAACATATGTACACTGAAAAATGACTAATGACTTATCACACTGATGTTATTTTTGGACCTTCTTCCTTGTGTGCAACCTTTCAGAAAGGAACAAGTAAAAGCAGTTTATGAATCCTCTGCTTTGGTTCCCTGTGAAGAAGCAGAAAAGTTAAACCATATGCTGAGCGGGGAGAGGAAGGAAAATTAAAGCATATTGGAAAAAAAAAACAGCGTGGGGGCATCGCCATCCGGTAATAACTAGCCAAAGGGGATGAATGCCCAGCAATGTCCCTCGTCCTGGCAGACAGATGACAGATGCTACCAGCTTTGTCCCACAGGCTAAAATTTTTGCCCTTTGTGCCATTGATACAGATATGGCTGCAGGGGCCCCAAAATTAGATTGGCAGAATGCAAAGAGTCAACTTTTTAACGCCATCAATTCGGGACAGAGAAGACAGGTATTAGCTCAGGGACCTCGGAGGTCCCCACATGCCATTAGTTTCCTCTACGGCAGCACCGGCTTCCGGATTATGAATTTGCCACACTTGGTCATTCATCAGTTTCTCGTCCACGGTCCAACAACAACAAAAAAGAGCCCATCGCGAGCTCAAACTTCACCGACACGTAGCTGAAATACCGGTTATCAGCAGAAATAAATGTCATCATCTGCCCACCACCGGGTGATGAAGCCTCTTATAAATTATACAGGCTCCAGTAAACTAATCATTTGGATTCTTCGATGCAGGGCTCCAAAGAAATCAGCCACTTCCTTACTTTTTGCCTTTTAAACAGGAAATCTTTAAAAACTTGGCGGTGGAGTTATGGCATTACCTGTGGAAACATATTGAGCGAGGTCACGTAGAGAGGTCAGCTCCGTCAGACACCGTGTCACAGTCCTTGCATCCACAACTGTAATTTGTTTTTCTAGCAGCTTTTTTTTCTCCTCCAGGATATGTAGTTGCAGAGACCTAAACCTATAAATTGTGAACTTTACACGGCGGTTATTGTTCGGTTTCCTTATTTTTTTACACAGATCATAGCTGCGTAACATTTTTACACAACTATATAAATACATTAGCTAAAGTCAGATCCCATTTTTACTTCTTAACATATTCTTTCATTTTTTGCTCTGTACTGCCTGAACTTAAAGATTTAAATCATTTTTTTGTATCTTTAAATAGGGTTAAAGTGGTGGTCTACTACACAGCATAGTGGCCACACATCGAATAGGCTTTTCTCAAATACCTTGTTTAGTCAATTCTAGCTCTGAGCGGTGCTATTGTGGTCTGCTCATCTCCATCATGTGACCCCCAGGCTCTGTGCGCCCTGAGATGTCATGTAAATGTGCCACCCCTGCAGCAGTTGGACTGCTCGGATCCGGGGTTTGCTGTGGCTCGAGGGTCCCCGGACCCGGGGCTTAGCAGCCACTCAATTAAAAGGGGGAATATTCACAAGGGATAGTTCGTGACGCCACCCGCGGTTCGCGGTAAGGGGAGTATCGCTGCTGCCCATGAGAGTACCCCCAGGCAGATGGAGTAAGGCAGCCAGATGGTGATCCCTCCACGGGTAGGGGAGGCCCCGGGACTATGGAGGAAGGTGGCGAATAGTGTTGTGCAGGCTATATGGGCAGGCAGGATGCAGGGATGGCAGTGTACTCAGGTCGTGTGGATGTTGATGCAACCAATAAGCAGACTCTGACACAGAAGTAAACCAAGTCTCTGGGTATGACTGCCGCTTTGGGGAGCCCGTCCGGGTGTCCGTCCCCACTGGTATTGCCTAGTGGTCCGGAGCCTGCCTCCATGCACAACTGTGTAGATGTTCCTAGGTGACCCGTCGGCCTGAAGCTGTCAGGGTCCCGATCCCTTTATTTAGTGGAGCAATGCTCTTGATGGCTGGCACATGGGATCACAGTGGGTCGCATAAGTTGGAAAACCTTATCCCCCTCTTTGTGCTGATGCCTTCAATCTCGGAGCGCTTGGGAAATGTTCATAAAGAGACTATCCTCCACAGGTTAATTATCAGGTTGCGTGAAGTTACTCCCCTATCTAGGGTCCTGTACCCCGCCGTGCTCGGTACCGGTCCGGTTACTGGACTTTCTGGTGCCAACCATTCTCCAAAACTAAGTCAGTACACCCTTTTCCAATACCCTGTAATGGAGTCTCCGACTCCTCTGGTCCCAGACCACTGTCTGCGACCCAGCCAAGATCACACAGGGAGCTACAACTCCCTCAGCTTCCTCACTCTTTGGGAGCTACTACTGAACTGACAAAGTCCCTCCCACCAATCTGCCTGACCCCCTAGGTGGGTGGCCACCCCAGCCCAGTCCCAGTGGAAGAGCTCCCGTGTTATGTGTTGGGTGGGTGTTGTGGTGGTTACTAGTGATGGTCCGTATCTGAGATGAATACTGGCCCTAGGGTGAGGCGCAGTACCCTGTGGTGCCTCGAAGCCTCAGGGGTGCCACAGCAGCGCTCTGCAGTGAAGGAGAGACTACATGAGATGCTGGGCTGTGACAAGCAGTGAACCTCCAACCACAACCCAGTTACTCAGGGAGACTGGGTCCACCTCGATGATGTCAGGTCAATTGGAAGTTGATGTGACATCACCGGATTCCAGATGTCACGGAGCCCAGTTGGTCACGTGATGGGGATGAGTGGACCGCAATAGCGCCACACACAGGCACTATTGCCAACATAAGGTATTTGAAAAAAGCCTTCTTTATGAGCTTTACATCGATGTGTGGCCACTAATGTTGAGTAGTGAACCACCTCTTTAATTAAACAATACAAATAGGTAAAATTGTAATGGTACTTGTAAAAACAAGTAACTTTGCAATTTATCAGCTCATTGCATTTACAGCTCATTGCCTAGGTTGCTGGCCACCTCTGAAGTCTAAAGCCTGCTTTACACGAGACGATAGATTGTGCGATAGCACAATCGATCGTACCCGCCCCCGTCATTTTTGCATCACGGGCAATTAGTTACCCATGGCGCACAAACTCGTTTAACCCCCGTCACACGTACTTACCTTCCGGACGACTTCGCTGTGGGCGGCGAACGTCCACTTTCTGGAGTGGGCGGGACGTTCGGCGTCACAGCGACGTCACACGGCAGGCGGCCAATAGAAGCGGAGGGGCGGAGATGAGCGGGATGTAAACATCCCGCCCACCTCCTTCCTTCCATTAAGCCGTCGGGTGCCGCGGGAGGCAGGTAAAGCTACTGTTCATCGTTCCCGTGGTGTCACATGGAGCAACGTGTGATGCCACGGAAACGATGAACAACCGCCGCCATTTTAATTAAACAATTTTATGAAACCTAGCGACGAGTACACGACTCACAATTTGTGAGCGATACTGCGTCGCTAGGAGGTGTCACTCGAAACCACATCGTGCGGTATGCCGGATGTGCGTCACAAAAACCGTGACCCCAACGACATATCGCACAATCTATCATCTTGTGTAAAGCCCGCTTAACAGAGGTGACCAGTTTGCTCAGTAAGGAATGCAAGGTTGCAAGCTTTGACTCCAGACAGCTTACGAGCCCATCTGCTTCTCCAATATTGCAGTAGACAAAGCTGCCTTTGCAAGAAGTCTGGGAGAACACACAGTTAAGCGGGCTTTACACGCTGCGACATCGCCCGAGCGAACTCGTTGGGGTCACGGAATTTTTGACGCACATCCGGTCGCTTTAGCAATGTCTTTGCGTGTGACACCTATGAGCGATTTTGAATCGTCGCAAAAATGTTCAAAATCGCTCATCGGTGACATGGGGGTCCATTCTCAAACATCACTGCTGATCGGTGTACAAAGTAGTTTGTCGCTCCTGCGGCAGCACACATCGCTATGTGTGACATCGCAGGAACGAGGAATCTCACCTTACCTGCGGCCGCCGGCAATGAGGAAGGAAGGAGGTGGGCGGGATGTTATGTCCTGCTCATCTCCGCCCATCCGCTTCTATTTGGCGGCGGTTCAGTGATGCTGCTGTGAGGTCGCTGTGACGCTGAATGAACCGCCCCCTTAGAAAGGAGGCGGTTTGCTGGTCACAGCGACGTCGGTAAACAGGTAAGTAGTGTGATGGGTCCGCGCGATATTGTGCGCCACGGGCAGCGATTTGCCCGTGTCGCACAACCGATGGGGGCAGGTACGCACGCTAGCGATATCGGTCACGATATCACAGCGTGCAAAGCGGCCTTTAGTCAGTGGTGCAAAAATGCAGCTGGTCCAAACTGTCAATCATTCAAGAGTGCATCCTCCAATGAGCAGGATCTGAGGAGCGAGGAAATGCTACACTGCTAAAACACATGCATAAGAACAACCCTTGAATCTTGTGAATGTTTTTCATTTACTGTAAACATATTCAGTATTTCTTTTCAAGCATTATAGTTAGTGATAGGTGGACTTGGACTGTAAAAGTTCGGATCTGTGTTTCATACTTACTGAGACTCAGGTGCAGCTATACACTGCTCCTGCGGCCTCTCCTTCACCTCCTAGGCCACTCATTATTGCTCATTCATATGCAATGCTTTCCCCATCCACTGGCCTTCCTGGCGTCTGTCATTGCTTGCAGTTAAATGCACCCCCCAACCTGTATGACATTGTTTGACTGCAACAAATCACATGCGCTGTCTGCAGGTCAGTATCGTGGTAAATAATAAATAAATAAAATATTTGACATAAGGTCAACCCATATTATGATACACAGCACAGATAAAGCATACGGATATAGGCTACATCCCCCAGCCGTGAGTTTATCTTGGCTGTATATCAAAATAGGAGGAACCGCATGTGGATGTTTTTATAAAATATTTAAATAAATAATTTCGAGATACGGCGTGCAGTTTCCCCTAATTTTGATATTCAGCAATGATAAAGCCCGACAGCTTGTGGCTGGTATTCTCAGGCTGGGGTGGCCCATGCTTATTGGGCTACACCCAGCCTAAAAATGGCAGCCTGCAGCTCCCCAGGATTGTCGCATCCATTAGATGTGACAAGCCCGGCACTTTATCCGGCTCTTCCCGATTTTCCTGGTGCGGTGGCAATCTGGGTAATAAAGGGTTAATAACAGCTCACAGATGCCACTAAGCCCTAGATTAGTGATGGGGAGGGTCTATGAGGCTCCTCCATTACTAATCTATAAGTGAAAGTAAATAAACACAAACACTGAAAATATCCTTTATTTGAAATAGAATGCAAAAAAACCCTCCCTCTTTCACCAATGTATTAACCCCCAAAACACCCCAGCAGGTCAACCGTAATCCACACAAGGTCTCATGACGATTCCAGCTCTGCTACATATCTGATGTCACAGCGCGCGATCATGGCGATCATGATACATAACCGAACTTTGTGAAGTTCAGGCAGAAAATGAATGAGCCACACGATCAGCAGTGACGTCACTCAGGTTATTTACAGTCACAGCGGGAGGTTCCCATGGTCCTCCACCTATGACTGGAGACAATCTGACCTCAGGGGACCTCAGGTGACCTCAGTAAACTCAGGTTCACAGACCTGCATCTTCCTGCATAAAAACACTTTTTTTTGCCAAGAGATGCAGATTTGGTGCTGAAATTTTTGCATCATATTCCTGCACCCAATCTACACCTCCTGGAAAAAAAAACCCACATCACTACCGCATCATACAGCATGCGGTTTTGATGTGTTTTTTTTGCCAGGAGGTGCAAATTTGGTGCCGAAACGTCTCCACCAGATTTTAGCACCAAATTTGCAGCTCCTGGCAGAAATTTATTTTTTTTTTTTTGCATATTTGGGCCAAGAGATACAAATTTGGTGATTCAATCTTACAGCAAATTCATGCACCGAATTTACACCTCCTGGAAAAAAAAACACATCAAATGCGGTAGTGATGTGATTTTTTTTTTTTTGCCAGGAGGTGTAGATTGGTGAAGGAAAGATGAATGGACAAATGTACCAAAACATTCTTGATAAAAATCTACTGCCATCTAATAGGATGTTGAAGATGAAACGAGGGTGGACAAGAAAATTAACGAATTAAAGATCCCAATCACTCAGCCAATGAAACTCATTTGGTTTCAGAGAAAGAAAATAAAGCTTCTAGAATGGTCGAACCGATCACCTGCCCTAAATCCAATTGAAAATTTAAGGAACAAAAATCTCAGAGTTCATAGAAGAAGTCCACTGGACCTTCATAATTTGAAGAGTGTTTGTGTGGAAGAATGGGCAAAAACAACACCTGAGCAATGCATGTGATTAGTTTTTCCTTGCAGAAGACGTCTTGAAGCTATTAGCACCGACAAAGGCTATTATACAAAATAAATTAAAGGGGTTGCCCACTACTTTTACATTGATAAAGAAATTAAACCATACATGTTATTAAATTTAAATTTAAAGTATTGAACACACTTACAGAAATTTATTTAAAGAAGTTGTCCACTACTTTTACATTGATGGCGTATCCTTAGGATAGGTAATCCATGTCTGATCGCCTGGGATTTGATACCTGGAACTCCTGCTGATCAGCTGTTATCGGTGCCGGCAATGGCAGCAGGCTGCCCCGTCAACTGATACTGGCTGCGGTTGGGTACGGCACATCCATCTCCCATTTAAATCAATAGTAGGCGGATGTGCAGTAGCCGGCCGCTGTCAGAAGACAGGGCATCTTTGGAACTGAGCATTTATGACTGCCTACTGCGACCGCTGGCAACAAGAACTGTTGATCTGAGAAGCTGGGTGTCGGATGTCGGACCTTGGCCGATCAGACATTTGTGACCTATCCTAATTAGTGGACAACCCCTTTTAAATAATAATCAGTAAGCGTGTTCAGTGCATTTGTGTCATTTTTACATTATTGCATATTCTAAAATGTATTGACATCTATGGTTTGATTTCTTCGCCTGTGTGGATTGGTGGGTTGTTACCAACTTCTGGTGAGAAATTCATGAAAATTGATGATGTGTTCAATAGTTATTTCACTTGCTAAATATTTGTTATAAAAAGGGATGATCGAATACTTCGATTATTCGGCTTCGCAAATATTTTCCGAATACCTCACCACTATTCGACTATTCGTGAATATTCGTTGCGCAATATAAGTCTATGGGAAACCCGAATAACAACTATTCAAAACTATTCGGGCTTCTCATAGACTTACATTACACATCGAATAGTCGAATAGCAGTGAGGTATTCGGAAAATATTTGCGAAGCCGAATAATCGAAGTATTCGATCATCCCTAGTTATAAACTAAGAACGCAAAGGAAAACTGTGGTGTCCATGGTCTAATAATGATGAAGTTCTAGCAGTATATGAACATCATAAAGATTCTCAGTTACTAAAGTGATGCACATTTGTTTAGTTGTTATCTTAACTTTGCAAATGTGCTCAAATGCACACTATATATTAATGGTATTGAACTTCAAGAATGACCTGCAAATGTACTTTTAATCCCAAGCAGATCAAGCAGATAATTCTCTAGTTATAGAGAATATAAAAATATATAACCCACAAACTTGCATTAATTTTTAGCAAATGAGGACAAATTTGATTATTACAAAAGATAAAGGAAAGTATAAAATTCTTCTTCTTTAACAATAAGAAAAAAAAATAATTACATAACCTTCCATTTAACCTAGTAAAAACTGGAATTGTAATGCCTTCATCAAATGGCAGAACTCTGTAGGTGATACCTGGCACACCATATGGTGCCTCTGCCACTAAAGAAAATCATAAAAAAATACATCTGAGGCAGAATTGTAAAGTATAAGACAGAAACATGGATGTAAGGAATGGAACGGGAGCTAGGTCAGTGAGTGCAGATACCAGGAACTTCATTAAGGTTACCAGTCAGGAATGTGGTCATAGCAAAGGAACATGGACAAAGAATAGGAACATGGTCAATAAAGAGGATCATGGTCACAGCACAGGAATGTGGTCAAAGACAGGACCGTGGTCAAAGAAGAAGAACATGGTCACAGTACGGGAACATAGTCCTAGAACAGGAATGTGCTCACAATACAGGAACATTAAGCATGGCAAAAGAATGCTTTCACAACAAGATAAATGCACAGAAACATGGTCACAGCACAGGAACATGCTCAAAGATGGTACCGTGGTCAAAGAAGAAGAATGTGTTTCAGCACAGGAACATGGTCACAGCCCAGGAACATGCTCAAAGACGGTACCGTGGTCAAAGAAGAAGAATGTGTCGCAGCACAGGAACATGGTCACAGCACAGGAAAATGGTCCAAACACGGGAATGTGAAGCGTGGCACAGGAATGCGGTTAAAGCACAGGAACATAAAAAAACCCAGGAAAATAGTCAATGAAGAGGAACACGGTCACAGTACAAGAACATGGTAACAGCACAGAAACATGGTCAAAGATCAAGAAATTGGTCGTGAAGAGGAACACAGTCACAGCAGAGGAATGTGTTACCAGCACAGGAACATGTTCACAGTATAAGAACATGGTCAAAGAACAAGATAATGGCCAATGAAGAGTAACATGGACACAGCACAGGCACAGGTCACAGCACAGGAACATGCTCAAAGAACAAGAGAATGGCCAATGAAGAGGAACATGGACACACTACAGGAATGGGTCACAACACAGGAACATGGTCAAAGAACAAGAGAATGGCCAATGAAGAGGAACATGGACACAGTACAGGAATGGGTGACATCACAGGAACATGGTCAAAGAAAAAGAGAATGATCAAAGAAAAGGAACATGAACACAGAAATGTGAAGCATGGCACAAGAATGAGGTTAGATCACAGTAACATAAAACATCCAGGAAAATAATCAATGAAGAGGAATACAGTCACAGCATGGGAACCTGATCACAGCACAGGAACATGGTCAAAGAACAAGAGAGTGGCCAATGAAGAGGAAAATGGACACAGTGCAGGAATGTGGTCACAGTACAGGAACATGGTTAAAGAGCAATGAGTCTTCAATTAACAAGAAGATGCACACAGAACAGGAACATGATCACAGCACAAGAACATGGTTAAAGAACAAGAAAATGGTCAATGAAGAGGAACATGGACACAGCACAGGAACGTGGTCACAGCACAGCCATATGGTCAAAGAACAAAACAATGGTCAATGAAAGGTAACACCGTCGTAGCACAGGAATGTGGTGCATGGCACTGGTAATGCCACTAGGGGTAGTAGTGACTACTGCAGTAGTCTCTTGCTCACACACCATGGGGCCAGCTGCCTACAATTATACAAAATCCAGTGGGAACTAGAGTGGAGGTGGCATAGGAGAAGCGGCAGCTCAAATCGGTGAGTATTGGTTATTTTATTGTTTTATCACAGTTCCTACCTTTAGAAACAAAACGTTTTTTACTATACATGCTCAATAAGCCAAAGTACAGTATATGAGCTTACTCTACAATTATAGGGAGTCTACAACTGAAAATACATCTGTAACTGTATTCATAATAATAGTGTCTATTTATATGACAGAATAACCTCTATCGATCTTAGGCCATAGATTCCAAGTGGGCCTGATATCTATGTAATAAAGCTAAGCCCTTAACATTAAAAGAAAAAACCCATACCAAACTCAATTAGACATCATATTATGGAGCAATTCTTTACTAGAAGCACTGCATACTGAAAAATAGTTTATTCACACACACAGTGTCATATGGGGCACCACATGAAACAGGTTCGTAGAGCCACAGAGCAATATATATCTGCCAGATCTATAAGATTGGTCACTGTAACAAGCACTTAAAGCATACATATTCTTTCAGAAAAAAAGCTGTTATACTGTATATGTGCATATAAGTAATATTAGGAAACACATTATTTCTGGACATTAAATGACATCAGTTGTCTCTGGGATAGTTAGTGGAGCTTAGCTTCCATGATGACTCCTGCAATGTTTGTGCAGGTGTTTTACCCTACTCATCGCCGGGCCGGGGGTGCAGATCCTCCGTGTGATCACTGGGTGGCTTGGCCCAGTCCCATTGCCCCGAGGCGTACAGGAAGGGAAAGATGGCGGTGGAAAGGAGGCAGGAATGGACGATGGGGGTGGTATTGATGGCTCAGAAAGTCTATCAGATGATCGTGACGCCACCTGCGGTATGCTACCAGGTATGCAGCCGCCGCTGCAGGGTCTCTCACCAGGGCAAATGTTGGGTGCAGCCGGGATGGTGTCACTCTCCAAAGGCGGAGTGAGATTACACCAGGGAGGATGATGGAGGACGGAGGTGGTGGTAGTCCCCATTGGAGCCGCAGCACTCGGCGACGACGCCAGTTAAAGGAGAGGCAGAGACAGGGGCGGAGGTTCCAGGTCTTTTTACTCACAGGTTGTTCAGGCGCTGCCCCAGAGTACCGTTCTCTGCCACGATGGGCTCCAGCCGATCCCGGATCCGTGAAAGGTCAAGTCAGGTGTGTGTGTCAGCCTGTGAGTCCTTTCCTCCTTTTATGCGCTAAATATCGGACCTCCGTGGCGTGAAGCACTTGGGGATCCCTGTGTCAGTAAAGTGTACCATTCTGTATGCTGATAGCGTGGTTCCGTTATGGGCCCGGTCCTCAACCCCGGATCCTATTTGCTATTTGGCTGCAGACTCGTTGGGACGGGTTCTAGCCATTCCCCGTGACCCTTGCAGAGTTGGTAGATGATGTGAAGTATATCTGCCCTAGGATTTTGTATCCCGACAGCGCCGGTTCTGTGGAAGCAGCCGCCTGCTTCTCCTCAGTGACCGTGTTGAATGCCTTGGTCCACAGAGCTCCTTGCGGCATGTCCGCTCTGCTCTGTGTCTGTAGCTATTCTCTCTCTGTCGTAGTTGTGTTGTGTGTTCTGAGCTGTTGCCCCCAGCCGCTGCGACCGGCTGGTTCACTGCTCTCACCAGGTCAACCTGCTCTTCCCACTGTGTGCTCCGGACTCCCCCTGGTGGTTGCTTTCCCTGACCCTGAGTCCCCAGTTCCAATGGATCTGGGGAGCCCCTGGTGCGGTATCATCCTGTAAACCCACTGCTGTAGTGACCCCCTACTGTGATCCAACCCTGGCCTGGTCCCCATTGAGGAGGGCAAGTGTTACTGTATGTAGTGTGAGTGAAAACCGGTACTGACCTTCCCTGGACCCAGGATAAGTACTACACCCTAATGGGGGTGCAGTACCCTGTGGCGCCTGAAGCCTCAGGGGCGCCACATTTGCACATACTGTACATACACTCAGCTTTATATAATATATATATATATATATATATATATATAATATGCTCGATAAGGTTATTGTAAATAGCCGGAGATTCTGTAAACCTTATAAAATTCATTAGGCCTAACCAAGAGAACAACATCTAGAAGTAAAAGGTAGGAAATACTGTACTTTAGTTGACAAGCTCCGGTGTAGACGTATAAAACTTGCCTGATAGCTTATTACTGGTGCAAACAACAGAAAAATAACACAAAGCATTTCAATTTTTATGTTGACGTAAAATGTTACCACTGCCACCGGCACATAACATTCCGAGGAAAGATGTTAAATTTGATTGTTTCGATTCCGTTTGATTTTTCATTAAGTATTACACTGCGTAGTGTTTTGTGTTTTTCTTTTTTTTTTCACTTTCTGCCTTTTTTAGCTGTCCGCCTGCCATTAATTCTGAAAGGTTTTTAACTGATTCAGCCGTTCCGCTTAAAAGTTATGTTCTTTTCAATTTCAATGTCTCTCCATCCTGCGAGCTCCTAAAGAAATCAAGCCCGGGAACGTCTGCATATACAAATAAGGTTAGACACCTTTGGTCATTGGCGGTTCAACAATATTACAAAATTAATTTTTCAAAATGTGATTGAAATAAAAGCTGTCTTGCCATCACTCTCTCCGAGCTACAAGATTGAATAAAGCATTTGAATAGAAATGTGTGTTACAGCCTTCTTTAATATTTAAGCGTGACATCCATTGATTTGTTTCCTGTTTTCTGCAAAGCTTGACAACATGATAAAATAAATCATAAGAAGAAAATATAGTGGTAACATCTTTTATGGACTTCACATAGTCATCAATCTCACGCCGTGAGTGAATTATCAGCACAACAAAAAGATCTATGTTTTAAGAGCTCCAACCTCATACGAGCGCGAGAATTTTTTTTTTTATTATTTTTTTTTTCGCGAGGCGAGTGACTGATAAGCATCATTATTGTTTTCTGAGAGCCTAGTTTGTAGTGTGTGGCGAAGGTGTTGGCATATATGTTTCAGAAACGGAGGTTTGATCAATTCTAAGTAGACGTATTCTAACGTATAAAAAAATATAACAAGGATTCCAGCTGAGCAGCACTAAACTTCCCATCGCACCGTGTCAGCGTGACAGCACCCATGGAGTTGGCTCCTTATCTTTAATGCAAAATTAACCTTTCTTAGTGCATTGCCATGCGCAAGATGCATAAATCATGGCGTCTATTCGTTTTGGCATAAACACGTCAAAAGGATTGTATCTTGTCCCAGAAAAAAAAAACAAAAACATATTTATAAAACGTATTATCTGTTTTAGGAGTTTTATTCTTTTTGAATTTTTGTTTATGTTTTAAAACAAAATATTATAAAGTAGGATTTTTCAAAAATTTTCATTACTTGCATTTTTTGTAATCATTTTGCTTTTCTTTATTTTTTGTGGTATTTGTTGTTTTTTATTTTTGCATCAAATCCTCGAAAATTCTGCACATGGTCCATGATTTTTGAGCAAAATAAAAAAATGACCTTTATTTTTCAAAATTTGTCATCATTTGTATTTTTTCTATCATTTTTCTTTTTTTTTTATTTTTAGCATTCATTTTTTTTTGCACCCAATCGGCGAAAATACTGCACATACGCCAAATTTTTTTTAGCAAAATAAAAAAAATGCTTTTTATGTTTCAAAATTTTTCATCAATTGCAGTTTTTTCTATCATTTTTCTTTTGTTTTTATTTTGTGGTATTTGTTGTTTTTTATTTTTGCCTCAAATCCTCAAAAATGCTGCACGTGGTCCATGAATTTTGAGCAGAATAAAAAAATGACCTTTATTTTTCAAAATTTGTCAGTATTTGCATTTTTTCTATCATTTTTCTTTATTTTATTTTGTGGAATTCATTTTTTTTTTGCACCCAATTGTCAAAATACTGCACATTGCTGCATAAATTTTGATCAAAATAAAACAAACGGTCTTTATTTTTTTTTAATTTTTTATCAATTGCATTTTTTTCTATCATTTTTCTTTTGTTTTTATTTTGTGGTGTTTGTTTTTTTGTTTTTTTTTGCACCAAATCCTTAAAATTGCTGCCCATGGTCCATGAATTTTGAGCAAAGTTAAAAAATGCTCCTTATTTTTCTTAATTTCTTCTCATTTGCATTTTCTTCTATAATTTTTCTTTTTTTATTTTGTGGTATTTGTTGTTTTTATATTTTTGCACCCAATACTTGAAAATGCTGCATGTGATCCATGAATTTTGAGCAAAATATAAAAAATGCTCTTTTTTGAAAAGTTTTCATCATTTGCATTTTTATAAACCTCTACATTAAGGGTTATTAAGGGAAGAAAAATTGAAAAAACAAAATTTCATTTTTTTGTTCCTAAAAATGCAATAAAAAGTAATTAGTGATGAGTAAATACTAAATATTTGGGTTCGGATTATTCGTACCGAATACCTAGTACTATTCCAGTATTTGACATGAATTTGGCATTTTTTGTGAAATTTCAGGTTCCCCACTGGGCTACATTAGGTTCGTTATTGGTGACGAATACTGGAATACTACTAGGTATTCGGTATGAATAATCCGAATCCCAATATTTAGTATTCACTCATCACAAAAAGTGATGAAAATATTACATGTACCCCAAAATGGAATCAATAAAATGTCAATTCGAGCCTCAAAAAACGAACCTTTATACAGTTACTTCCCTTCAAAAATAAAGTACTTAAGGGTCTCAAAAAATGACACCAACATTTTTTGTGTTTTACAAATTTTAAATTTTTTTCAACATTTTAAAACTAAAATAATCATGTGCGGTATCACCATAAGTGAAATGCTCCAATGAATCATATTCCTATTTTTTATTGCCCAATAAATACTGTAAAAACAACGCCCAAAAGACAATGGCAGAATTGCAATTTTTTCATAATTTTGTATTTTTTCCCTATTGTTAAGGTACATTAGAAGGTAAAATAAATGATGCCATTAAATACTTTAACTTGTTTGCCAGAAAAATGAGTCCACCTATGCCTATGCTGACAAAAAAATAAAAATAAAAAAAAGCTGTGATTCTTTGAAGTCAGAGGGATACGAAGGAAACCATATAACAGTAGAAATGAGCAAACCTGAGGTTCGGATTTCGAACCAAACACCAAATTTAAAAATCAAGGTTCGGGATTGGGGATCGGATGCTTAATGTCCAAACATAAATTTGCGAGCACCACTGTGCTCGGGTACACTCGGTGCTCAGCCCTGTGTGTGCTCAGCCGCCTGCAGTGTTTGAACACTGGGGTTAACAATAGCATGATCGGATGTAGTGTGCACAAAACAAAAATATGTGAAAAGCCCGCCAAGCCCCCAAAGTGATCTGCTTATGGCTGGCTGTATGTGGGCAGAGACTCAAACTGCCAGTCAGTGTTTCCGAACCTCATTGTGCAAGGTTCGGTCACGTAGAGGTTCGGTTCATTTGCGGCCAGTGAACTGAATCTCCATAGATTCGCTCTTCTCTATACAATAGAAAAACTTGGTAGTGATGAGCAAGTGTGCTGGACACTGCTCAAAACTCGATCGAGCATGAGGGTGCTCGGCACTACTTGTTACTCAGCCGAGTATCGTGGGTGCTTGAGCACCATGCTTGAGACTTTGCACCGCATGTTTTGTGCCTATTTTTCAGCCTCTTAACATGCAAGGGTTGCTTGCCAATCATGATAATGCAGTAGCCGTGTTGGCTACTGGCATTACTATAATTGTCCGGCCACAACGCATCATTGGGTCCTATATGAGACCCGGAGGCATGATGCTCGGCACACTACAGTTCAGGGAGAGTTGATGTAAAAGCGAGAGCTTCGATTACAGCAAGCAAAAAGGCAGGGTTGTACACTTTCACCCTTTCCTGCCTTTCATGTGGCACTAAATGTTTTTTTTTAGACTGGTTTAACGCAATAAATAATTAAAAAAAAGGGGGTTTCTCATGTGCGGTAATGTCATTAATTCAGCGACATTACCTCGCATGAATGATTCTAAGTCTGGCACAGACCAGTAGTGACAAATGGAGCCTCTTTCTCTGATCGAGGCTCCATAAGTTGGAGTACAGATTCAGGGGACATCATGGGACCAGTATACCATGCATTACACTGGATGTTCATGGCTTTTTTTAATGAATTGGTGAACGGCAGATTATGTGGGGGAGTCTTTATTCAAATAAACTATTTAATCCTGTGTGGTTTTTTTTTACCTTTACACTTATTGGGTTAGAAATGGGGTTGTCTGAATGATGCCTATCCATTATTAACCCTTGGGCTTGATGCCAGCTGTTAATTCACAGCTGACATAACCCCCCCCAAAATATTAACCAATTGCTACCGCACAAGGAGAATCAGGAAGAGCCAGAATTGGCGCAACTAAGGGATGCACAAATTCTGGGGTGGCTGTAGGCTGCCCTTTTTAGGCTGGGAACGGTGCAATAATTATGGGCCTGATAATACCAGCCCGCAGCTGTTTGCTTTAATTTGGCTGGATATCAAAAATGGGGTGTGGAGACACGGGGGTCAGTGGGTGCTCTCGTCCGCTGGCCCAGCCGCCTTTAGAAAGACAGCATGGCCCAGGGCTGATCCCAACTGAACGCCCGACCTACTTAACCGTGGGCAGAACACTACTCAGACAACACAGGGTGAGGGAATCACAATATTAAGGCTTTATTGGTTCCTCAAACAATTAACAGCACATAGCACATAACCAGCAAAAAACACAAATGTAACAGGCAAGAGTTTCTCACCCTTCCGCTCGCTCACCAGGGATTTAGAATGTCCTTGCCTCAGAGCTTCCAGGGCTACTTACTCTAATCCAGCAGCACCCCGCTTTCGGCGGGCACCCACTGAGAATGGAATAACTCCAGATTTAGGAAGTTGGCTGAGGTCTGCAAAGTCTGTAGTCCAGTGACTGTATTGTCCCAAGTTGGATTCCTTCCTTAGGTAGTCCTTGATAGCTCAGCCGAATACTTGCATTCGATGCTGAGGTCCATGAGGTGTTACAATCCAGGTTCAGCTTGCCAATTGGATCCGCAGGTCCTAGATTGGTAGCATGTAGCAAGAGTCTACCCGGGCAATGGACAGTCCTCCTTCTTATACCCCTGAGCACTCCATTCAGACCATTGGGGTCTTCACGATTGATGGATAAGACTGGGCTCTTATTGGCTAGATTTCAAGCCATGTACAGAATATACCAGTAATAATGGCCAATGGCAGAGGCGAGGAAGAGACAGCTAAATTAAATTGCATCCAGCAAACACATCGTAATACAATGGGTGTCTGGCCTTCAGTGGCCAAAACAATTACATGAGTCAACAAAAACTTCAATACTAAACTCCCAAGAGTCTTGTAGAACAATGAGGGATTATCCCCCATCTATAAACAAACTGTCTTCATGTCTGGCTGAATTTTAAGAAATTTAACCCCTGCTAGGCACTGACAGAGTCCATGTCGCCACGTTCCTCCCCCTTCTTAATATTAGCCAGACAGGATAGGCTTCTGATCATCCTTCTCCTCTTGATGGCATTGTCCTTTTTAATGGTGATGAGGTCAGCATCAGAGGCTCACATCTATACACCTTGCCCTAATTACCTCCCCCAGGTTGAGCTGCCATATTGAGTACTGATTTTGAGCGGTTTGTGGGGGCCCTGAATAAGAATACAGTAGGATTGAGATTTACCTATACATGTGATCCAAGCTGCATTACCTTCCTGGATTTAACTATATCAAAAGACGAGACTGGTAGAATTCATACTGTGACATACCAAAAACCGACGGCCACGAATTCCCTCCTTAAGTGGGAGAGCCATCATCCTCTCCCTCTGAAGAGGGGAATTCCCAAAGGGCAGTTTCTGCGGATTCGCAGAAACTGCTCTAGGGAAGTGGACTTTAAGACCCAAGCGTCGGACCTGTTTGGTATATTTCTTGATCGAGGATATCCCAAATGGGTTTTACAGCAATCCTATGCATTTGCTAAAAATACCAGAAGGCACTCTCTGATGACATCAAGGACCAGGACTACTGACCCTAACGTTATACGTATCATTGGCACCTATGATCAACAGTCTGAACGTGTCTTCTCAATAATCAGAAAACATTGGAATGTGTTGAAGGCAGACCCAGATTTGGTAAAGTTTGTCTCAGGGGCACCATCTATCACGTATAGATGGGGTCGTTCCATAGGGGATAGACTGGTGCACAGTTTGTACCAGGGACCTCGTCCAACAGGGACCTGGCTCGATAAACAGTTGGTCGGCATGTTCCGATGTGGGAATTGTAGTTTCTGTGACTCAATGGAACAATGTAAGACGGTTAGGAGTGCAGCAACAGGGAAACTATTCTATTTGCGGAACTTTTGTAATTGCAAGACCATGGGGGTTATGTACAGGGCAACCTGTACATGCCCCCTGGACTATGTTGGTAAAACCCTGCGAGAGCTGCGGAGACGGGTGGGTGAACATCTGTCGGATGTTCAAAATGAGCGTGACACCCCCATTTCCCGACACATGAATAGTGTACATCATGGGGATACCAAACTTATTCGGTTTTCAGCATTAGAAGTAGTTAGACGTAGCCCGAGGGGAGGTGACTTTGATAGAGTACTTCTGCAGAAGGAATCCGCATGGATTTATAGAATGGGATCCCTAACTCCGGGAGGGCTTAATGAACAACTTTCCTTTAATTGTTTCCTCCCTACTTAACTGTTGATAGGCCCATACTGTTTGTGGAATCCATTATGACATATTTATGGGACAGACCCCCCCCTGTGGGGTTGTCCACATTGTTGGGAAATATGCGTTGATGTTCTAGTTTACTCGTTCATGGAAAATTCTGGGATAATGAATTGATTAAGGGGTCATCAATTATCTATTTATACCTTTTCTGTAATTTTACTTCCTGTACCGGTTTAAGTTATTCCTGATACTTGCTATCTATGGTGCTTTGAAAATATCTATGAATAAACATTGTGTTTTGAAATGGCTGTATACTTTGCTCGTTTTACATGCATGAGATCCCAGATAGCACACCTTCTTCCTTAATGTGGGTCCTGGCGCTTTAATTCTTTGAAATAGACTAGATTGTCCTATGCTATTGTGCAAATTGTGAGACCCTTAAGTTCTATAATTTATCCATTGTGACTGGTTTTGACGCTTTAACTATGAGACCCTTAATTTCATTAATTGATCTACTGCGACTGCGTGATGCTTTAGTTTAACACGCCTCTGGGGCTATCATGTGACTGATCTAGTTCACCAATATCGCCTGTGGCCTCACGCATGCGCAATTGAAAGTTATCAGTATCTATGGTGTCCCCACTGTTTCCTGCGCTTGCGCAGTTGATAGCGGTGGAGACTCCGTGCGCTTTTGATTAGCAAGTTACTGATTTGGATTATAATGGGGGAGGTGTCTCTGACTGGGGTCCTGCGCAAGCGCGAGCAATGCTGACTGGTATCCTTTGTGTCCCCATTGTCTTTTCATGCGTGCGCAATGGATAGCGCTCCATGCGCATGCGCACTCGTGATTTCAGTCCTGGTGATTGTGGGAGTGTTTGGGTTCCCCACAGCTGATTATGCTTACGTGGGTTACTTAAAGCCCTCCCGGACATGCAGCTCCATGACGCCTCCACGGACGGTGGTACACCATTATCAACACATGATTGTACTGCGATACTACTGATCTGAGTAACGGCGCCATGGATTTGCATGCCCTATATCTTTATTCTAACAAGTGAGTGTTTTATCCTGCTCCTGTTCCATATGTTTGATGTAATTTTGTGGTGATCTGTGTCTGTGTGTCTAAATTCTGATAGACTATACTTATTTTCTTAGCCTCCTGATGAACCACATGTAATGTGTGGGGAAACGCGTCGAGGTGGAGACTACTATAATCCATTATAAACGGTCGGAGGTGCACCTTCTTTGAGGGACTGTATATCAAACGCCTTGTGACCCAATTCTGGACACTTTCTTGGATTATTAACTCCTGTATGTGATTTACGTCTTAGCACCAATGTGCCTGAAGGAACATTCAGAAAACCTGAAAGTTAAGTTTGACTTGGCGTGATTCATCAATGTCCGTTTTGTATACCTCAATGTATCTACTGTCTAAATTGTTTCAATTTGTCATAATATTATGTATGTAAACCCTGTTCTTGATATTCAAGACCAGGGGTGACCTGTACATTGGTCTATCTTTGGAGACAAATTGATGGTGTGTGTTTTTCATTATACACTAAATGGTGTGGTATCATAAACTGTTTTATCTACTTAAATAAAGATTGAATATATTTTGGGGAAGAATTGGTTGTTATATACATATTGCGGACAAGCACTAAGGTGGGGTCCATGAGTTGGGCTTGCATACATTTCTTACTATCAATCTTTCTTCAGTCAATAGCCACAGTCTGGTTAGGCTTACTCATGATTGTTGGCTCAGAAGTGGATGATGGAGGTTGGGAATGTGAATTATCCTTGGAAAAGATGTTAGAAAGATTCACCTCAGGGTCCTGCTCGGCTTGGAAGTGGGTGATGGTTGCTACAAACTGGCTGGATAGTCCTTGTCCTAGGTCATACTCCAAAATCACTGGTGGGAGCAGGTAATCTACAAGCCCCACTTCCACTTCCCTCTGGATGGTATCCGAAACAACAGGCTTGGTGGGGCTATCCATGAACCCCACTTCAATTTCCTCCTGTTTAGTCCCCGAAATGAAAGGTGTGGGGAGGCTGTCCATAAGCTCCATATGGGCCTCTTCCTGGTCAGACCCCAAAATAACTGGTGTAGGGACGCTGTCCATAAGCTCCACCTCGACCTCTCCCTGGTCGGTCTTAAGGTCCAACTGCACACATGCCAGAGGGATGTCTGAGCGCTGGCCCTCAGCCAGGGAGATGGATAATTGGGAATCTGGTAAATGGTCTTCTGGGGAAACAATAACTGGGCTTATCAGGGTAATGGAGGAACCAGTGTCTCGTAGTTCCTGGCTCTGTATGTCACAGACGTTGTCCGGCTGAACTGGCAGATGGACTCCAAGCATGGGGCCTCGGTTTTGGATACAATCTTTATCCATATGTCCAAGGCGCCCACATGTATAACAGCACCGTAGATTGGGCAAGTCACAGGCCCTGTTTGTAGACCTTTGTTTTGGTGCAGCTTCTGCTGGGTAGCCGGGCCATCCTTCTCGAGCGGCTGGTGTTAGCAGTACGGCAGCTGGAACCCCATAAACAAATTCCAGAACCCAAGCCCTCTCTTCTCTTGAGAATTTAGGTCCCAATGCAGCCAACAATGCTGTGGCTCGGGCCATTTGGGACCAAGTTGATTCCCGATTGTCACTAGATCCATGATGTGGCACATACCCAGTTTCCCCGAAAATAAGACACTGTTTTATATTTTTTTTTGCCCTGAAAAAAGCACTAGGTCTTATTTTCAGGGGGTGTCTTATTCTCGAGGAGACATGGTTGGGGGTAAGTTTAACCCCCCATAAAAAGCAGACCCCCCATCCCAGGATCGTCATACTTACCAGCCCAGGGCGTCTGTATGGCTCCCAGATCCTCCGGTGATCTCCCTGCAGCTGTGCTCCCCTGCATCTGTCCGACATCAGATCACACACACACATGCACACACACACACACCCCACTCCTCCCTGTGCCCTCCGGTGGGTGCTCCCAGCAGCTGTGCTGCACGACATGCTCCTCTGCCTCCTGCCGACACTCACAGATCCGATCGTATACGTTCACACACAGTCACACATCAGACAGTATACTCGCACACAATTGATTGCATACACACACACACACACACACACACACACACTCCACTTCTCCCTGTGCCCTCCGGTGGGTGCTCCCAGCAGCTGTGCTGCACGCCGTGCTCCTCTGCCTCCTGCCGACAGTCGCAGATCCGATTGCATACATCCACACACACACATACACACACAATATCGCACATTCGCGCACACACACTCACAACATCCGGACATACCACATGATTCCGGCCATGTGATCCTCTGGCAGGTCCTGGAAGGTCACTGCACGCACAGTATCGCCGCCGAGAAGCAAGCAATATCGCTGGATGTTGTGAGTGTGTGGATGCGATCTGTAGTGTGTGCAGTGCACAGTGTGTGTGTGTGTGTGTGCGCGCACGTACGTGTGTGTGTGTGTGTGTGTGTCTGTGTGTGTGTGTGTTCCGCTGCAGGACCTTGATGCGCTCACCTGCTCCCGGTCGGCTTCTGGTGAGTATGATCGGGGGTCTTCTTTCTTCTGTCTTCTCTCTTCTGGGGGTCCCCGCTGCCTATAATGAAGTGTCCTGCAGTGTCTTTAACTCTTTCACCGCTGCATGACACTTCATTATTGACCGTGGCTAGGTCTTATTTTCAGCGGATGTCTTATATTAAAGCATCCCTGAAAACTCCTGGGAGGTCTTATTTTCGGGGGAGGTCTTATTTTCAGGGAAACACGGTAGTTTAAATCCTCTGGGTCAATATCGGCGGGATCCTCAACGTCCTCTGCATCATTCTGGGCATCCCAATGGACTAATTTCCGGATCAAGTCCGACCGAGTGTCAGTGTTCCTGTAGTCAATCTTTCACATCTGACACAGATCCTGTAGCATCCATTTACTGCTGCGGTCGTAACTCCTTTCTTGTCCTTGTTCCATGGCTGAGCTGGTGGGATTGGACATGGCAGTGTCCGAAACCTGAATGCCTCCCCTATGGCCTGCTAAGTATGCTTATGTGCCTGCATGGTGTTGAGCCCTGGATGGTGTCCACGAACACCAGTCCTCTGTAGCTCCCCTGAATAAACCAGGCTGAGTAGTATCCCACTGCTGCCGCTAATTGTGGAGACATAGGGGTCAGTGGGTGCTCTCGTCCGCTGGCCCTGCCGCCTTTAGAAAGACGGCCCAGGGCTCATCCCAACTGAACGCCCGACCTCCTTAACCATGGGCGGAACACTACTCAGACAACACAGGGTGAGGGTATCACAATATTAAGACTTTATTGGATCCCCAAACAATTAACGGCACATAGCACATAACCAGCAAAACACACAAATGTAACAAGCAACACTTTCTCACCCTTCCGCTCGCTCACCAGTCATTTAGAATATCCATGCCTCAGAGCTTCCAGGGCTACTTACTCTAATCCAGCAGCACCCCGCTTTCAGCGGGCACCCACCGAGAATGGAATAACTCCAGATTTAGGAAGCTGGCTGAGGTCTGCAAAGTCTGTAGTCCAGTGACTGTATTGTCCCAAGCTGGATTCCTTCCTTAGGTAGTGCTTGATAGCTCAGCCGAATACTTGCATTCGATGCTGAGGTCCATGAGGTGTTATAATCCAGGTTCAGCTTGCCAATCGGATCCGCAGGTCCTAGATTGGTAGCATGTAGCAAGAGTCTACCCGGGCAATGGACAGTCCTCCTTCTTATACCCCTGAGCACTCCATTCAGACCTTTGGGGTTTTCACGATTGGTGGATAAGACTGGGCTCTTATTGGCTAGATTTCAAGCCGTGTACAGAATATCCCAGTAATAATGGTCAATGGCAGAGACGAGGAAGAGACAGCTAAGTTAAATTGCATCCAGCAAACACATCGTAATACAGTGGGTGTCTGGCCTTCAGTGGGCAAAAAAATTACATGAGTCAACAAAAACTTCAATACTAAACTCCCAAGAGTCTTGTAGAACAATGGGGGATTATCCCCCATCTATAAACAAACTGTCTTCATGTCTGGCTGAATTTTAAGAAATGTAACCCCTGCTAGGCACTGACAAAGTCCATGTCGTCACATGGGAGACACAATGCTTTCTTAAAAATTATTTAATTGTGCACTCCCCAGCAGCAACCTGGGGTTCAGAGATGTGTCAAAACCATCTTACATGCTGTTCCCATTACATTTCAGCACTGTTTCCATCCAGTTCAATGATTTTCTGCTCTCCCCAGCCCATTTAGGGGGTCTTACAGAAAAATGCTTCTCCATTATATTTGTAAGTCAAATCAAGCCTATCCGAGTATCGGATTGGCTCAATTCGTGTAGCGAGCACTCAAGAATTTCAGTGCTCTCTTATCACTAATGCCTGGGAATTGCCCACGACAATCAGAAGAAGGGGAGAACACAATAGCAGCGATCATCGACATCACCACCATTTCCCTTGTCATTTGGCCGACAGTGGAGTGGATTATTAATTCATTAATAATCAGTCGTCCAAGATCCCCTTTTCAAAATTATAAGACACCAACACTATAAGGTTGGAGTGTAAAATAACTCCTCTGCTACACACTATTATTTTACTAATTTTTGGTATATAGTTCAGTGTCAATATTTTAAGAATTTTTGTTAATATGTATCTGAGCTTGTCAAACCTTTTGGACACCTCAGTATACCACACAATTGATGGAAGAAATCAGTCCTGTAATTGTTGGTTAGTCTGTAATGCCGAGGGCAGTATGGCCTCCTACATGCTTTATCATTCTTTTTTTCCGAAGTGTCAAGTTTCATTGTTTGATTGCAACTTACTCTTCTACACGTCTTTTAGGATCTTGAAGAACATTACTTTTCAGCTTCCAGAGTTTATTTCATATAGAGCTCGGATATAATATCATTCTTCAACCATGCCAATTCAGTCCAAGAATTTTAATAAACAGAGCAAGTGAAAAATGTTGTGACAAGGTAAGAAATACACTTTTGAAATTATTTTATATGGACAATTACGTTTCAAAATGTGAAAAACTACAGACGTTATATGCCATGGTAAGGTTTTATCCACAATGATAGGAAAGATATTTTTAAAGCTTATTTGCAAATTACTTGTGAGATCCCCATCTGTGCCTAGACGATAGTAGTACAGTACCAGGTCAGGCTAATTGTCCCCTGTGGCCCTTTTCTCTCATCATTCCCAACCAAAGAGCTGTATCTGGTTTACGTGAAGCAGTACTTCCCATTTTAAATAAGTACAACCTTTTCTAAGGTCTCCTAATGCAGCCCCCATAAATCAGAAAAAGTGACTTTGAAATGCCCCATTAGAACTAGATGTGGGCACACGCCCATGACTTCTCCACTCATTGTCTATGGGGCTGCCGGAGATAGTTGAGTTGTGTATTCAAGATTATGTGAACAAATCGCTTCATGGTGGACAATAATGGTGTTTCCAGTAAGTGGACGCCAGCTGATCAGACTCTTTTGACAGAAGATATGACTTTTCCATCCAAATATACCAAAATGGGCAACAGCATGTTCCTTATTTATTTATTTATTTAATTAAATAATTTAAAAAAAGCCACATAGGGCCTATTTTGATATACAGCCAAGATAAGCACACGGCTGGGGGCTGCAGCCTGCGGTTGTATGCTTTATCTGTGCTGGGTATCATGGGAAGACCTTACATCTATTTATTTATTTTTACACTATAGGATTGCAGACAGGGTGTGTGATCCCAACCAATCACAGACACTATCATACAGGGTGGGGCACGCGGTCTGATTGCAACCAATCACAGACGCCGGGACTGCCGGTGGGTGAAGCAGTTGATATGTATGAAGATTAATGAGTAATGATGAGCGAATGTATTCGACACTATTAGGTATCCGATGGATAACAAGCAATTCGCACCATTCGATATCCGATGGATAAAACAATATCCGCGCTGATACTTTCATTTTCATTTCTGACTTCCTGGTGCCTGTTTTCCAGCCAATGAACACATCTAATATTGCTTTCTCTCATAGTAAATCCGCAGCCATCTTTGCTGTGGTGTTACTGTGATTGGTTTGGCCGCACAGCGTCATCTACATACACGTTGGTGCAGCTTCAGGGTGCGATAAATATCCCCCCTGCTCCGACTTCCATCTCCACGGAGGAGAGAGCGAGAGAGAGCGAGAGGAGAGAGAGAGGAGAGAGAGAGAGAGAGAGAGAAAGACAGATAAAGACAGAGAAAGAGAGAGAGAGGAGAGAGAGAGCGAGAGAGAAAGAGCGAGAGGAGATAGAGAGAGGAGAGAGAGAGAGACAGAGAAAGAGAGAGAATGACTGCCTTTTCCCATCCATTTCGGCCTTTTCCTTAGTCACCACAGCTCGCCATTAAGTCCAACGTGAAATTATTCGGGTTTCCCATAGACTTGCATTGCGCGTCGAATATTCGCGAATAGTCGAATAGCGGTGACCTATTCGTCGGATATTCGTGAAGTCGGATATTTTTGTATTCGATCATCCCTATTAATGAGCAGACCAAAAAGTAGTGTTACAACTGTGAGGAGACTGGTAAGTATGTCCTGCTTCAACCATTCTGCTTCCTTTTTTAACAATGATTTCTCTGGCCAATCCCAGCCATGCCAATACTTGATATGGTTTGATGGGGCCAGAAGTGGATGGTTTCTGCAATCGTGTAAACACAAACAGTTACTGAACAAAGCCAAATTTTGCTGATTTTTGAGAAAAGTGTTTGGAATCCGATCCCGAACCAAACCAGCCAAGTCTCGTGCCGAATTTGAGATTGATGAATCTCTTTCAAACAAGTTTACTGCTCTCTAGTAAAGAAGTCAATCCCCATGGTTTTCTTGAACAGCTCTCATTCGACCAATAGAGGGTGGGTCCCAAGCTAAGGTCCCCTTTCTATGAAGCCCATGAACCTAATATGGAATATGGTCAAGGGTTAAATACATTTATTTAGTTAAATAGCCCCAACATATTCTGCAGAGATGGTCATCATCACCCACGCTTCTTCCTGTCAAAATGGAATTCACAAACTAATAACCCTTATAAAATTCAGAATTTCCATGTTTTATTGAACTTCTGTTATATTTATAGTATTTTTTCTAAATTTCTTACACTTTTACGAAGTGTAAATCACAATTTTCAGATTACTCTAATAAACGTTGAACCATAAGCTATATTATAAAACAAGAATTAACTTTGTAATTAACTAAGCCGTGTAAACTTTCCGAATGTTTATAAAGCAAATCCCATCCATTACCGTAATCTACTTTTAATATTTAAAGTTGATGTGCTACATGACCAATTAGCTGACACTTCAGATTATAAATATAATAATTCAAGTTATATAATTAGACATTAACACATTAACCAGGATGTAAAATTGACATCTTTATTAGTATTTTTCGTCAGGAACAGACCTTGTCAGGATATTACTCTTCACTTCGCAATGAATACAATTTAACTAGAGGTGAATATTGTGGGGAAACTTATTAAACTATGTTGTATGTTAATAATACTTCCCTATATTCGCAGCAAATATTAATCATTATATTAGCGCATCATTGATGTTACAATTATATTGCTGTGTAGAGTGCTTTTATTTAGGTTAGCAACATTCCATCATGATTTGTAGTCAATGTTTATCCATAAAAAAAAAGTAATATAGGAGACAGATAGATGGGCTAGATGGGCTTTCTCCAAAAATAGCCACTCCTCATGAGGTCTTAATAGATCTAATTAATAGAGATAGGAAATCGAGATGCACTAATCTGTAAAGTCCACACCGGTGTCCCCGCATTGTCCTGCCTCCCTCCCCTGGCGGGAACATCAGCCCTCTCACCAGTCTGGCTCTCTTGCGGTGGCTGCATCATTTCCATCCCATGGTGCTGTCTCCTGGGTGCTGCATTCTCATCGCAGGCTTCCTGCTTCTGCATTAGAGACTCGCGCGCGGCAACGTCTACTTTCTTAAAGGTCCAGCGTACCCATGACCCGGAAGTGCCTCTCTTGTCAGCTGAAAGGCTGTAGCTATTTTAGGTACTTCCTCCCTTCAGGAGGTGCCTGGGCAACAAGTCTGATATGTTGCTAGTTCTCAGGTCCCTTAGCACTGCACTGCTGTTGCTGCTGTATTGTGCCAGCTACGCTGCTGATATGTTTGTGTTCCAGAGTTCTGCTGCAGTTATTCAAACCCTGCCGCTGCTGCTTCAAGCTGCCACCTGGCCTGCTAACTACTCATACCAGCTGCTGTGAAGTAACCTCACCAGCTGCTGCTGCATCTATCCATTCGTCCAGTTCGAAATCTCAACACCTGCTGCCACTGTTACTGATCTCTAGAGACTGCTGCTCTCGTACCCCTCTGGCCAGCAATCGCAGCCTCAGTCTTCCCAAGTGGCACCCGGTCTCACACCTGCAGCGTAACACCCTCACCATCAGAGGCTCTGGTGAAAACCAGGTATGGTTCGATAGTCAAGCCCCTCTGGGTTTTCTGTGTGCTGTGGCCCGGTAGGTTTGCTAAAACCCCTGCTTGCCAGGCAAGCATAACACAATTGATTCTAGAGTCAAATTTGCTAGTCTTTTAGAATTGATTTCTATAAAAATTTAAATTCTAATTAATGTGAATAATTTGGGATTTGCCCTATTGCTATTTTAAACCAAAGCTGAAAATAATATAAACATATACCCTGCTGTAACTCATTAAATGCATAATGTATATAAATAAACATAGGGTACTTAGTAAACACTGTTTTTAATCAAAAAAGCATAAAGCTATCCCATCAACGCCAAGGTGTACCCAATCGGGACAGTACTTACACTCTATAACATTAAACCTCACCATGTGTCAACAGACATCAATCTGAATAAGGGCAGAGAGTGGCTGGGTCCCAACTGGACACACAGCCATGGGAAGCATTAGGCTATGTCCGCACCTTGCTTTTTACCTGCTTTTTACCTGCTTTTTTGCTGCTTTTTCAACTGCAGCGTTTAAAGCCAAAATGGTTGTGTTCTGCTTTTCAAGCAAAGTCTATGGGAATTTGGGTTTCTTGTCCGCACTTTGCAGTTCAAACTGCAGCCTTTTTGTTGCAAAACTTTGGTCAAAAACTCAGCTTTGCAGTGCAAAACCCAAATGGCAAAAACAATTGACATGTCCTTAGACATAGCCTTAGATGAAATGCCCGGCTCACTAAGAAGGGGGCCGCACCCTCAAGCTCATGTTCACACTGACCATAAGACATAAAAACCCAAAGAACCACTCTCTACCATTATTCAGATATTACTACTATATTACTAAGTACCCTATGTTTATTTATATGTATTATGCTTTTAATTAATTACAGCAGAGTATATGCATGCACACCAACTAATACTCCGGCTCACTTTTTTGTTTTCTTTTGTAGTCTTTTGTACTCCGTACAAATAGGGTGCGTCCACCTTCTCAGTAAGCCGGGCATTTCATCTATATTGCTTCCCGTGGCTGTGTGTCCAGTTGGGACCCAGACACTCTCTGCTCTTATTCAGATTTATGTGTGTTGACACATTGTGAGGTTTTATTATTAGAGAGCATAGGTACTGTCCTGATTGGGTACACCTTGTTGCGGTCGGATGGATTTACGCTTTTTTGATCAAAAACAGTGTTTGCTAAGTACCCGAAGTGTTCAGTCCGCCCTATAACCAGGCTGTGTCCATCCTCCTTTATAGCTGCATCCTTTCTGCCCAGACATGTAGATTTTTAACCCATATAGAGGCATTTAAGTTTGGATCCCGGTATATTGACCTTGCCACTGGTTACTGGGTTCACATTTATTGGCCAATACATAAGCTAAGTATTTCTTTTTTCAAATATTTTTATAGCAGTAATGCAATACCAGAGTTCCCTTATTGATTTTTAGCATTCTAGAGTGCAGGTGTATGTATTTAGTACTTATGAAGTACAATGTGTCACAAAAAAATAATCACTAGGAAATATTGAAGCGTTCAAGAGTTATTACCAAATAAAGTGACCCTGGTCAAAATTGTAAAATTTGGCAAGTCAGGAAGGTGAAAACAGACTGGGTGGTGAAGGGGTTAAAAAGTTGTTGTAACCCATGGCATGGTTAACTATGCAAATAAAGTTAATGCCAAAAAAGGAAGAAAGTAAACTTTAGACAAAAGTGTTACTATATATCAAACATGTTGTGACATTTTGATAAATTTGATGCACACAAAGACAATACAGCCACAACTAACATAAAATTCTCCCGCTCCCTGATGACTTATGTATCAGCTTTGTTTGTAGTCTGTTTCCGTGGAGACACATAGGCTTGCACTGGAGCTGTAAACACAAAATGGTAGAATATTATTAATCAATATGATATACAACTTTGCTTTACTATTTGAACTACATGCTCGGAAACTCGAAGCTGGTTACAAAATTGGACAAATCCTTCACTAAATACCATGGAAAAAGATACTATCACAGTTTTGATCTGCGGGGCATCTTTTGTGCTGTGACGTTGTTATGCTCTCCTGCAGAGCCGGTGTTCACCTGTTTCTCCACGCAGAGCATTTTGCCTTGATGCTCTGCTGTCTTGCACACCTGTGGATGGGTTGCTTCTCCGCACTGGGTCCTACACTAGTGCTGGGAGGGGCTTTCTCACATGCTCTGCATCCCAGATTATTGCTCTGCTTTATTAGGGAGCGTGCTTGGCCGGAACGATGCCAGTTGTATTTCCTGTTCTGCAGTAAGTGCTTGTCTCCTGTTGTGTCTTATCTGATTTTGTCTACTCGAACCTGGACTGTTATTGACTCTCCTCTGCCTGCCCCCCTGTACCTTATCGTTACCATCTGGCTTCTGACCTCAGACCTTCTCCTGAACACGTCCCCACCTGCTCCTTGCATCCCATACGTACTCTGCTGGTGTCCTAACCCTCGGCCTGAATGTTGACCTTGTTTCTGCTTGCTCCCTGTGTTCTGTCATGTCCTCTTGGTTACTGATCCCGGCTAGTCTGACTTTCCTTCTGCTCTCTCTGTACACTAGCACCATCTATTTACTAAAGTCCCCGTCACACGCTTCGATATATCGTGCGATCACATGAGCGATCGCACCCGCCCCCGTCATTTGTGGATCACGGGCAATTCGTTGCCCGTGGCGCACAATGTCGTTAACCCCCGTCACACGTACTTACCTCCCTCACGCTGTCGGCGGTGAACATCCTCTTCCTGAAGGGGGAGGGACGTTCGGCGTCACAGCGACGTCCCACAACGGCCGCCCAATAGAAACGTAGGAGCGGAGATGAGCGGAACGTTACATCCCGCCCACCTCCTTCCTTATTGCCGGCGGGACTCAGGTAAGCTGTGTTCGTCGTTCCCGGGATGTCACACGGAGCGATGTGTGCTGCCTCAGGAACGACAAACAACCGGTGCACAGAAGGAGAAACGACATTATGAAAATGAACGACGTGTCAACGAGCAACAATAAGGTGAGTATTTTTGCTCGTTCACAGTCGTTCGGAGGTGTCACACGCTACAACATCTCTAACGATGCCGGATGTGCGTCACGAATTCCGTGACCCCGACGACATATCGTTAGATATATTGTAGCGTGTGACGGGGCCTTAACTTTATACGACGTCACATAGGGTCTAGCTTCCCATGTGGCACCACCTAGTGACTAGCATCACACTACTCCATAGTGCCTAGCATTACAGATACTTGTTGAACAGGATAGTTTTTATAATTTATACATAAAAAGAAAAACAGAATTTTGTGAGACTCGAATTGAAACTCTATTGACTCCTAATAGCAGACAATCACATTTCTCCAAATATCTTGGGTCAGTTACAAAGGAAGAAAGTCATTAGTCAGCTGCCTGGGGCTTCAGCATATTTACACAAGAAACAATTTATGAATCCTATATCCACAATTTGTTCTTGTGAATATCAATATTCAGCACTTGAAAAACAATTACCCTTCTCAACTCATCTAACTGTTAAGAGGCAACCTTATTCAATTCTGTAATATCACGTCAATATCCTCCTAATAGAGAACAACACATGCGTTTTGCTCCTCCGCTGCCTTCCTATTCACCCCCTTTTGAAGATATGATTGGTAGCACCGACTTACGGGGGCCGATATGACATAGCGTTAAATTAAACCTGCCCTTCGTTCAATAGGAGGCTATATTGACCCTAATATTGAAGTTAATCATCGACAGCTTGTAAATTGTAGCATGCATATTTTGGACACAGCAACAATTACTGTTTGCGGAAAATAAATAATAAAACGGAGCATTTTAATAGTGTGCTTATTCCATGGCGTCCCTAGGGGATATGATTCAAGGTTGTCGAGAAATTAACAATTATATTTTCTTCATTGTTTTCGATGATCAAGGATTTTTTTTTTATTTTTCTTCCTGATGGTTCTACCTAGAATGCAATTTAAATGATTTGAAGTAATGTTTAGGATCTCAGTGTGAAGTCTATTCTGTTACAGAAAAATAAATATATTGCTGTTTAATACGAAATGCATATGCAAGGCAATAATAATTATGAGCATGCACGAGAAAAGATAGATAGAGCTCAGATTTCATCTAATGGATCGGAAGTCGGAATCCTTGGTTTTCTTGTTTTATATACCCGCGTAGGATTCAATTTGATATGAGAGCGTCATGAAGATCTGTAAACACAAAAACAAACATATGGCTTTGGGAACAGTATTCTATGAAACTATTTTTAAGATACGTTCATTAATAAAATTGTTTTCGCGATAAGCAACATGTAATCTCATGCAAAAGAAGGGCTCTTCTCATATTAAATTGACCCCAGTAATGCACCCTGAGTTCAGCAATACCTTTACAGGTAAAGTCCCTCCTTTCTTTACTGAGAAATTAGCATTTTAATTGATATGTAAATGAGGTTGAAAGGCTCTGGTAGATCTGAAGCCTCTGTCACTCCAGCTCTATTCTCACCCAGAGCCAACTGCCCCTGTTTAACATATGGCCTTGATGCTGTTTGACTTCAGGCAAAGGATTCATCAGTCAAGCAGGAGGAGGGTGACACAGTCGTCTCTCCTGTTTTTGGAGACTAGTGACCGCTTTAGGAGTGAAGCATCTCATCTCCATCTGGCTCTCTAAATTAAGTGTGGTTTTGTTTCTTTCAGTACTTCATGAGTTAATGTCAGTTCTGGTTTCCAGCAATTCCTAGCTGAGTGTTTTCAGCTGCAGCTGCTTTGTAGCCATACCCCTTCAGGTTTAAATAGAGGTGTTACCCAGCAAGCATTGCTGAAGATACAAATTAATTTGTGCTCTGGCCCCTTAGTGGTGGAAGGAGCTGAGAAGGCGTTTTCCAGAAGCCAGACTTTATCCTTTTATGTTGCTGTTTATCGTACCCTATTCTCTTATTAGTGCAGTGGTGGGTTTAGTGAACCTCACCTGCCTCTCACTAGTCAGGGCATCTATAGGGTTTCCCAGAGTCTGCCAAGGGCCCACCATTGTTATTGTGTCCCTGGTGTCCCCCTCCCTTGTTTGTGGTGTTGTTTTGATGTTTTTTTTCATTGTGTGTCAAACTCCTTTTGGTCTGAACATGCTCGCAATGCTTGCAGTGTGACAGATGGGTATAGAGCTGGAGTGACAGAGGCTTCAGATCTACAAATAGTTTGTCATGCTGACATGGTGCCTTAGAGTCTATAGTCTACTTATATGGACCTGGGTAGAGATAAACAGATCTTTTGAAATTTGAATTTGCTGTGAATGAGTCGTGTCGCATCTCAATATTGGAAGTCATGCAATTACACAGAAAAATGGGAGTAGAATAGAAAGAGAACCCCTGTGACCATATGGGCTTACACTACAGAACATGGAGAAAGAGGACCACGGTGACCATAAAAGTTTACACTATAGAAGAGAAAGACAAAGGACCCCGGTGACCATATGAGCTTAAATTCTACAAGTGCGAGAGAGATCCCTCCTGACAATAAGAGCTTACACTCTACAGGAGAGAGAGAGTGTCACACTGACCATAAGAGCTTACACACTACATAAGATAAAGAGTGCACCATTGACCATAAGAGGTTACACTCTACAGGTGCAAGAGAGACCATATGCTAACCATAAGAACTTGCACTACTATTTAGAAAGAGAACACTGCTGACCATCAGAGTTTGCACTCTAGATGAGAGATAGGACCCACTGACCATAAGAGCTTACACTCTACAGGAGAGATAGAGGACCCCACTGATCATAAGAGCTTTCCAGGTGCTAGGAGAACCTTGATGACTTTAAGAGCTTATAGTCTACATGTGTGAGAGAGTACCCCCGCTGACCATAATAGCTTACACTCTACAGGAGAGACAGAGAACTCCACTGACCATAACAGCTAACACTCTACAAGGGAGAGAGAGAGAGGACCCCACTGATCATAAGACCTTACACTACAGAAGAGTTACCCATCTGAAGATGTAAAACAACTCTGCTGTAAAAGCTGTGTTGTACTGGGCCCTCCCCAGCCTAAAAATAGCAGCCCGCAGCCTCCACAGAATTGGCGCATCCATTAGATATATGAATTGGGGTACTTTACCTGGCTTATCCCGATTGACCTGGTGTGGTGGCAATTAAGGTGATATATGGGGTTGATGTCAGCTGTGATTTGTCACAAATCATAGCTGCCATCAAGCGTTGTGTTGGTAATGGAGAGGTGTCTATGAGACCCCCCATTACCAACCCTGTAAGTAAAAAGAAAAAACAAACACAAATCCTTTATTTTCAATTAAAAAAACACACCCCCTTTCATCTAATTATTTATTAGTACCAAGTGTGACCAATGGTGAACCTGCTGCTGGACTGCTGGATTGCAGGACACCGCAGCACAGCAGTCCGGCTATCCAGCAGCCAGGTCACCGGAGTTCACATTTGGTTCACACCTGGTCAGCTTCAACACTGCTCTCAGTGAACTCAGTTGAATCCGCTTCCAGATTCAACTGAGTCGATGTCGATGGCCATGCTGAACTCTTTATGCCTGCCATCATTTGATCGCAGAGGCTACTTAGTTTCAGGTCTTGTAAGTACCAGTGTTGGAGACTGGCTGGGAATCCCTGGTTCCATTGACACGAATTGGTGGAGGAAGGTTGAATTAGATGGACCTAGGTCTTTTTCAATCTAAGTAACTATGTAAAAATTGCTGGTCTGGCGGATTGCAGGACACGGACTCACAAAAGTTTTTTTCATTCTTAATGCACTAGAAAGCAACAGCAGGCCACAGGGAAAAAAAAATGATATCAGTATCAGGCAGAGATTGAGTGCTTGCTTCAAAAGTAGCAAAAAATGCCTGCAGAACTCATGAACTGAAATTCATGGATCTGGGTATGGTGATGAAGAAATCAGACGTCTTTATTCTGCAATCAACATGCAACGTTTCGACCTGGTAGAGGTTTGTTTCAAGCACATGTTTGTCTTTCTTCTATGGTTTGCTTCCTTCTCTTAAGCAACTGTATTGAGTTTTTAAAATTTCTTATACAATTGTTTTCAGAAGGGGGATTCATTTTAAGAATACAAAACAAAATTCACCAAAATCCAGAATTTTTACTGCTAATGTCTTAATCACAAAGTGTGCATGTAAAAAAACAATTATTTATTTTGCATACTTATTCTACTAGTCAAATTTTACATTCATATAAAGTATATCACAAAAGTGACATACTATATGACACACAAATACATTGGCCAGCTGAAGGTGCTAGCTCTTTTGTACCAGCTGTTATAGCATTTGTTTTCTTGTCATATTTGGGAAGAGAGAAGGATTCTGTTAAAAAATATTGACAATAAATTAAAATAAATGATGACATTTCTAATGATGTGCATGTCTGCTTTTTTCCTATTTTTTGTCTAATTTAACATCTATAAATGCCACACTTATACCGTGGTCTGCTGCCAAATTTTGCTTTCCGTATTTGTACCTTGCTCCTTAATATTTCTTATGTTCTTTTTCTTAAGGGTTGAATAATTGGGGTTGTACATATTATCAAAAGTTAATTTTGTTGTACAAAATGTATGGTAAAATAAAAAGTGGCAACGGGAATCGACAGAGCAATATAAAAGAAAATCAAACCCATGACAGGGCTAAGAATGGAGGCGCCGCTAAGAGCAGCAGCACCACCAATGGCACTAGCCATCCGGGCTGTACTACTACCAAACACAGGTCCCAATTGACCTCCTTTTTCTTTAGTAAGCATATTAGTGGGGACATGTCACGGGTGTGTCACATGTGACATGCAATCATGTTGTTTCTGGCCATAAAAGGTCACAGCGTCTGGCTGCGCACAATACTCCCTGACTTTCTATTGTTCCTGTTATCAATATTCATTGGTATAGGTAGCTTTCCTGCTGGATTCATCATCTCTCTCCCTTTTGGACCCAGCAAGAGCCCGACTTCCACCCAGCTGTTGATTATCACCATTCAAAACATGTTTAAATACCCCTTACTTTCTTTGGACTGTGCTGGGGATATTTTCAGTTCCTTCAAGCTGAGGTTGCAAGCAAGTGGTTTGTACTCCTCTGTGGTATCATTGCTGAAAGCTCTGCTGAACTTCTACCTGTATCATCTGCGGATAAGTAATTCATGGTTTTCCCCCCTGTCTGTCCTCCCTGTGTCTTCTATAATTGTTTAGTGGTGTTGATGAACAGCTCATCCCACCATTCCCTATTTAGGGCCCAGCACTAGGGATACCTATGGTCAGGTATCCGGCTCTGCATATAGGAGCGGAACCTATCTAGGGTGGTGAGGGACCCCAGGGACCAGCAGTAGGTTTGGTCAGGGGATCACCATCTTCCCTCTTTCTAGATACAGGGTTTCCCTTCCCTTCCCTTTTGCCATGCGCTTGGTACTTCCCTGTACCTAGCCTGTCAGGAAATAGTGAAGGAAATTATAGGATATAAGGCATATCACTCATCTCAGCCATACCAGAAGGATGTTACCTCTGACAGTAACACTGTCAGTTTGAGTCACTGTTCTGCACAGAACGGCTACCTGATCACAAATAAGAGGGATCATTTTTGGACAAAGTTTTCATTGAAAAAAACACGTTAAAAGTCTATGACTGTCTCCTACAAGACAAAACAATCACTGATCTCGGGGAGACCAGCCAGAGAAAACACTGCCGGCAGCCAATGAGGGCGCTCAACACAGTGAAATCCTAGGTGCATTGCCCCCTGGGAAATATGCAGATCAAAAAAGTCCGTGGAGCCTCTGTTAGGAGTCTCGACACAGAAACCAGCCAGATATCCCTCCGGTAAGGACCTATCTAAGGAGTGTCTCTTTTTAGGAAACCACCATAACCACCATATTAAGTGGCCCTTTTAGTCATTATCCATCCACAGACAGCTGTTTCGGGGTATTGGCTAGGTCCTTCACGGAGTGATATCTGGCTAGTTTCTGTGTCGAGACTCCTAACAGAGGCTCCACGGACTTTTTTGATTTGCATATTTCTAAGGGGCAATGCACCTAGGATTTCACTGTGTTGAACGCCCTCGCTGGCTGCCGGCAGTGTTTTCTCTGGCTGGTCTCCCCGAGATCAGGGATAGTTTTGTCTTGTTGGTCTACTAGGCATTGCTCCCACCTGGCCAGAATCCTACTCCACACTGATGAGGGGCAATATCCCGAAACAGCTGTCTGTGGATGGATACCTGGCCTTGGTATTTCCCTTGTCATATCTTTAAACTTGTCAAAGAGTTGGATATTGACTAAAAAGGCCACTTAATTTGGTGGCTATGATGGTTTCCTAGTAAGAGCCACTCCTTGGCTAGGTCCTTCCCGGAGGTATATCTGACTAGTTTCTGTGTCGAGACTCCTAACAGAGGCTCCACGGACTTTTTTGATTTGCATATGACTGTCTCCTGTCATTAAATTGACTTTTGGGTGCTACTGATTTACCATCTTTTAGGATGGCAGGGAGAGCTACTGTATCTTCTCAAGAAGTCTGTGTATTAGACACCCTTCACACATCCATTATAAAAATGCACATTTTTCCACGATCCGTGTTGAAGGTGTGTATGACCATCCGTGTGGCATGATTTTGGCACACGTGTGTCCTCCGTGTGCTCTCCATGACAGCACACGGAAATCTGGAATTTTTTACTCACCTGTCCCAGGCGCTGCTGTCTTTGGCGTTGTTGCTTCTGGGTCTGTGGTGCAGTGAATATTTATGAGAATAATGAGCAGGACCCATAAACAACTGACAGTAGTGCCAAAGACAGCAGGGCTGGAGACAGGTGCATATAGAAAATAATTTTATTTCAAAGACACTTTTTTTTCCGGTAATTGTCACATGGATCACATCAGTGTGTGGTCTGTGTGAATTTAGTGCTGCTAGATAAAAAGCGGACATGTCTCCGTGTGGAACACATAGACACGCATGAGGCCACATGATAACACATGCGTGTAAAAACATGGATGTGTAGGCAGACCAATTGAATTTAATAGGTCTGCCTATGTCCGTGTCTCCTGTACATATGAAAACGGACCTCATACGGAATCATGGACATGTGAATGGGGCCTTACACAGATGGGTGTTCATCTAAATGGCCACCATATAACAATGCATTTCTTCTGCAGCAATGTTTGGCTTGCCTTGACTTCCCAGAGCAAAATTTGCTAAATAAAACTTGATCCTTCATCTGCAGACCTAGATAAGGTTTTTAGTCTAGTTAAGCCTTTTACTAGGCTTAATGCAGATGTTATAGGTAGGGTCACTAATGCACTGATGGCTATATAGGGGCATGCATGGACAGATAGTCCATGCATACCCCTATATAGCCATCAGTGCATTAGTGACCCTACCTATAACATCTGCATTAAGCCTAGTAAAAGGAGCAATTCACAATAAGATAAACAGAGATTATATGGGAGTCTGCAAATGTCAGAGGAAAGGGAAATCGGGCACATTTGATTTTGATATGCTCAATAGATTGCTCTTGCAGCCGTCAGTAGAATAAGGTCGCCTTACAAATTAGACTAATCTTGGCTAAACCCTCTGACATCGACAGGTTTGGCGTACTGTCTAATTTATATGGGGGTGCCTGCCAACTGATGGTTGGGAGAGATGTCGATCGCGTGTGTCCAATTTTGGAATGCTGATCACATTGTTCTCCCAGAGATATGCCACCACTCAAAGTGTCAGTTGGTGGCTTTCTTATAAAGAACACAGAAACGCTTGACCAAAGGAGGTGTCCTCTGTATTGGAGAGTTAACTGAGGTGGTCAAAGCATCATGTGGCCAACCGCCATCTACAGTGTATGGCTAGCATTATTGTTACCCCTTAGAAATTGAAAAAACATGCATTCACCTTTAATCACACTCAGCAGATGCCCATCATTGTTTGGTAAAACACACATCCAATCAGGTGTTTTTCCCATTACTAGATCCAATATTGCCAATAATGGACCTCAAAAGCCCTTTGACGGAAAACGAGATGTCATCACTTTCTGTTCACCACCTAGAGCCCCAGGATTTAGAGTGGGTGAGTAAACATCAGTGTAATATTTTTCATGCCTACTTTGATGCTTGGAAAACACATTAAAAAACAACTGAAAAAAACATACTGTAGAAAAAATACAAACAATAATAATTACTCATTCCTACACTATCTTTCCCTAAGGAAGTCAGTCGACGAAACGCGCGTCGGAAGGTGGCAGACGATTATACAGACCCTGTATTAGATATTTATTATTCACATGTTTCCATTTGGTGAACTTTAATGTTGTTTTTTTGTAAATGGCACTTTTCTGAACATTTATTTATCTAGATAACCATCATACAAATATTTATTTGAGTACAGGTTTTCTATTTGAAATATAAATTATACTTGGCATTATGTTAATACTGTAATTAGGTACTCTTTTTTGTTCAGTATTTTAGGGATATTTATTGATTCTATTTATATACCTTGTTCCCCACATTTAATTTATTATTACTAGTAACTTTCTACTACTTTCAGTGGTCTCTTATTAAATTAATCATCTTTTTGTTTCTGTCCTGATTTGAGTGACCCTGTTCCTATAAACATATTGTCACTGGTAATTATAAATTATATTTAAACAATTTTTTTTATCTTTAAAAAAAATCTTTAACAAAAAAATTTCTTTCAATAAAATGTATATTTTTTATTTTTTTTTCTTTTATTGAATGGTGTTTATGATTCTCATGTATGGCTTTCACTTTGCCGCTTATCCATGAGATCTTTTTAAATTTATTATACTATTTTTCATGCCTACCTTGATGCTTGGAAAACACATTAAAAAAAACAACTGAAAAAAATATTCTGTAGAAATAATACAAACAATAATAATACGAATAATAATAATGATGATATATAAATATATAAAAAAGGTTATGTTATGTTTTTAATGTGTGAAATTAAATAATAAAATAAATAAAATAAATGTAGCCACATGATTATTTTAGTTTTGTCCTTTTCAACAATTGTTTTATTTTTTTTGTGCCTATTGGGTTTTTTCTTGTGTTTTTTTTTACAGCCTTTTCTGCAAACGGCCTTTAATTATTTATTTTGATTCATCTGATACACAGGTAAATTAATGCTGAAGCATTTCTCTGTTTGTGCCAAATCAGTGCTTCCCAGTAGGACGTTAGCCCATCTTAGCAAGCGTGCTTTCACTCTCAGTAGGCAGTCCATTTCTGCAGAGTGCCATTAAGCTAATTTCAAAAAGAACCAGTAAAGGTATATGGAGCAGGCATTAATAGCATGGCAAATATACAAAATTAGTAGACCCCAGCAACACAACTTCCATGTCATTGTCATGCACTAATAATTAGTAGTTTACATATTGAAAGTAACAACAATACTAGTTTCTCGGTTAAATCATTCAGGTAATTAAAAACACTGTTAGCCTTATCTCTATCCCAGAAAACAACAAAATGATCCTTTGTGTTCCTACTTTTCTTGTTTCCGTTCTTTTTTTTTTTTATTTATTTCTAATTTTTCTGTTCTTTTTATCTTTTTTTATTTCTTGTTTGCATTATTTAATTTATTGTTTGCATTAATTTATATTTGTTACTGCTTTTTTTGTTTTTTTTTATTTTTTTTCTACTTTAAGGCTATGTGCCCATGTTGCTTTTTTGTGTGTTTCTTTTCTACACACAAAAAAACATGTTTTGGCAGAAATAAAGCAGCTTTTTATTGCGTTTTTGTGTTTTTTCACTTGCGTCTTTTCCTGCTTCTTTTTGTGCTTTTTTTTAATCATGTCGGTCGAAGGGTGTTCAGAAGCTATAGCCCTGCGATTGGCACCGGTTGTCTGGTTGATGCTACAGCTGGGACCCGGCTGTCAGTGCCCGGAGTGGTGCCTGTGCCGCTCCTAGCCGTTTAACCTCCTAAGTGCTGCGATCAGTGCGATTGCAGTATTCAGAAGTCAGGGAGAGAACTCATTTACATCTCCCTGGTGATCGGGTCCCTGTAATGTGATCTGATCACTGCCATTATAACCCTGCATCGTCACCATGAAGACCCCGGGTTACTGAGCTAAGGAGAGCCTCACACACCATGCTGTATACACAGTGTATGAGGCAAAGTGCTGTGATATAATGCCTTGTAGTGATAAAGTATTGCAGGGGATTATAGAAACACAGAAATAAAACAAACATTTGATATGCTGCTTCTTTTTTCCAGCAACAAAATCTGCGAGAAAAAAAGAAGCAGCGTGTGCACAGCGTTTTTTCACTTGCATTTTTGCCTGCTTCTTTTTGTGCTTTTTTTAGTCATGGCGATCGCGGGGTTACTGCGCTGTATTCCCAAGATCACCACCGGTTCTCCAGCTGATGTTACAGCTGGGACCGTCTCTCTCTGCCCGGAGCGGTGCCCACGTCGCTCCCAGTCGTTTAATCCGCTGAATTCAGGAGACTGGGAGAGGAATCGCTTACCTCTCCCTGGCGATCGGATCCCTGTAATGCAATCACAGGGACCCTACCGCTGCCATAACCATGACGACACTGGGTTAGTAAGCTACAGAGAGCCTCACACACCATATTGTATGCACGGTGTGTGAGGCGAAGTGCTGTGATATAATCCCCTGTAGTGAGAAACAAAAGCAGAAAAAACGCAGAAACAAATGACATGCTGCTTCTTTTTTCTGCAACAAAATCTGCAACGAAAAAAGAAGCAGGGTGTGCACAGCAAGTCAGGATTCTCATAGACTTTGCTGGGATGCTTTTTCCTTGCTTTTATTGATTAAAATATGCAAGGAAAAATGCATGAAAACTCAAAAAAAGCCAAGTGGGCACATAGACTTAGGCTGGAAACACATCTAAGCGAGTAAAATCGGTCCAAGTTGGCTGAAAAAAACTCGGCTGATTTTAGTTCACGTTAGGTCCGAGTGCAACGCAAGTGCGATGCTTTTTCTGAATAAATTAATGATTTTACTAGCGTGTGTAATGCGTGTGTAATGCGTATTTTTTACTATGTCATCTGCTATTCAGCTCTGCTACATGGCCGCTAACAGCAGACACAGACAGCCATGTAGCAGAGCTGAATGGCAGATGACAGCAGACACAGACAGAGCCGCACGATCAGAATGAACTCGGGTGAACTTCAACCGACTTCATTGTCATGCTGCGGCTCTGTCTGTGTCGCGTCCTGATTAGCGGTCACCTGTGAAGGGCTCACCGGTGACCGCTAATCCCCTGAGTGACTGAAGTTAGCAGCCCTCTCTCATACTCACCGATCCCCGATCCCCGACGCGGCGCTGCACGGCGTTCACACTGCTCCGGCGGCTTTTACTATTTTGAAAAAGCCGGCCGCTCATTAAACAATCTCATATTCCCTGCTTTCCCCGCCCACAGGTGCCTATGATTGGTTGCAGTGAGACACGCCCCCACGCTGAGTGACAGGTGTCTGGATTACGCCGGACATGGAGGGCTTTTTCGGGCTTATTAAAGTGGTGAACGAGGGTATATGTTTGTGTTTTTTATTTCTAATAAAGGATTTTTTCGGGTGTGTGTGTTTATTTATTGTCACTTACAGATTAATCATGGAAGGTATCTCGGGGAGACGCCTGACATGATTAATCTAGGATTTAGTGGCAGCTATGGGCTGCCATTAACTCCTTATTACCCCGATTTGCCAATGCACCAGGGCAAATCAGGAAGAGCCGGGTACAGTCCCAGAACTGACACATCTAATGTATGCGGCAATTCTGGGCAGCTGCTGACTGATATTGTTAGGCTGGGGGGCTCCCCATAATGTGGAGCTCCCCATTCTGAGAATACCAGCCTTCAGCCGTATGGCTTTATCTGGCTGGTATTAAAATTGGGGGGGACCGCACGCCGTTTTTTTTAATTATTTAATTATTTATTTCAATGCACAGTATAGACACGCCCACCGGCTGCTGTGGTTGGGTGCAGTGAGACACCTGTCACTCAGCGTGGGGGCGTGTCTCACTGGAATCAATCATAGGCACCTGTGGGCGGGGAAAGCAGGGAATACGAGATTGTTTAATGAGCGGCCGGCTTTTTCAAAATAGTAAAAGCCGCCGGAGCAGTGTGAAAGACGTGCAGTGCCACGCCGGGGATCGGGGAATGGTGAGTATGAGAGAGGAGGGGAAAATGACCGACAGACTGTGAGAGAGGGACAGAGATAGTGATGGACCGACAGAGAGAGAATAGAGACTGAGAGGGAGAGACCGACTGACAGAGAATAGTGATTGACAGACATTGTGAGACATCACTCGTTTCCAGTGTTTTAGGAAACATGCGAGAAATGTATTTAGAAAATCGCATGTCACTAGGATGGTGTGAGTGCCGTCCCGTGACATCCGATTATTTACACGCTCCCATAGACTTGCATTGGGGAGACTCGCAGTAGAAACTCGCAAAAAAGCAGCATGCTAGAGATAGGGGGGAAAAAAGCAGAAATAATTTACATGTCGCTTCTTTTTTCAGCAACAAAAAAAGCACGGAAAAAATAAGCAACGTGTGCACAGCACGTCTCGATTCTTATAGACTTTGCTGGGATGCATTTTCCTTGCTTTTTATTGATTAAAAAAAAAAAAAGGAAAAAGAGCATGAAAAAAAGCCCCGTGAGCACAAGGCTATGTGACCACAGTGCTATTTTTCTGCACAAAAAAGCTGCTTTTTTGTGCTTCTTTTCTTGCTTTCATGCTTTTTTTATGCTTTTTTTCTTGCTTCTTTTCATGCTTTTTTGATGCTTCTTTTCATGCTTCTTTTCATGCTGTTTTCATGCTTCTTTTCATGCTGTTTTCATGCTTCTTTTCATGCTTCTTTTCATGCTTCTTCTTATGTGTTGAGATAGGGGGAAAAAAAGCAGAAACAATGGACATGTCGCTTCTTTTTTCAGCAATAAGAAAAGGAAGGAAAAAAGAAGCATTGTGGGCACAGCAGGTCAGGATTCTCATAGACTTTGCTGGGATGCATTTCTCTTGATTTATATTGGTGAAAAAAAGCAAGGAAAAAAGCATGAAAAAAATTTACACCGTCATAATTTCAAAAGATATATATAAAAAAAATATACAAGTGAAAAAAACAGGTTCCCTCTCTAGTATAAATACCCAGAGATTATAAAAGCGACATAAACCATCCCAGAAATGGTTTGTAGAACAGATAGTGTAGCATAATTTGTAAACATGAATATCATTAGATAAATTGCACAGTAAATTAGATATCACAGGATTTAGCGCGACCAAAATGTAGAATTTATTTTTTTTATAATATATGTTGAAAGATAACAAATCTGATTTAGGAGCAGCCAATAGGGTTAATCTGAAATGCAGGATGTTTGTTTATCCGTATCTTCAATTCACTGGGACGTACTCTTGAGATATTGCCTCCAGTTTTCATATGGCTTCTAGCTAGCTTCATATTAATTTGCCATGCACAATTGTGCACGTACAATATGCAGAGCGTTCATCTGAAAACAGACTAATGCTTGAATATCTCAAACACAAATAGTGACTAAGGACCTTTTGGCCTATATAATCATTGCTGTTTTCCCTACTTACCCTTTATGGAAAAAAAAAATCCCTTAAGAGCTTTTTCGGCACATACATTATGAATACTGAATTTATACAACCAACCCAAGAATGTTTAATTAATTTATTGTATTAGTCCAAAACTTCAAATCAATATCTCAAACCCCTGGGATTTATGATGGACAAAGCATAAATATACAATATACAAATCAGATTGAAGCTTTCCTGTTCCTGATTTGGGTGTATTAAATGAACACAGCAAATAAAAAGATAAATTGTTTTGCTAAAAAATCTTTTATAAAAAACGTATATAAAAAAAGTAAATGGTACATATACATCAAAACTTAAAGGGAACCTGTCACCAGATTTGGTGACTATAAGCTGCGGCCACCACCAGTGAGCTCTTATAAACAGCAATCCAGAATACTGTATATAAGAGCCCAGGCCGCCTTGTATAACATAAAAAACACTTTTATAATACATAGGGGGCAGTCTACTCCTATGGGTGTCGCTGCTTTCTGGTCCGATGCCTCCTCTCTCCGGTCCGGCGCCTCCTCTCTGCTGTGATCTCAGTCCCCCTTCTAGTCAGCCCAGTGAGGATGATGTGTCTACGTCCTCCTTTTACCCAGCTCAGTATGAATGACGCGTCTAAGTCATGCACACAGGCCAGCATTGTAATCCTGCGCAGGCGCATTTTATCTGCTTTGCTGAGAGCAAATCAAAGTACTGTAGTGCGCAGGCGTGAAGAAAGGTTAAAGACCGCCCACGCATGCCCACTACAATACTTTGATCTGCCCTCAGCGGGACAGATCAAATTGTGCCTGTGCAGGACTCAATGCCGGCTAGTGTGGATGACGTAGGACTCGCCATGCACACAGGGCTCAGAAGAAGGAGGACGGGGATTTCCACAGAGAGTAGGTGCCAGACCAGAGAGCAGCAACACCCATTGGACCACATCGCCCCCTAGTTTAGTATTATAAAAGTGTTTTTTACTTTCTATACAGTGGCCTGAGCTCTTATATACAGTATTCTGGAATAACGTATATAAGAGCTTAGTGGTGGTGGCCGCAGCTTATAGTTGCCATATACGGTGACAGGTTCCCTTTAAAAAAAAGTAGTTGTAAGTAGAGATGAGAAGATCCAAAATTTAAATTTCAGTGTTCGTACTGAACACAGACTTTACAAAAAAAAATCAGTGTTCGGAGTCCGGGTGCTTTACATATGCTAACCACTCAAGAGAGCAGTGGTGTGCTTGGGTGCACTCTGTGCTCGGCCCAGTGTGAGCCCCATGCAGTTTTTGAATGGCTCGCACTGGGAGTAACAACAGCGTTATCAGATGTACTGTGCACAAAAAAAGTGAAAAACCCGCCCACCCATCCCCGAATGTGCTCTGTTTATGGCTGGCTGTATGTGGGTGGGGACTCAAACTGTCCAATCAGTGACTTCCAATGAGGTTCAAGTCAAGTTTGGGTCCAAAACAGAATTTTATCTAAAGTCCGGCTGAAACTGCAATGGATCAACTCATCGCTACTTTTAACATTCTGTTTATATGAGTTCCAAAATTTCCATTGCTTTTGAAGGTTAAAAAAACATAGTATGATGTACAGAGGAAGCATTCGCCATCATGATCGGTGGCGCACTTTATGAATAGCGCAGTAATCGTTGCTTTCATCTCTATTAGTGTGTCTAGGATTTCAACATTGATGAGTTATCCTTAGGATAGGTCATCAATGTCTGATTTGTGAGAGTGCGACACCTGGCACCCCCGCCGATCAGCTGCTTCTGATGCCGCCAACAGCAGGAACCACTCAGCTTTTAGACTGTATAGTGGCCATGGCTGGGTACTGAATATCTGCCACCTGTTAAAAAGGGGGCATATGTACAGTACTTGCCCACAGCCACTATTACGCTGACAACGCTGTGCAATGTAGTGCTGAAACTGAGCAGTTCCAGTTGGCGAGAGTATCGGGCATAGTTGATCATCTGGGAGACAAAGTGTCCCACTCCAACCAATTAAACATTGAAGACCTTTCCTAAGGATACCTCATTGATGTTAAAGTCGTGGACAACCCCTTTAATATTGAGCAGCCATTTCCTTTTATTTGACCTAGAAGACAATGTAGTCACAGATGATAAGATGATGATTGCTACATGCTAGTCTATCCAGTAAAGAAAAAAAGGAAGCATTATGACCAAAGATATACAGTACACCTTGGATAACTGATGGTAACGTTATTTCAGCCTCCACCATATAGATACATTCTCACCACAGCTGAGTATGCATGTGTTCTAAATGAAGGAAGTGGAGGCCAGAAAGTTTATGGCCTCGATTCATCGAGATGTTTATGCCAGTCATAAAATATATTGTAAAGTAGCAACATTTTTGTGAAACTTCACAAAAATTGCGACTTTTAGCATTTTTATGCAAAAAGTATTTCTCCAGTCTCCAAGTGAAGTAACATTTTTTGGTCAAACACATGGACGAGCATGACAATGAGAAGATGCACCAAATGTATTAATTGGTGTGGACCTCTTAATGAATTAAGCCGAACTTATTTCAAAACCTAAGCTTTGTAACATCGCTCTCAATGAATCAGGACCTACGTGTTGTCTGATCTCCCATAACAGATTCTGTAATGTAAAAACCCAACATGCCTGACCCTTCTTTAACTGATATGTGTCATTAGATTAGAGTCGGGGCACCCACATACACATTAGATAGACAGCAGGACAAAAAAAACCTCGTATATGTATAAGTAATCTAAGTCACAAAAAAAACCATAATGAACCCCAACAGATGGATGAAATGGATCACACAAAAAGTAAAGCAAATAAAAATCGAAAAAATCCATTTACTCTTCACCTGGGAGACGGTCCAGGATATCCAAGCACCACACCCTTCAATTATGCTCCATGGAGCTGCTATTCTCTTCTCTGAAACTACAAAAAGTAAAGGGTTGTCTACTACTAGGGATGGACAAATGTGCTCGGCAGTGCTCATTACTTGATCAAGCGTTAGGGTGCTCGAATACTCACGGTGCTTGGTCGAGTATCGCGGGTGCTCTGATATTTCACCCATGAAACATTGACCACAAAGCACAGGTTCGCTTCCCTGCAGTATGGGAGCAGGCACCCCAGGGAGGGCAGTCTCTGTATGGCCCGTCACAGAAGATAAAACATAATAGTATGCAAGAAAAAAGACACCTGTTGTGAATATAATCAGAGATGGTGCTGTTCCAGAGAGTGTTTCTGGGCTCCCTCTGGTGGCTAGTGCTGGTAGTGAGTCTGATTCTGCATCTGTTGCTCAGACAGGTGTAGGTGTAGGAGATGATTGCTGTTCCAGGAAGCCTATAGAGTCCAGCCTGGGGGAATCAAGGAAGGCAGTTTCTGTCTAGCTTTTGCTGGTGATAATTGTTTCTGCTCCTTGAGAAAATGTCCTGAATTTTGTCCTCCAGCATTTAGGCTTTTGCCTTTTCCTGTAGGTTCTGCTTTTGTTTTTTTCCTGATCCTTTTTGGATTCTCTAGGAATGATTTCTACAGCGGGTTTTTTTCGTTCCTTTTCATCAGTTTTGTTTCCATGTCATCCTGGTCTGCAGCTATGCCTGATAAGTATTTTTGTTTTTTCCTTCTGAGATTTAATTAGTTCTCATGCACCTTTTGTTTCTTGCATGTGAATAAGAACTCTCCCTGCACTATGTTTGGAGGACGATTTATTCCCAGCAAGAAAGGGAGTTTTGCTCCTTTTCTGATCTAGAGATTGTATTTTTGTATCTCATGTGTTTTGGTAGTAAGATCTTTTCTATTATATTTGCATTTTCTATTTAAATGTATTTGCACAAGAGTTCCTGATATAGTGGGAGGAAAGATCATGTGATCTTTTATAGGAATTTTTGATTATCAGGTGTTGGTATTTTTTAGGGTTTTTACTGGCTGCAACCTATTCTTTTGTATCTAGCTAGCAGGGCCTCACTTTGCTTAACATTATATTTACCATCTGTGTGTTGTTTTTTTCTTATATCACCGTGGTTATATGTTGGGGGCTATTTTGTTTCCTTTGGGGTCACTCTGAGGCAAGTCAGGATTCCTCATTTCATCTATGAGGTTAGTTAGTTCTCCAGCGGTGACGAGGTGTCTAGGTTGGTTAGGAACGCTCCCCTGCTACTTCTAGTTGTATTTGTGCAGTTAATGGATTGCAGCCAGCTAAGTTTTCAACTACTCTTGTGCATTATCTTCTATCATTTTTTATGGTTTTTTTGCAAGATCTTTTGCGGTCTCCTGACCATAACAAACACCCTTCCTCCAGCCGAACATGCTCTGTTTATAGCTGGCTGTATGTGGGCAGAGACCCAAACAGGCCAATTGGTGACTTTCCATAATGCTCGTTACTCGTGTTGACATCATTCACCACTGAAGGTTTCGGCAGTGACATTCTGTAGGCACCCACAGAGAGAGATAAGAGATTGTTTCTTGCAGTGGAATGTGAACACTACAGGCAATCAGTGGCCACCCATTGGTTTTTATAATCACATGACATCCACCATAAAAGTAGAGGAAACAAGGAAAGTGGTTGGGGGATATCTTAATTTTGTTGAAAGGGAGCCCAAAAGTAGATAAATGCTGCCCAATCCCCTGGCATCAGAGATCTTTGTCTGGCCATGCAGTGGCAGATGCGTGTGTACTGTGAAACGGTGCAGCATTTCAGAGAATGGACAATCGGCTACTGGATATCTCAGAGCGTCACCCTGCCCCTTTTTGCACTGCTAAACTGACAAGTCCCTCACTGTGTGTATATAGGAAAAGACTTGTCAGTCTTGGGGGGTGGGGTGATAAGAAGCAGTTCTGAATCTGTCTTGACTAGTCATTCTTGTTTCGTGGTCAATGGCCGCCTTTTCAAGGTGCATTCTCTCTGAAAATCTGCAATGTTTTAGCAAAAATACATATCTGCATGATCTTCCATTTTCAGAAAACTACTATTTCCAGTTTTTACAAACTGTGCTTTACTCACTTTCCCCTGGTCCAGCTTTAACTCTCCGCAGCTGCTCCCTTTGTGCATTATTGTCTGCATTGGTGACATCAAGTCGATAGTAGTGCAGACAATCACAGAAGACAGCATGAGCCGCACAGAGCCATGGAGCTCACTGATTGGCTGCAGTGCTGCAGACAAGAACAGGGACTGGGAGCAACAATAGAGACTCAAGGCTGGACCTGGGGAGGATGAATAGGGTACAGTTTGATTTTGAAAAATAAAATACATCTGAGGACAAGGGATTCAGGGAATGGAAATCTCTTTAAAAATAAAAACAGTATTCAGTAATGTCCTTAGCTCCCTCTAGTGGTGTCTGCAAAGACACAGGATTTTAATGCTAAATTACAGTATATGACTATGTATATAATATATATATATTGTGAACATTCACTTTAAAGCAAAAATCTTCACTTGCATTAAACTTTTTTTCTGCATTTGTGAATTGGTAACGTACAGTACAGACCAAAAGTTTGGACACACCTTCTCATCTCTAGAACAACTGTTAAGAGGAGACTTTGTACAGCAGGCCTTCATGGTAAAATAGCTGCTAGGAAACCACTGCTAAGGACAGGCAACAAGCAGAAGAGACTTGTTTGGGCTAAAGAACACAAGGAATGGACATTAGACCAGTGGAAATCTGTGCTTTGGTCTGATGAGTCCAAATTTGAGATCTTTGGATCCAACCACCGTGTCTTTGTAGAAAAGGTGAACGGATGGACTCTACATGCCTGGTTTCCACCGTGAAGCATGGAGGAGGAGGTGTGATGGTGTGGGGGTGCTTTGCTGCTGACACTGTTGGGGATTTATTCAAAATTGAAGGCATACAGAATCAGCATGGCTACTACAGCATCTTGCAGCGGCATGCTATTCCATCCGGTTTGCGTTCAGTTGGACCATCATTTATTTTTCAACAGGACAATGACTCCAAACACACCTCCAGGCTGTGTAAGGGCTATCTGACTAAGAAGGAGAATGATGGGATGCTACGCCAGATGACCTGGTCTCCACAGTCACCAGACCCGTACCCAATCGAGATGTTTAGGGTGAGGTGGACCAACAAGTGCTGAGCATCTCTGGGAACTCCTTCAAGACTGTTGGAAAACCATTTCCGGTGACTACCTCTTGAAGCTCATCAAGAGAATGCCAAGAGTGTGCAAAGCAGTAATCAAAGCAAAAGGGGGCTACTTTGAACAACCTAGAATATAAGGCATATTTTCAGTAGTTTTACATTTTTTTAAGCATTTCATTCCACATATTTTAATTCATAGTTTTGATGCCTTCAATGTGAATCCACAATTTTCAGAGTCCTGAAAATAAAGAAAACTCTTTGAATGAGAAGGTGTGTCCAAACATTTGGTCTGTACTGTATATGATACACAGATATGTCCTTACCTTATGCTATTTCATTTAGTTATCCAGAGATGACTTTCTTGGAAAGCAAAAACGTTTGCATTGCTCGGTTGGACTTCATGAGTTACACAAACATACGGTAATTTTTTTCAGAGATGTTATCTTGGGAGGACAATTTGAGATATTTTGAGTCGAGGTAAGATTCATCATGGCTCTAAGCCGGGTTTTGGTAAGTTTGTTTGATGTAATTCTGAATCATAGATCAAATTATCTCACGTGCTGCTTAAATTATAAAAAAATGATAAAGAAATAAAGCTGCTACAATAACAGGTATCAACAGCAGGTGGCAATGCAGATATTCCAGGAACTAATCAATATCGGGACTAAATCTGTAAATATATAAACTCTATATTACAAGGGCTACAAATACTACCGTATGTATACCAAAATAGTAACTAACATCAATTATTTATATTTTCTTTATATTTTTTTCTTATTTTTATGGAGATAGATAGATAGATAGATAGATGATAGAGGGATAGATAGATGATAGATGGATAGATATATAGATAGAGGGATAGATAGATGGATAGAAAGATAGATAGAGGGATAGATAGATGGATAGAAAGATAGATAGAGGGATAGATAGATGGATAGAAAGCTAGATAAAGGGATAGATAGATAGATGGATAGAAAGATAGATAGATAGATAGATAGAAAGAGGGATAGATAGATGGATAGATAGATAGATAGATAGATAGATAGATAGATAGATAGATAGATAGATGGATAGTGGGATAGATGGATAGATAGATAGATAGAGAGATAGATAGATGGATAGATAGATAGATAGATAGATAGTGGGATAGATAGATAGATAATGGATAGATAGATAGATAGAGGGATAGATAGATGATAGAGGGATAGATAGATAGATAATAGATAGATGGATAGATATTACTCTAAATTTGGCCTTGTATGTACTAAAGTATACAAGTAAATACAATTGTTCACTTTTATTTTAGAGTTTCTTTTTCAGTTACATTTTTTTAAAAAAAATCTCTTTTAAAAGTCCATTTTGTTGGTGAAACTCTTCACAATATACATGAATAATTATTTTTCATTATTTTTTATTATTATTTTAATGTAAATAGATACATAAATGGATAAATAAATAATAGATATAGATAGATAGAGAGAGAGAGATAGAGGGATAGATAGATAGTCTGGGAGATAGAAGGATAGATAAATAGATATATAGATAGAATAGAATAGATAGATAATTAGATGAAATGGATAGATAGATAGATAGATAATAGAATAGATATATAATATATAGATAGATGATAGATACATTAGATAGATGATAGATAGATATAGATGGATGGATAGATAGATAGATGATAGATAGATATAGATGGATGGATAGATAGATAATACATAGATAAATATATAATACATAGATAGATACTGTAGATAGATAGATAATTATCTTACTTTTAATTTAATGAAAAAAGTATGGAGTGATATCCTTTAGACTGGCTTTGCACCCCATCCCCCACCTTACCCATTAGCCTCATGTGTTCTAAACTTCCAGGGTTACTCAGTGATCTTGTGTAGGTTTTTTAGGAGCCCAGTTAGATGCAGTATAGAGTAGAACCCAGGGTTGGAGGGTGCCATGACATAGCTGCTGGGCTGGTATTACAATGGCCATTTTAATATTCTAAACACCTCTAAAAACTTTTTTTTTAGTAGTTTACATCTTTGCCATTATAGTGTGTGACTGTTTTAACCTTCACTTTACTTTTAATTTAGATTTTTTTTCATTTTTAGTTTTTAGGACTCTCTTCTAAAAGTCAATTTTGTTGGTTGAAACTCTTCACAATCTAAATGAATTATTTTTAATTATTATTGTAATATTTTAATATAGTTAGATAAATTATAGATCAATAGATGGATATAGATAGATAGATATATAGTGGGATAGATAGATAGATAGATAGATAGATGAATAGATGGATAGATAGATGGATAGATAGATATATAGTGGGATAGATAGATAGATAGATAGATAGATAGTGGGATAGATAGAGGGATAGATAGATAGCTATAGATAGTGGGATAGATAGATATATAGATAGATAGATAGATAGATAGATGGATAGATAGATAGATAGATAGATGAATAAATGGATAGATAGATAGAAAGATAGATAGATAGATAGATAGATAGATGAATAGATGGATACATAGATTGATAGATGGATAGATGGATAGATAGATAGATAGATAGATGGATGGATAGAGGGATGGATGGATAATAGAGGGATGGATGGATGGATAGATATTACACTAATTCTAGTCCTATGTAAACTAAAGTATTCCAGTATATAAAGTGTTTACTTTTAATTTAGATTTTGCTTTTTATTTCCATTTTGTAGAATCTCTCCTAAACCCCGGTTTTGTTGGTTTGATCTCTGCACAATATACATTGTTTTTCCTCCAGCCTCATCTCTTATGTTGGCTTTTATGCCAATATCAATACAGCCGGAGCCAGGCTTCCTCCCAGGTCTCCCTTCCACCTCCTACTCTTGGCGACTTACCTAGATATGTCTTCTCACGGGGAGAAGATAAACAAATGAGTCTTGTGCCTCAAAACAGTCAATGCCAACGAGGCCGTGCTGCCCATTATTCCTGTACCCGTTCTCCGGAGTCGGCCGTGGTCCTTGTTTCCGTACAATACAACTCTCTACATTTTATAAAAAAATAACCCCGCTCTGGAGAGCATGGCACGGAGCCTGCACATTTCACTCGTAATTTACAAAGAAAGCTCATCACGAAAGTGACCATGACAGTGTCGGGTTTTTAAGCCAGCACAGATTAACAGAGAAATACTTAGAGGCATGGGAAAACACCTCGTTCTGACATAACTAGATCATGTACATGTTCCCCTGTGAGATGTGAACATTTGGACCTTATTCACAAACACAGGCATACAAAGCTATCCCTTATTCTCCCAGGTAATGTTCTGAGAGAGCAAGAATCAGTAAGAATGGAATTTGTCTATTAATATAATATGAAAGCCTTTCATGCAGACACACTTCCACTCTCACATTATGGCACTGCATCATAATAAATTAGTTGTCAAAAATGACTCCGGATGACATGTTGGTGTCTCACAAATACTCACAGTAATATTCAGATTTTTTTCCAGATTTGCTGGAAATATTGCATCCTCTGTTTATGTATGATAATGGTATTTATCTGCAGCTGGGACACCTTAAAGGGAACCTGTCAGGTGCAATATGCACCCGGAACCACGAGAAGTTCTGGGTGCATATTGCTAATCTCTGGCTAACCGTGCCTCTATCTAGTAGCATAGAAAAAGAAATCTCTAGAAAAAAGTATTCGTAAAGATCCTTTATGATATGCTAATGAGGCCAGGGACTAGTCGCAAGGGTGTGACTTCCTGCGCTCATTCCACCCTCTTAGCATGTTAGCACACCCACAGGGGGTGCTAATATGCTTAATAATGCCCACTGCCCAGCATCAACATCGGTAGTGATATGCCTACCTGTGTCCGCTACATCGCATAGGGTCAGTGCACATGATCAGAAGTCCCCAGCACTTCCAGTCAACCTGTGTCCGCTGCATCGCATAGGGTCAGTGCACATGATCAGAAGTCCCCAGCACTTCCAGTCATTCGCACTACATCAGTTCGAAGCCAGGACACATATGTGACACCCCAGGCGTGATGATCCTTTTCGGGGATGCCACAGGTCTTATTCGATATAGCAACAGGTAAAGTCAGTTTTGATTTTATATGTCGTGACACCACTCAGTTTGCGGTCAGGGATGTGGATGACCGCCGCTGCAGGTTTTATGAGCGTCTGCGGCAGATGGGGTGCAGCCAGATGATGTAGCCTCCCGTGAGTGAGGCAGGCCCCAGGGGCTCGGGTGAGTAGGATAGCGGGTCCAGGAATAACTTAGGCTCAGTCCAAAAGTCTTTCAACTGCTTTTTACTCACTTAGGTGTTGTTGTGAGCTGACCCGGGCGTTGCTGCAAGTAACCAGGTAAGACCAGGGTTCCTTCGGGCCAGTCGTAGGGTAACCTGTTAGCTCGCCTTCCTAACACTTCTTTATTCGGATAACCCCTGACTTGAAGTACCATGGGGTCTATCCAGGGAGTCGCAACTGCCTTTTCCAAAAAGTTGGATACACCTTCTCATCTCTAGAACAACTGTTAAGAGGAGACTTTGTGCAGGAGGCCTTCATGGTAAAATAGCTGCTAGGAAACCACTGCTAAGGACAGGCAACAAGCAGAAGAGACTTCTTTGAGCTAAGGAACACAAGGAATGAACATTGGAATGAACACCGTGAAGCATGGAGGAGGAGGTATGATGGTGTGGGGGTACTTGCTGGTGACACTGTTGGGGATTTATTCAAAATTGAATACATACAGAACCAGCATGCCTACCACAGCATCTTGCAGCGGCGTGCTATTCCATCCGGTTTGCGTTTAGTTGGACCATCATTTATTTTTCAACAGGACAATGACCCCAAACACACCTCCAGGCTGTGTAAGGGCTATTTGACTATGAAGGAGAGTGATGGGGTACTACGCCAGATGACCTGGCCTCCACAGTTACCAGACCTGAACCCAATCGAGATGGTTTGGGGTGAGCTGGACCGCAGAGTGAAGGCAAAAGGGCCAACAAGTGCTAAGCATCTCTGGGAACTCCTTCAATACTGTTGAAAAACCATTTCCGGTGACTACCTCTTGAAGCTCATCAAGAGAATGCCAAGAGTGTGCAAAGCAGTAATGAAGAATTGAAGAACCTAGAATATAAGACATATTTTCAGTTGTTTCACACTTTTTTAAGTATTTCATTCCACATGTGTTAATTCATAGTTTTGATGCCTTCAATGTGATGTTGGTCTGTACTGTACATCATGCATCATAGTGCGCATGACCAGAAGTCCAGGGATCATGCGCCCTGAGCCGAAATCCAACGTCAAACACAATGGGAGTAGAGATAAGCACGACTATCCTCTGTTATCCACAGAGGCGTGCTTACATGCTGAGGGGGCCAACTAGCCAAGGGAACTAACGCCCTTGCGATTAGTTGCTGACCTCATTAGCATACAGTGAAGGATCTGTAGAAATACTTTTTCTAAAGATTTCTTTATCTATGATATTATAGGCTGGGACAGTTAGACAGGGATTAGCAGCATGCACCCATAAGTGCTTGTGGAAATCAGACATGTGGCCCTTTTTGGCAGCATCACTGCGCCTCTCCAGTTGGGTGTACTGAAGCCAGGACATATACAACCGGATTCAGAAGTGAGTCTGCCGAAATGAGCATCACATGCGCGAGATTTCAGGAGCTGGTGGTGACACTAAGTCATAGAGATAGGGCATAGGGGACATGACAAGTTCCCTTTAAAGATGCATAACAAACAATGATCATATATGTCAACTGAAGAGATCATCCAACCCATAGGGTAAATATGACTATACATTTCTAATTTCACTGTAGCTGTTTCCATTTATCTTATCTTTTTCTTCTTCTCCAAAATGGCCATGACAGAGGCATGGGGAATGTCTGAACCTTGTTTAAACTGATATTCTATTGGTGTGGGTTAAACCAGATCATGACAGTGCTGTGTCTATCCACATGGCAAAGAAAGGCAGTTGGGTGTGGTTCACACTTTCGACAAAGCTCCCCATGCAACCATGGTGGACATTTTTTTGACAATAGAAGAAATGACAACAGAGGGAATGTTTCTTCATGCCTACGGACTACAAAAAAGTCTTTGTTTACTCTAACTTTGCAAACTTGTCTTATTCTACTTCAAAATAAAGAAACGCAAAAAGAAAAAAAACAAAATTTTTTTTTACCTGAAATAAAAAACACAGACTCCCTCTTTCAGCATTTCTTTAGCGCAGTCTCGCGGCAAGTTAACCTACGATCACACTTGGCAGCTCACAATGAGAGTACTGTTGGAACTGCCAGCTGTGAACTCCATTGCCCTGACTGACGTCTCCATTTCTCACAGCCAGGGGTTCTTCCACTGCCCTCAGTGTCTTCCAGAAGCCGCAGTCACCGGTCACATTTTTTAATGTCAGTGTTCACTGCAGCCTTCGGATGTAGCAGAGCAGAGGATCATCATGCAACATTGTTATGGATTATATCAGACCTATGGGGATGTTTTGGGGGTTAATAACATAAATTAGTGAAAGAGGGTGTATGTGTTTTTTTATTTTTTCAAATAAAGGATTTTTTTGTGTTTGTATTTTTTTTTTAGACTTACAGGGTTAGTAATGGGGATTTCACATAGACAACTGTCTATTACTAACCTAGGGCTTAATGGCAGTTCTGATTTTTCACAAATCACAGTTATCATCAATCCCATTTATTACCCCGATTGCCACTGTACCAGAGTAATCGTGAAAAGCTGGGTAAAGTGCCAAAATTGACACATCAGATGTGATGTACCAATTCTGGTGCAGCTGTGGGCTGGTACTTTTAGGCTGGGAGGGGCCAATAACCATATATTTTTCTACCCTGATAATACCTGCCCCCAGCTTTCCACTGTCTGCTTTACCTTGGCTAGTTATCAAAAATTAGGGGAGACCCATGCCTTATTTTAAATTATTTATTTAATTAATTTAAAAAAAAAAATGGCATAGGATCCCCTCTATTATGATAACCAGCCATGGTAAATCAGACAGCTGGGGGTTGTAGCCCGTAATTGTCGGTTTTATGGTCACTTGTTATCAAAAAAAGGACGGGAGCCCACGTCATTCTTTTTATGATTTTTTTTTTCAACTAGTGTGCCAGCCAATCACACCTATGCCAATACTTGACATGGCTGTGATGGGGCTGGAACTGCCCATACCGATAAAGCTTGCTGATTGGCTGCTCTGCTGCCTTTCAACAAGTTTTATTCAGATGACAAACCCCAATAGGATCCGGACATACAGTTAAAAGTCCATGTTCGGTTTCGAGACTAGAATACCCGGTGTTACCCTGAGCTTTGCAGTTTGGGTTCACTCATCCTTTGTTGTGACTTTTTAGTAAGTTTTGTATCTCACCCAAGTGCTGGATTTAGGGGTACTTTGCACGTTGCAACATCGCTACTGCGATCTCGTCAGGGTCAAATCGAAAGTGACGCACATCCGGCACTGGTAACGAGGTTGCAACGTGTAAATCCTAGATGCACCAATAAACGATCGCAAAAGCGTTGTAAATCGGTGATCTGTGTAGCGTCGATCATTTCCATAATTTCGCTGCAGTGACAGGTGCGATGTTGTTCCTCGTTCCTGCGGCAGCACACATCGCTGTGTGTGAAGCCGCAAGAGTGAGGAACATCTCCTTACCTGCATCCCGCCTGCAATGACGGGATGTTTACATCCCGCTCATCTCCGCCCCTCTGCTTCTATTGACCGCCTGCCGTGTGATGTCGCTGTGACGCTGCACGACCTGCCCCCTTAGGAAGGAGGTGGGTCGCCGGCCAGAGCGACGTCGTAGGGCAGGTAAGTGCGTGTGAAGCTGCTGTAGCGATAATGTTCGCTACGGCAGCTATCACAAGATATCGCATCTGCGACGGGGGCGGGGACTATCACACTCGGCATCGCTAGCATCGGCTAGCGATGTTGCAGCGAGCAAAGTACCCCTTACAGTTACACTGCCCAGTAGTTCTGTGCTATTTCCTCCATGCAGCTCCTGCTTCTGAGCTTGGGCTGTATAGAGACAGGACAGAAGGATTTCGGTAGGTCTATGTGTACTGTGAATTGGATACATCATGGCAGCTAGTCTAAACTCACTAGCTCAGAGGCAACTATTACAAATAGAGTGTACAAGGAGCAAAACATGTAGGATACGAGTTATTGGTTGTTTTATCATATACACAAACATGACACATTATTCTAAAAAGTTGCCTAAAACAACAGGTGTGTTTTCTATTCAAAATCATTGCAATCGTAGTGAAACTTTCTTTACTGACAGACAAAAGTTTTACTTACACATTTACTGCACTGTAATAAGTCATTCACAAGCAATGTGTATAAGCAATGTGGGGATTAAGCAGAATTTTCTGTTGTTATGCCAAGTGATTGAATAAAAATGGATTTGCAGCCTTAATCCCCAGTTGCCACTTGCCCTTACATCTTCGCTAGAAAGCTACCTCGGCACAGACAATACCACTTCCAGTCTGCCTAGAGTTCTCCATGCAGCCCGCGCTGTAGTACAGAGAGTGTTGTTATCTCTTTAGTGCTGCATTGTGAACTCTAGAATAATTAAGACATAATTAATTCCCGTCCTATAAACACTTGTAATTTAAGTTCACAAGACAATTAAGTGGTATGATAATGAGAATGCCATATTGAAACTCTTTTATGGCCAAATCTTAACTTACAGATGCCCTTTGAATATTTTTTCATAACAACAAGACATGGCTTCGAGAATGCACGTAGGCGATTTGGTCACTTGCCTAAGGGGGACATATTCTGAATATTCTTTATATACATTATTTTATTCAAAAAGTATATCTAAAGGCTGCTTTACATGCAACGATATCGCTAATGCGGGAGTCACGGAATTCGTGACGCACATCCGGCCTCATTAGCGACGTTGCGTGTGAAACGCACGAACGACTGTAAACGAGCAAATTCTCTTACCTTATCGTTGACATGCTCTCCATTTCCCAAAAATCGTTGCTGTAGCAGGACTCAGGTTGTTCATCGTTCCAGCGGCAGCACACATCGCTATGTGTGACACCGCAGGAACGACGGACAACCTCGTACCTGCGGCCGCCCGCAATGAGGAGGGAAGGAGGTGGGCGGAATCTCCGCTCCTCCGCTTTTATTGGGCGGCCGCTTAGTGACGTCGCTGTGACGCCGAATGAACCGCCCCCTTAGAAAGGAGGCGGTTCGCCGGCAACAGCGACATCGCTAGGCAGGTAAGTATGTGTGATGGGTGTTAGCGATGTTGTGCGCCACGGGCAGCGATTTGCCCGTGACGCACAACTGATGGGGGCGGGTACACACGTAAGGGATCTCGCTGCGTGTAAATCGGCCTTAAGAGTTATATCAAGTTTTTATGACTGATGTGAAGATGAGCCCAGCCTAGATTTCCTACTGTACATCTATTATGTAAGAAGCTCTACAGGAGACTTCTTGCCATGCTGTCACGGTTGTCTCTCGCTAAAAGAGTTTAGTCACAGGTTTTGGGTCTGAGTCTCACTTTTCCCTGTGAGACTTTGCTATTTAAATGTGTTTTCTTTTCCTTTGGCAGTTTTAGGGTTAATGGCAGTGTGCCCTTCCAGCAAGTAGGCCAATTACCAGATCAGGTGTTTCTAATTTGGGACCACTCCCAGTCCCCTTATATACCCTCTGTTACTAGCAGAGGGTGCCGGTAATTCTTGATTTATTTGGATGCTGTTCTTGTAGGTGTAAGGAGCTGCTCAAACCTGTTGCTGAGTTGCTGGTGTGGTGGCAGTCATGGTTCTGACTGCAGCAGTCTGTTGTGGTGTTTTCCTGCTGTCTGTCTACCTTTCCCAGTGTGTAGTTTCAGTGCAGCGGTAGGGCTAGCATCCTTCACCTGCCAACTCACTAGCCAGAGACTATTTTAGGGTCATCTCAGGGCTTTCTGTTCCTGCTTGGCAACAGGTGAGGAATCTGTATAGGGACTGGCTAGGAGTGCAGGGTACAGTGGCATGTACGTGGAAGAGGTGTCCATTATTGATGATCGAATACCTCAAATATTCGGCTTCGCGAATATTTGCCAAATAGGTCGCCACTATTCGACTATTCGTGAATATTCGATGCGCATTGTAAGTCTATGGGAAACCCGAATGACAACCATTTGGAACTATTCGGGCTTCCCATAGACTTACATTGCGCATTGAATATTTGCTTAGAGATCGACCTGTTCGTCGGATATTCGCAAAGGTGAATATTTGAGGTATTCGATCATCCCTAGTGTCCATCCATCTTCCCTCTCATTAGCGCTAGGGCCCACCATAGTTAAAGTATCCCCGGTGTACCCCTAGTTTGTCATGGTGTTTAGTTGTGTGTTTATCCTCACGCCAGACCTCCCATAGTCTGCGCCATGACACATGCAGTGTTATAGAAAAATGAGTGCATGTTTTGAAATACCAGTTCGGCGGCTTCGTCAAAATTTACCAGTCGAAGGAAGTTCACAAGGTTTGGTCTGAATTATGAATTGTAGATGTGGCCGCTGCACCTGGGTCCTGAAATTTCTTTTTGCTGAGCCTTAAGAGCTAAAGTTACATCTAATATTGAGCCTTAGGTGTAGGAAATATATTTTATTAAGAATTTCTCAGATGATGATAGCTTGAAGTTAACAACAGATTCTAATAGGAAAGCCTACAGAAAATAGATATTGAAATATGCTCTACGGTAGTCAGTGTTCTGTATTTTGGATGAATAGACTTCACACTATCAGGCAATAAGAGAAACAATTTAAAATTTTACCCTGGAAAATAAACCTCTGAACTAAGTTACTGGCAAAATAGTTTACAAAATAAATACAAATTAATACTGAGGGAAATTTATATTTCCCGAATCCGTACATTTCTGCAAAAACATTAGTACATGCCCTCATTATCTCCCATCTGGATTACTGTAACCTCCTGCTCTGTAGCCTCCCTGCTAACACTCTTAAGGCCCCGTCACACTAAGCAACATCGCTAGCAACATCGCTGCTAACGAACAACTTTTGTGACGTTGCTAGCGATGTTGCTGTGTGTGACATCCAGCAACAACCTGGCCCCTGCTGTGAGGTCGTTGGTTGTTGCTGAATGTCCTGGGCCATTTTTTAGTTGTTGCTGTCCTGCTGTGAAGCACAGATCGCTGTGTGTGACAGCGAGACAGCAACAACTAAATGTGCAGGCAGCAGGAGCCGGCTTCTGCGGAGGCTGGTAACCAATGTAAACATCGGGTAACCAAGAAGCCCTGTCCTTGGTTACCCGATATTTACCTTTGTTACCAGCCTCCTCCGCTCTCACTGTCAGTGCCGGCTCCTGCTGTGTGCACATGTAGCTGCAGGACACATCGGGTTAATTAACCCGATGTGTGCTGTAACTAGGAGAGCAAGGAGCCAGCGCTAAGCAGTGTGCGCTGCTCCCTGCTCTGTGCACATTTAGCTGCAGCACACATCGGGAAATTAACCCCATGTGTGCTGTAACTAGGAGAGCAAGGAGCCAGCGCTAAGCAGTGTGCACTGCTCCCTGCTCTGTGCACATGTAGCTGCAGCACACATCGTGTAATTAACCTGATGTGTGCTGTAACTAGGAGAGCAGGGAGCCAGCGCTCAGTGTGCGCTGCTCCCTGCTCTCTGCACGTGTAGCTCCGTGCGGTGGTAACCAAGGTAAATATCGGGTTGGTTACCCAATATTTACCTTAGTTACTAAGCGCAGCAGCTTCCACGCGGCGCTGGGGGCTTGTCACTGGTTGGTGGTGAGCTCACCAGCAACTTGTGTAGCCACGCTCCAGCGATCCCTGCCAGGTCAGGTTGCTGGTGGGATCGCTGGAGCGTTGCAGTGTGACATCTCACCAGCAACCTCCTAGCAACTTACCAGCGATCCCTATCGTTGTTGGGATCGCTGGTAAGTTGCTTAGTGTGACTGGACCTTAACTCTGCTCCAATCTATCCTAAATTCTACTGCCCGACTAATCCACCTGTCCCCCTGCTATTCCCCAGCCTTTCCTATCTCTTAACTGTCTTTTAATTGCCCAAAGACTCTGTTTCAAAACACTAATCATGACATACAAAGCAACCCACAATCTATCTCCTCAATACTTCTGTGACCTAGTCTCCTTGTACCTACCTATATGCAACCTCCAATCTTCACAAGATCTCCTTTCTACTCCCCTCTTATCTCCTGTTCTCACAATTGCCTACAAGATTTCTCCCATGCATTCCCCATACTCTGGAACTCTCCTACCCAACACATCAGACTGTCGCCCTCCATGGAAACCTTCAAAAGGAAGTTGAAGACCCAATGGTGTGCAGGACCTCAATGTCGACTAGTGTAGATGACGTAGAATGCGTCATGTACACTAGCTTCAGAAGAAGGAGGACAAAGCTGGCCGAAAGAGGAGGCGTGGACCCGGTGAACGGAGATGTCTATCCGATCAGTCTGCTCCACACCGACCGTTAAGTGAGCATTATAAACATCCCGGTGCCAGGTTCCCTTTAATATTGAGCAGAAGGAAGTTTGCTGACATCCACTATATACAGTATGAGCCTACACACAACCCCCTATATACAGCATGAGCCCTCATATAGCCCCTTACGTACAGAATGAGCCCCCAGACAGCCCCCTACATATCGTATGAGCCCCCACATAGCGCATCTAGATAAAATGTGAGCCCCACATAGCCCCTATATACAGCATGAGCCTTCACACAATCCCATAAATACCATATGAGCCCATAAATAGACCTTCTGTATACAGTGTGAGCCCCCACTAGCCCCCTATTTACAGTATGAGCTGCCACATAGCCCCTCTATATACAATATAAGCCCCTATATAGCCCCTCTATATACAGTGTGAGTCCCCACATAGCCTTCCTATGTGCAGTATAAGCCCCCAAACAGCCTCCTAAATGCAGCATTTGCCCTCACATAGCCCCTACCATAAAGTTTGAGCCCCCACATAGCCCACTATATACATTATAAGGCCCCACATAGCCCCCTACATACATTATAAGGCCCCACATAGCCCCCTACATACATTATAAGGCCCCACATAGCCCCCTACATACATTATGAGCCCCACATAGCCCTCTACATACATTATAAGGCCCTACACAGCCCACTACATACATTATGAGCCCACATAGCCCCCTACATACATTATAAGGCCCCACATAGCCCCCTACATACATTATGAGCCCCACATAGCCCTCTACATACATTATAAGGCCCCACATAGCCCACTACATACATTATGAGCCCCACATAGCCCCCTACATACGTTATGAGGCCCCACATAGCCCTACATACATTATGAGCCCCACATAGCCCACAACATACATTATAAGGCCCCACATAGCCCCCTACATACATTATGAGCCCCATATAGCCCCCTACATACATTATGAGCTCTACATTTCCTTTATACAGTATGAGCCCTACATAGCCTCCTTTATGTAGCACCAAGCCGCAGCCATTATCAGAAGACAGAGCAGTTTCAATTCTCAGCATTTGGGCTGCCTGCTGCTGCCGCCGGCACTGAGAGCAACTGATCAGCGGGGGTGCGGGGTGTCGAACCCCAGCCAATCAGACAATATCCTATCAATGTAAAAGTAGTGGACAACCCCTTTAATTAAAACATTAATGACAGATTGAGTTTGCATGATATACTGTATAGTCAGTTACCATCATTTATTTTTTAAATCACCAACCATGGACTTCAATGGTAGTTGTTAAATTGATTCTTGATTCTTTCATGTTCTAGCAAAATGAATACCATTTTGTATGATTATGTATATTTTTGACATAAGGCAACAAAATTGTAGGTGTGAATCGGACCTATAATAAAAAAAAATACACAGGTGTCCCTTTAAATGCATTAAAAGAAGTAAAAAAAGTAACAAACAATAATACAATATGACTTGTGCCAATTACTACAAGGCGTCAAGGATCATGGCACGCTTGTAAATAAATGGCACAAAACACAAGTCATGTTACTGCTTAATAGTTACACCTGCAAACTGAAGGATCTCATGCTAGGAACAGATGTAAAGGAAAGGCTGCACATAAACCGGAGTGGAGCAGGTCAGGCCGCGTGCCTGTATAATAAGACATCACTCACTCCGTAAGCCATATGTTTGGCGACATGTTGTTAGGTCCATTTGCTGCAAAACTTAGATTCTTATTTGGAGCCTTTCACTAGTGAAATGCGGCCATACTCCTTGCTGAACAGCAGCCATAAATCATGCTGAATTCCATTGAAATCCATGTAGCTCTTGATAACTAGCCCTTGTCATCACACTGTCTAATTCCGAACATCGAATATGGCAAGAAGAATCATGGAGACAGTTCTGGAAATTCAGGAAAATAGGTGAGAGCCGGCACGGAGCTTTGGAATGGTTCTATCTATTAACTGGGATGGAAATTAAGCCATACAAATAATTTCTATAAGTCATACGACATATTAAAATATATTTTCTTCTCTTTTTATTGTCCATGCATAGAGTGGCACACACAGACGCACAATGCAAAGATTGAGACAACTTCTCCCCTTTTTATCTGGTTTCTGGTGGGATTTTTATATTGCCCACACCTGTCAGTTGCCACAGGTGAGATAGAGTTGAAAAAAAGTTGTTTAACCCTAATGTTGGAAAAGTGCCAACAATTTTCTAGGACTAATTTTGGGAGGTTTGAGTGAAATTATGTCCACTTTGCTTTTTTTCCCCTGTTTTATTGTGTTGTTTCAATAGGCACAAAGGAAATAAATGTGTATAACAAAATATCTGTAATTGCAATCATTTTCTGAAAGCAATACTTCATTTTCAGGAGCAATTTCAAGAGTGCAAACATTTGGATTTGATTGCTCCCTTATGGTATTTTGTCTAGAATGTTGCGCTAAGGTATCTATTTTATATAGTGAGAAAATGGATACAGCCAGTAGCCAATGAACTGAGTCTTGCTGTTCCGGCCGCGTACTCTGTACCCATCAGGCCGCCAGCAGAACTGAAAACAGATAATCGGTGTAGGGTACCGGCCAAGGTGTTGGACCTCCATAATCTGATATCGATGACCTATTTAAAGGAAAGATCATCAGTGATTAACCCCTTTAAGAAAAATCACAGAAAGGTAATAGTGCACACATATGTAGGTCAACCATTTTTACTTGAATGGGCAAGAGTACAAATGTTATGGAGAATAGATTTATGGGAAAAATACAAAGTGGACAAACACTTTACCAAAATCAGTGCTGATCCCAGGGGTATGACAGGGGTGCACCTGGCACCAGGGGGCACTAGAGGACAGAAACTGATTTCTGTGGAAATATTTTTATGAAGCTCAGTTAATGGTCATAGTCTGGTGTAAGAACTGAAAATTAAAATGTGTCCAGAGGGAACAGTAGTGCAGTTCATGGAAATGGGGAATGAAAATCAGGGAAGCGCCCAGTTGGTGAGAAGTAATGGTATTAGAGGCTAGTGGGATGACGTCAGCCTTCCGGTCCATATGCATTATACCCCTTAGCAGTGGATTTAGAGATCGGTGGTATCACCGTCAGGTCAGTTGGTAAGAGGTTGGGTTTTTTTCAGAAATCAATAGTAAATAAAAAAACTTTATATTAATTCTTGTTAGAGAAATCATTTTTTTTTTCTCCTCTTGAGCTGATCATTTATTCTCATTACTCTCAAATCTTGGGTAAAATCCTTCTTCAGTGAATACACTTTTTCCCATTACTGATGACATTTAGTGCTTATAAAGTTCCATGGAGAAATGTAACTGCCATTTCAGGAGAACTTGCAGCAGAGTGTCTGTGTTTAAAGTTCTGTGGAGAACTGTAACTGCCATTTCAGGAGCACTTGCAGGAGAGTGCCTGTGTTTAAAGTTCTATGGGGAATTGTAACTGCCATTTCAGGAGAACTTGCAGCAGAGTGTCTGTGTTTAAAGTTCTGTGGAGAACTGTAACAGCCATTTCAGGAGCACTTGCAGGAGAGTGCCTGTGTTTAAAGTTCTATGGGGAATTGTAACTGCCATTTTAGGAGAACTTGCAGTAGAGTGTCTGTGTCTAAAGTTCTATGGAGAACTGTATCTGCCATTTCAGGAGAACTTGCAGCAGAGTGTCTGTGTCTTAAGTTCAATGGAGAACTGTAACTGTCCTTTCAGGAGAACTTGCTGCAGAGTGTCTGTGTCAAAAGTTCTATGGAGAACTGTAACTGCCATTTCAGGAGAACTTGCAGCAGAGTTTCTATGTGTAAACTTCAATGGAGAACTGTAACTGCCCTTTCAGAAGAACTTGCAGCAGAGTGTCTGTGTCTAAAGTTCTATGGAGAACTGTAACTGCCATTTCAGGAAAACTTGCAGCAGAGTGCCTGTATTTAAAGTTCTATGAAGAACTGTACCTGCCATTTCAGGAAAACTTGCAGCAGAGTGCCTGTGTTTAAAGTTCTATGGAGAACTGAAACTGTTATTTCAGGAGAACTTGCAGCAGAGTGTCTATGTCTAAAGTTCTATGGAGAACTGTAACTGCCATTTCAGAAGAACTTGGAGCAGAGTGTCTAAAGTGTCTATGTCTAAAGTTCTATGGAGATCTGTAACTGTCATTTCAGGAGAACTTGCAGCAGAGTGCCTGTATTTAAAGTTCTATGAAGAACTGTACCTGCCAATTTAGGAGAACTTGCAGCAGAGTGTTTGTGTCTAAAGTCCTATGGAGAACTGTAACTGCCATTTCAGGAGAAATTGCAGCAGAGTGTCTATGTCTAAAGTTCTATGGAGAACTGTAACTGCCATTTCAGAAGAACTTGCAGCAGAATGTCAGTGTCTGTCACTAGCTCATCAATCCTCTCCTTAAAAACTGAATACAGATTATACAGATTTTATCCATGAATTGAATGATCAACCAAGCAAGAGAAAGAAGTAAATTTCACTGATAAGCTATATTACAAAGTTGCTTACTTTCATGCATACCATTGATTTATGAAATAAAAATTGAAACGACGTTTACGCTTTAAACAAAGAGGATTGCACTGATTAATAGCATTTATATAATCAATATAATTGTGCTTTATTTATCTATAGTAGCACTGCAGAATAATCCTATACAACAAAGTCTCAGGAAGAGTCAAGTCGAGCTTCTTAATGTGCTTGTAAAGTTATAGGGGGTCTCTGTTAAATGGTATATCTGGCTTAATAAAGAGCAAGCAGCGGCAAACTAAACAATTCATTCCTAGACTTTATCAGACACATTTGCCAGGATTATGACTCCACAATACTAAGGGAGCCAGCAAAATGGGTTTCTTTATTTTGGAATCTTTTATAGCTAATATCTGCCCGGCAATTCTGCTCTTAATAATAGAGTCATGATATGAAATAGTATTATTTCACTTACAACAAAAGGATCAAAATTGTACTTGAGGTTCACGGCCTGTCATTGTTCTCTCCGCAATAATAGTAGGCCATTAAATGCTCATTTTTTTCTACTCTCCGTATAAATTCCCAATGGTGGCTTTGCTTTAGATGCAGTGTACGGAGCTCCGGATGCACAGGAAAGTGCTCTGCCCAAATTTGCGGAACACATTGCGAGTGCAGTTTTCAATTATTCAGCTTTCTGTACAATTTCTCTGTTACGCAAGTCTGATCTGAGGTCAATTCCTTCCTTTTTTTTTTCTTCAACGTATAAACTAAATCTTCAGACTTCTCATAAAACTAAAGTGAAGGGGATGCAAAAGAAAATAGCAAAAAAAATGGAAAAAGCAATAGATATGTACATTTTTTTAAAGACATAGTCTAGAAAGTACATGAAATGATTTCCACCATCCGCTTACCTAAAGGGGGCTTTACACGCAACGATATCTCTAATGATATGTCGTCGGGGTCACGGAATTTGTGACGCACATCCGGCGTCGTTAGCGACGTCGTTCCATGTGACACCTATGAGCGAGTGTTAACGATCAAAAATATTCACCTAATCGTTGACCGTTGACATGTCGTTCATTTCCCAAATATCATTGCTGGTTCAGGACGTAGGTTGTTCATCGTTCCTGAGGCAGCACACATCGCTACGTGTGACACCCTGTGAGCCACGAACAACAGCTTACCTGCGTCCTGCCGGCAACGAGGTGGGCATGTCGTTAATGCTGCTCGTCTCCGCCCCTCCACTTCTATTGGTGGGCCGCTGTGTGATGTCACTGTGAAAACCGCACGAACCTCCCCCTTAAAAAAGAGGTTGTTGGCCGCCCACAGTGACGTCACTAGGAAGGTAAGTATGTGTTACGCGTCCTAGCGATATTGTGTGCCACGGGCAGCGATTTGCCCGTGATGCACAAACAACGGGGGCGGGTGCTTTTACAAGCGACATCGCTAGCGATGTCGCTGTGTGTAAAGCAGCCTTTAGGCTTCTTTCACACATCCGTGGAAAACACATGTTTTTCATGGACATTTTGAAGGTGCGTTTGGCCCTCTGTGTGCCATGATTTTGGCACATGTTTGTTCTCTATGTGCTATCCGTGATAGCATACAGAGATCAGGAAGTTTTTACTCACCTGTCCCTGGCGCTGTTGTCCGTGGTGCTGATGTCTCCAGCGTTGCGATCACATTTGCTTCCAGGTCCGCGGTGCAGTGAATATTCATGAGAATAATGAGCGGGCCCTGAAGCAAGTGACAGCAGCGCCAAAGACATTATCGCTGGAGACAGGTGAGTATAAACATTCATTTTATTTCAAGGACATGTGTTTTCTCCGGTACGTGTTACACAGATCACGCAACTGTGTGGTCGGTGGGACATCAGTGCTGCAGTAGAAAAATGGACTTGTCTCTGTACGGAACACATGGACACACGGTCTATGAGAAATCACTGATATGTGCGCAGATCCATTGATTTTAATGGGTCTGCGTACGTCCGTGATTCCGGTACGTATGAAAACAGCATTCTATATACCGGAATCACTGATGTGTGAAGGGGGCCTAACACAGAGTTCTTCTATTTCCTCCTTTACCAGGTTGTTAGAAGAGAAGAACTCACTTCGAGTCCACCAACTTGAGTGAAGAAATCACTGTCTACATATTCAATGATGCTCTTACCAGGCGAAACTTGGGAACATGGCCACATCTTACCTATCAAATCGATTTTATAAATCTCTACAAATTGTGGATTTTTAAAATTAGAAATGCAGAAGAGTCACATATACAAGTTTATGAAAGAGAAAAAGGCACTGGAAAGGCAGCAGACTGTACCATGTACAGCAGCATTCATGTCACATGCAGTGGGCATAATCCAGCCCATTGAAGGGAACAGTAGAGAAGACCTATCAGGCTACTTCTTAAAGGGGTTGTCTACGGCGGGCTTTACACACTGCGACATCGCTAGCATTGGCTAGCGATGTCGCATGCGATAGCACCCGCCCCTGTCGGTGGCACGATATGTGGTGATCGCTGCCGTAGCGAACATTATCACTACGGCAGCGTCACATGCACATACCTGCTCTGCGACGTCACTGTGACCGGCGAACAGCATCACAACGACGTCACAGCAGTGTCACTGAACCACCGCCCAATAGAAAAGGAGGGGAGGAGATGAGCGGCCGGAACATCCTGCCACCTCCTTCCTTCCTCCTTTCTGGTGTACGCAGGTAAGGAGATGTTTGTCGTTCCAGCGGCGTCACACATAGTGATGTGTGCTGCCGCAGGAACGACAAACAACATCGTTACTGTAGCAGCAATGATAATTGGGAAGAGGGGGTGATGTCACCGATGAGCGATTTTGAACGTTTTTGCGATGATTCAAAATCGCTCATAGGTGCCACATGCAACGATATCGCTATAGCGGCCGGATGTGCATTACAAATTCCGTGACCCCAATGAGATCGCTTTAGCGATGTCGTAGCATGTAAAGCCACCCTACTACTCGGAGAACCCTTTCTCAATCAAATCATTAAAACAAAAATATTCATACTCACTTCCAATGCCAGTGGCATTCCAGTGGTGTTTTCACTCGCTCTCTTGGGGCTTGCATGGCATTTTGACATTATGCGAGCCCTACTCCCAATCGGCGTCACTCTCCCACCTTTGGATGATTTGATTATCAAGGAGAAGTTTGACCTGCCGCTCGCCGTTCACTACCTATCGATGTTTGATACAATTGAAGGCGGGGAGAGAAAAAACAGCAGTTGTTTGGCACAGGGCTCTTATGAGGTAACAATGTCACGTGAACCCTGGGAGGGTGGTTCTGACACCGCTGGAATGGCATTGCCAACAGAGATGAATGTGTGTTTTTATTTTAATGAGGTCAAATAGTCTGAGAAGGGGTTATCTAAATAGTGGACAACCCCTTTATGATGCCTTACCATTGTTGTCAGTTTTGCACTGCCATGACTTCTCAGCACAATTAAAAATCAGTTCATTGCATGTTCTGTTTCACCTGCCCCAAAAGTGGCACAGCTCCACGTATAGACTAGTGGCCATAAATGATAGTGAACTCTTGCTCCCATTCAAGAAAAAAATGCACTATGCGGTTTTTAGTTCAAAATCTGATGAAAAATCCTCTCTAAATCCTCTCTAGAGCCTCTAATAATACAATATGATTGTCACGCCCTGCTGAGACCTCTGTCGTTTAATCTCTGAATAGGAGCTTATTTAGGAGATAGGGTTTTTTTTTCTATCCTGCTGTGATTGACAAAAAGTTGTTATTTCCAGCTGCAGCCACTCCTTTCCGCTATATAAACCCATTCCTTTCTCTCCTCTATGCCGGCTATAGTTCATTCTATACTGACCTGTGAAGGAGTTGTCTCTGGAGAAAGCTGTGGTTATCTTTCCAGCAGATTCAGTGGAGTCCTTCTCAGGAGAAGAATTGTAGATCTTTTGTTGAATCTGTCTTCATTGTTTGTTTCCACTTCCTTATGTTGTCTTTATTTTAGTAGTAAGCCTAGTGTCTTGCTGACCTGCTCACTGGTAATGGCTAGCCTAAGATCAGCCAGGACCTAGTCATGTGTTGCACACATGGGGGAATTATTTATCTGTGGGAGAGAAGTGCATATAGGGTCTTACCCGGTATGGGTTTTTAGGAAATAAATTGCCAAAGGCACACTCACCTATTGAAGTTGTGTCAGGCACAACTCCTTTGATGCACAAATATTTAAATGGTAGTTAAGCAACAGCCCCGAAAGGCAATGAAACAATATGGGTAGAAAGATTACGAGTTAAACGCTGCTCTAAAAACCACAAGAATCAAGGGGAGTATGATGAATTCCTTTTCCTTTATTTCTGCAGGTCAACGCGTTTCAAAGACATATTCGTCTTCTTCATCAGGACAAAAATTCAAAAGGTTCCTTTTGAATTTTTGTCCTGATGAAGAAGACGGATATGTCTTTGAAACGCGTTGACCTGCAGAAATAAAGGAAAGGAATTCATCATACTCCCCTGGATTCTTGTGGTTTTTAGCGCAGCATTTAACCCGTATTCTTTTTATCCATATTGTGCACACATGGAGGAGAAAGACCCATCTAGGGACGTTAGGGAGCTCAGGGATCACCCACAGGTGAGTTAGGTGGTGACCCCTCTCCCTAGCATCAGAACCTACCTTTACATCTTCTCTGGTGTACTCTTCCTCTTGCGCGGCACGCCGAGCATTCCCTCAACCCGGTGTGACACTGATGGGTTATTTGTAAATCAAAAAGCCATAAAAGATATAGTAGACCATTGTAGATATACTTCAATTGTTTCCAAGATTAGTAGTCAATGAGGTTTTATACAGTTGGACCTTTGGACCCATTAGGATTTTAGAATGGGGTCCAACTGGATTTGGTCCTTTAGTGGTTCAGTCCGGCCCAGCAAATTATTGGAGGTCACTTGTCGAAATACAGCTGTAATAATATTAGTTTAATCAAATATATTTTAAAAAAAATAAAAAAACTTTTTATTTGCAGACTTTTTGTGACATTTATTTTAATCATTCTTTTTTTATGGTATAAAAGTAATGAAATAAAATAAGCCAAAAGAGTCATGTACAAAGCAAAATGTGAGGACATTTATTATCTTGAGTCAATATACTAAGTACATGTGAAATAAAAATTACTTAATACTATCAGATTATCTTAGAGTCACTTTATAAAGTCTGATAAATCTGAAATAAAGGTTATGAATAAATTGATTCTTTATGGAGCTCGATAACAGAGGACACGCCAGTATTTTATACCTTTGTAAAATGATTAAAATCGCTGCTATATATTGAATATTACTAATGTCACAATAGAGGAAAAATGACCAAAAAGCATAAATTCAGGTTTTATATTGCGGTCCTTTTATTAGACACTTAACATGAATGCCCAATTATAACAGTACATAAATGAAATTAAATTACCTCACTTTTTATCTAATGTCCAGCAAATGGCTGTTTTAGGATTAACAAGAGAACACCTTTAATAATAAAGTCCAGGAAAATAGTATTTTGACTGTTGGAAACAAAACAAAAAAGTCTATGAAAATGGATTTTCTAACCTGGTTAATTGCATTAAAAAAGGCATGAGTTTTTTTTAATGTGTAGGAGATTCTGAGGCCCCTTTATCTTGGACATTATCTAGGTCGTAACTCAGGGACAACCACATTTTGCTCTAATTTTACAAATTAATATACCGCATATTCTCGACTATAAGCCAACCGAGTATAAGCTGAGGCACCTAATTTTACCACAAAAAACTGGGAAAAATTATTGACTCGAGTATAAGCCTAAGGTAGGAAATGCAGCAGCTACTGGCAAATTTCAAAAATAAAAATAGATACCAATAAAATATAATGTGCCCATCCTTGTCTCCTGTAGCAATGTTCCCTTTAGTAATGTTCCCCAACTTTGTCACCCTTGTAGTAATATGCCCCATCCTTGTGCCCTGTAGTAATGTGCCCCATCCTTGTTTCCTGTAGTAATGTGCCCCATCCTTGTACCCTGTAGTATTGTGCCCCAACCTTGTCCCCCTTGAAGTAATGTGCCCCATCCTTGTGCCCTGTAGTAATGGGTCCCATCCTTGTGCCCTGTAGTAATGTGCCCCATCCTTGTCTCCTGTAGTAATATGCCCCATCCTTGTACCCTGTAGTAATGTGCCCCATCCTTGTGCCCTGTAGTAATGTGCCCATCCTTGTTTCCTGTAGTAATATGCCCCATCCTTGTGCCCTGTAGTATTGTACCCCAAGCTTGTACCTCTTGAAATATTGTGCCCCATCCTTGTGCCCTGTAGTAATGGGTCCCATCCTTGTGCCCTGTAGTAATGTGCCCCATCCTTGTCTCCTGTAGTAATGTGCCCCATCCTTGTTTCCTGTAGTAATGTGCCCTATCCTTGTCTCCTGTAGTAATGTGACCCAACCTTGTCCCCCTTGTAGTAATGTGCACCATCCTTGTTTCCTGTAGTAATGTGCCCCATCCTTGTTTCCTGTAGTAATGTGCCCTATCCTTGTCTCCTGTAGTAATGTGACCCAACCTTGTCCCCCTTGTAGTAATGTGCCCAATCCTGGTACCCTGTAGTAATGTGCCCCATCCTTGTCTCCTGTACTCCTGTACTAATGTGCCCCATCCTTGTTTCCTGTAGTAATGTGCTCTATCCTTGTCTCCTGTAGTAATGTGACCCAATCTTGTCCCCCTTGTAGTAATGTGCCCCATCCTTATACCCTGTAGTAATGTGCCCCATCCTTGTTTCCTGTGGTAATGTACCCCATCCTTGTTTCCTGTAGTAATGTGCCCTGTAGTAATGTGCCCCATCCTTGTGCCCTGTAGTAATGTGCCCCATGCTTGTGCCCTGTAGTAATGTGCCCCATGCTTGTGTCCTGTAGTAATGTGACCCGACCTTGTCCCCCTTGTAGTAATGTGCCCCATCCTTGTTTCCTGTAGTAATGTGCCCATCCTTGTTTCCTGTAGTAATGTGCCCCATGCTTGTGTCCTGTAGTAATGTGCCCATCCTTTAGTAATGTCTTCCTACTATTCCCCTTCTTGTCCCATTTTATGCCGTTGTTCTCATGCACAAAAATTTATTCTCAACTGAACTGACGTCAGATGGCAGCTGTGGCCCTGTCAACCAGCTGCAATCATCAAAGGGGTCTATGTGCCTGTGGTCCGCAAGAAGCAGGTAACAGGACACCGCAGGAATGGAGGACAGGTAAAAATAATTTTTTGTGGGACCCTCACTTGAGTATAAGTGTTTTCAGCATAAAAAAAGTGCCAAAAACTCAGCTTATACTCAAGTATATACAGTACGTGGTGCAAATTCCTCTAAATTCTGGAGCAAGTGGTCCAATAAATAGGCTATAAGGCAGACTAGAACTTGGGGCAAATTAACAGCATGGTGGATCAGTGGTTAGCACTTTTGCTTTGCTGCCCTGGGGTCCTGAGTTCAAAAACCATAGACAACATCAGCAAGGAGTTTTTATGTTCTCCCCGTGGATTTCTCTTGGGTTCTCCACTGTTTATCT